>NC_091443.1:106073619-106373619 GCF_964237555.1 Oryctolagus cuniculus
TCAGGTCGTGTTGGTTGTTTTGGTCCGGCCAGGTGTGGCAAGCCATCTCTCAGTGACTCCTGCCTTCTAGGCTCCTGTGGAATGTGGGCTGGTCCCAGCGACCCACTTCTAACGAGCAGAACCTGGCAGAAGCGAGGGGCCTTCACTTCAGAGAGCAGGTTATGGGAGGAGCATGCCTTTCATTCTGCTGGTTCTCTCTTTTTTAAAAAAATTTTAGTTATTTTTTTTTATTTGAAAGGCAGAGTTACAGCAAGAGAGAAAGAGGAGAGAGAATCTTCCATCTGCTGGTTCACTCTCCGGATGGCCACAACGGCCAGCTCTGTGCCAGGCTGTAGCCAGGAGCCTGGAACTTCATTCTCTCCCATGTGGGTGCAGGGGCCCAAGCACTCGGGCCATCCTCTGCTGCTTTCCCAGGCGCATTAGCAGGGACCTGAAAGGGAAGTGGAGCTGCCGGGACTCGAACTGGGGCCCATATGGGATGCTGGCATCGCGGGAGGCAGCTTAACCCTCTATGCACAGCACCGACCCCTGTTCTTTTTTTTTTTTTTTTTTTCTTGTTCACTCTGTTGGGGAGGCCCACGGAGCAAAGGCCTGTGGGAGACCAGCAACCTGCAAGAAGCCTGCCACCCACCCACCCACCCACCCACAGGAGCAAGCCGAGAAGTGCCTCCTCCCCCGCTGAGCCTCCTGATGAGGCCTGGCTGATGGTTTGATGGTGACCCCAGGGGAGACCTTGAACCACAGACACCTGGCTAAGCCACACCGAGATTCCCAACCCACAGGAGCTGTGAGATCACAATTGCTTGTTATTGTTTTTGTTTTCATTTTGCATCACATTTCCAGATGGATTAATATAAAAGCCAAAACTATAAAATTTCTAGCGGAACATTTATGACCTTGGCATAGGCAAAGATCTCTTGGAATGGACACAACAGTACTAACCATAAAAGAAAAAGTGAGGGGCTGGCATTGTGGCATAACTGGGCAAGCTGCTGCCTGTGACTCCAGCAGCCCATACGGGCACTGGTTCAAGACCCGGCTGCTCCACTTCTGATCCAGCTCCCCGCTAAGGTGTACCCTGGGAGACAGCAGCTGCTGTCTCAAGTGATTGGGTTCCTGCCACCCACGTGGGAGACCAGGCTCCCAGCTCCTGCCTGGTCCAATCCCAACTGTGGATGGTAGTTCTCTACCTCTGAAATAAAATAAATAAATAAAGTTGGAAAGACCCCAGGTTATACCTCCGCGTTCCACAGTGGAATACCTGGGTTCAGTTCTCACTCTGGCTCCTGATGGAAGTTTTTGGAAAACGCAGATCCTGGGAGGCTGCCCTGACGGCACAGGTGCTTGGGTCCCCGCCAGCCACACAGGTGACCTGCAGGGAGTGCTCAGCTCTCAGCGTGGGCCTGGTTTAGCTCTGGATGTTGCGGGTGTTTGGGGGTCACAAACCAGTGGATAGGAGTGTGCTCTCTCTCTCTCTCTCTCTCTTTCTCTCTCTCTTTCTCTCTCTCTCTCTCTCTCTGCTTCTCAAATAAGTAAATAGCTAAAATATATAAAATATATAGAAATTCCTAACAAGCCCTTGAAAATATCCTCAATGTCCTGATCATAAGAGAAGTTAAAACCTCACTGAGATATCACCATTCTCCCGCCAGGAGCGCTAAAATTCAAACAAGTAAAAAACCTCGCATTGACAAAGACATGGAAACGCACACAACCACCACTTTGGAAAACTTCTGGCAGCTTCCTTCAACACACATGTGTCTTCTGACCCAGCACTTCTGTTCCCAGGGATTTCCCCAGAAAAATGGGGGCGACAGAAGTCCACAAAACACCTGCTACGGGGACGTCACGTCAGCTTTGTCCAGAAAACCCCCAGCCTGGACATGAATAATGAAGCAGCTGTATTCTCAGTGACACCTGTGACAACCTGGGTGGGTCCCCTGAACGGTGTGGTGTGGAAAAGGAGCCAGACCCACAATGTCCATTCTGTTTGATCCCCAGTTGGCTGCAATGGCCAGAGCTGCGCTGATCTGAAGCCAGGAGCCAGGAGCTTCTTCCGGGTCTCCCATGCGGGTGCAGGGGCCCAAGGACCTGGGCCGTCTTCTACTGCTTTCCCAGGCCACAGCAGAGAGCTGGATGGGAAGTGGAGCAGCTGGGACTCAAACCGGTGCCCATATGGGATGCCGGCACTGCAGGCGGTGGTTTTACCCACTATGCCACAGCACTGGCCCTGATCCATTTTTTTAAAAAAAATTTTTTTGAAAAGCAGAGTCATAGAGAGAGAGATCTCCCATCTGCTGGTTCACTTCTCAAATGGCTGTAAAGGAGCCAAGGGCTTCTTCCAGGTCTCCCATATGGGTGGCAAGGGCCCAAGCACTTGGACCATCTTTTATTGCCTTCCCAAGTGCATTAGCAGGGAGCTGGATGGGAAGTGGAATAGCCAGGACTCGAACCGGTGCCCGTATGGGATGCCGGCGCTGTTTTGCCCACTGCACCACAGTGCTGGCCCCGCAGATGCATCCGTATTTCACAGCATCTTGGGGCCACAGTCTGAGCAAGGCCCTAGATGTCCTTTACATGGTCACAGCCTTGAATGTTTCCAAAACATCTTCCCAGCCGGTGCTCAGATGCACTTCAGACCCCTGGCAAGGAGCCAGGGTCATCTGAGGAGGGGGCAGGGCCAGGATGCAGGGATCTCTTCCGGGATCTGGAGTGGAGACAGAACACTGTGCCATCGCCACTGTCCCTGGATGAAACCATGTCTTTGCAGGGGTGAAGAGGCTGCAGGGGAGTTCCCTGTCCCTGGAGGGATCCAAGTCAGAGTAGAATGTTGTAACAGAATGGGTTGGACTCAATGAATTAAAAAAAAAAAAAAGTCCCTGGGGCCAGTGCTGTGGCGTAGCAGGTTCAGCTGCCACCTGTGATGCTCCTATGGGTGCCGGTTTGTGTCCTGCCTGTTCCTCTTCTGATCCAGCTCCCTGCAAATGGCCCGGGAAAAGCAGAGGAAGATGGCCCAAGTGCCTGGACCTCTGCCACCCACGTAGGAGACTTGGGAGAAGCTCTTGGCTTGTGGCTTCTGCCTGGCCCCGCCCCGGGCACTGTGGCCATCTGAAGAGATGGAAGCAGATGGAAGATCTCTCTTTCAAAATAAATAAATCAATTAAAAATAAATTTTAGTACACGTGCTGCTGAAGCCAGGACAATTACATTACCAACATGGCGGCCACCATTGTGGCGTAGCAGGCTCAGCTGCCTTCTGAGATGCCAGCACCCCGTATGAGTGCTCATTCCAGTCCTGGCTAATCCAGCTCCCTGCTAATGCACCTGGGAAAGCAGCAGGGGACGGCCCAAGCGCTTGGCCCCTGCACCCACGTGGGGGACCCGGAAGGAGTTCCTGGCTCCTGGCTTTGGTCTGGCCCAGTTCTGGAGGTTGTGGCCATCTGGGGAGTGAACCAGTGCATGGAAGATCTCTCTCTCTCTCTCTCTCCCTCCCTCTCTCTCTCCCTCCCTCTAATTCTGCCTTTCAAATAAAATTTTTAAAAAATGCATCTGCAGAATTTAGTAGAATGTTGCATCGAGGGCAACATGCAGATGAGTGTGAGTGTAACTTCTGTCCCTCTTTCTTTCCCTCTTTCTGTAACTTTGCCTTTAAAATAAATCTTTAAAAAAAAAACTCCAACATTTCAAAAACATGCATGATTGTGATAAAATATATAAGCTACAATTAGCCATTTTTAGGGTGGTATTTCCATGGCATTGATCACTTTCCTCTGTGTTTTATGCCTTACGACACCTGTCTCAATTACAGTCCGACAAGCACCCATAGAACTATTCCTCGCGGTCCACCCTAAGCTTGCGCTCCTGAGTGGTGACCCAGTGCCTGGCACGGTGCCGGCTGCTTAACAAGAAATGATTCTGACTCCCTGAGTGCACAGCGACAATGAAGATATCAGAGCATGAAGATAAAAGAGAATAACCGTGCCTCTAGGTCATGGGCAAGTGGGGGAGGTGGCCGTGGGGGCAGGAAAGACGTCCAGACCTAGAAGGCCTGGAATGTTCTAGATTCTTCCGGACACCTGTGTGATTATGCCCCCCGCCAGGCTCCACACCCCAAAGGCGGGAGCTCGTTCCCTGGCACCCCAGGAGCTCTGTCAGGAGAAGGGCCTTGGCGCTGAGCCTGCAGCAGCCTCTGGGGACCGTCCCACAGCCTGGCTCTTGTGGGGCGTCCCATCAGCACCCCTGTCTTTGGGCAGGCAGTGCTGGGAGAGGCTGGGAGCCCTGATGAGTGTGGTTCATAGAGCCTCTCTCCTTGTTCCCCAACCTCCAGCCCACCCCAGGTCCAGCCTCCCCACTCGCTGCTGCTACACTCACCTCCCCAAGCCAGGCTCTGTCCAGGCACCTGCTGCGTCCATGCCTCTCGTGGCTCCCCCCTACCCCCAGCCCCCTCCACGTGACACCAGGTTCAGCTCTGCTGCTGCCCTGGGCTCCACAGCCTGGCAAGGCCAGGACAAAGTGTTCCCTCCCCACATAGGGCTTCCCTGGGCTCAGGGGGGCTGGTGGCTCTGCTGGAGAGGGGCAGTGGGCACCCCGATGGGTGGTGTGGTCAGCGGCTACAGCCTCCAAGGGCACAAAGCACACGAGCTATCAGGCCGGAGCCAGACCTGTCCCAGCTCGGCGCAGCTGGTTGGGCTTCTCTTGGCCTTGGCCCTGGCCCTGGCCCTGGCCCGGCTGCGTCCCCACAGCCCTGCTCTTGGTGCTACACTAGAGAGGTCCGGGGCCAGGCTGGGGAGCGCACACCTTCCTCTGGCTCTCTACTCTCCCCCTCTGCAGCCCTGGCCGGTGAACTAGAATACAGAGCCCTGGCCTCACAGTGTGGGCAGCTGGCAGGCCCAAGATAGTGCCCCTGGCAGCTGGGGTTGGCCTGGAGGCACCGGAAAGCTGAGAAAGAGAGAGAGAGAGAGAGAGAGAGAGAGAGAGAGAGAGAGGCTGAGCCAGGGCTGGAGGAAGTCTCCCCAAGGGGCAAGTTTACCGCCCCCATTTTGCAGATGGGGAAACTGAGGCTTAGAGAGAGGGCGTGGGGCCCAGGGCCACAGAGCAGGCGAGGAGCAGAGCTGGACCAGAACCCAGGCACGTGCCTTCCCCTCTGAGCAGGGTTTGAGGGTCGCTGTGGCTGGGACAGAGACCCTCATGCCTTTGCCAGCGTCGTCGCGGTACACCCACGGTACCTTCTAGGACACCGTCCTCTCTTGGTTTGCCCAGAGGATGACTCTGGGGCTCCGGGCCTGGGTTCCAGCCCTTCTCCTGCCCGTTGGCCATGCGGGCGGCCTCCCCTGCACCAGGCCTGGGCTGGACGCGGTCTGGTCTCCTGCCTGTGGTGGCTCCAGCCAAGCAGGCCCAGGCCTCTAGGGGCCCCAGCCACACAGGCCCCTCCGCCACCCCTTGTTGCCACGGGCCTGAGACCCAGCCTGTAAGAGACACTGGGCCCCTGCCGGACCCTCACTCTGGTGCGCAGGGGCCCTTGAGGACTGAACTTGAAGTTCATGTGCAAGGGTAGAGCAGCTCAGGGGGTGGGGAGTGGAGGTGGCAGCGCCCGGGGGCCTGGAGCAGACCTGGCACCACCTGCCATGGGGTGCGGAGGCCGGGCGAGCTCCCTCCAGGCCCTGACCCTCTGTGGGGTGGCCCAGGTCTAGGCCAGGGCCAGGTGTGGTGACATTCCCTCCCTTCCTGCCCGTGCAAGGACACCTCAGGTGCTCTGGTCAGGAGCTGCTCGCCTCCTGCCCTTGGCCGGGCCCCTCCCTCACGCCGTGGGCCCGGCCATGTCTGCTACTCCCCGCCTCCCGGATCCCACACTCCTTGGATAGACGGCGGGGCCAGAGCGGGCACTGGTGAACATCTGATGGATTGAATCGGTACGCATCGTGCAGCCACCCCACTCAGGTGCACACGGGGCGCAACGGCCCCAGAGGGCCAGGAACTCCCCCAAGCCACCCGGCCCACGGGCGCCAGAGCCTCCCGCTGATCTTGACCTTGTCTGTCATTGGACCCCTGCCACGGGCCCCCAAAGAGACAGGAAAGCATTCTCAGCAAGGGAGACCCCCCACCCCCAGCTCGCGATGTGAGCTGTCCTAGGGCTGTGCCTCTGTGGGCCTCCGCTGGGAGCAGGCCCTGCAGGGACTCCAGACCCCAGACCCCGGTTCCCGGCCCTTGCTGCCATTTTGCGGGGGAGAAGAGCGGCTTGCCCAGGTTCACACAGCAGAGTCACGGTGGAACAGGCCCCAGTGTCCGTGCGCAGAGGCCACCCACTCACCTGGACCCCAGGCTGTCCCGGGTGGTCGCCATGCCGGCGTCCGGCCTGCTCTCCTGGGGGGCTTCTCTGCTGTCCGGTGCGCTGGGGTCCCTGGGGGCACAGCCGCATCCAGCTCCAGAGCTGCGTGGCATCTGCCCGGCTCTCCCACGGCCAGGGCTGTCCTTGAGTGGGCCGTGGGGGCAGGCAAGGGGCGGGCATAGGGCGGGCAGGGGGCGGTGTTGGGGGGAGGCGGCCATGGGACTGACCCAAAGGAGCCCATTTCCTCTCTATTTTTAGCAGCTCAAAAAAAAAAAAAATGCCCCTCAGTGGCAAAGTTGCTCGGAATTAAAACTTTCCTTTTCTTTGTGGCTGTGTTTCATGGGAGAAGAGGAGAATATGAATGAGCTCAGTGTTTTTTGAGATGCAAATGCGCCCCTGTTCTCCCAGGAGGCCAGGCCAGTGAGCCCCCAGAAAACCTCCGGCCTGGCTTTAAAAGGCCACTTAAAGGGGCTTCCTCTCAGCACGAATCTGGACCCAGCTGTCCACACCGCAGCCACCGGGCCTGGCTGTCGGTGGAGTGTGCGCCGTGCGGCGCTGGAGGCCCGAGGGGGACCTAGGACCCTGGGCTGGGGAAAGGAAGCAGCCCTGGCCAACAGCGAGGGCCACCATGCAGGCCCCCACCCCCCACCCCGGGGAACACCTGACCCTGAACATGGTTCCGGCTGCCACACGTGCGTGCACACACATGGGAAATTGGCCTTTTATGAATTAAATCCAGAAATCTCCACTCTGAGCTTCCCTGAGTGTTAGTTCTCTGGGCCAGAAAGTGGGTGGCCAAGAGTGGTAGAGGTGCAGCCCCCACACCCTGATCCCGGGGCGGGGCAGGGCGGGGCTGTGTGTGTGTGTGTGTGTGTGTGCAGTCCTTGCTCCCTGGGCTCTGGGAAGGCTTCCTCCTCCATCTGCTGGTTCCCTCCCCCGATGCCCACAGCAGCCAGGCTGGGCCAAGACCCACCACTCGGTCTCCCCCCAAGGGTGGCAGGGACCCAAGTCCTTGGGCTGTCTTCTGCTGCCTCCCAGGGAGCACATTAGCAGGAAGCTGGATGGGAAGTGGATGTGGGATTCTATCTCGGGCATCCCTAGCAGTGGCTTAGCCTGCTGCACCCCAATGCCGAGCCGTTGTCCTCTAAGGATACCAGTCACTGGGCCAGTCCCGTACAGCCCCCTGCTCACTCATCACATCTGCAAAAACTCTTTGCCAAGAAGCTCGCGTCCTGAGGCCCTGGGTAGACACAGGTTTGAGGCAGACACAATTCAATCCTGCAGAGATTTGCTATAGGAGCAGTGGGCAGGATTCCTATGAGATGCCCCCAAGAGGGGCTGCAGGTCCAGCCTGGCCACAGGGCATCCAGTAAAGTCCACAGCGCTGGACTCAGCCCTCTGAGGCTGCCTGGAGA
Source organism: Oryctolagus cuniculus (assembly GCF_964237555.1). Classification (NCBI taxonomy): domain Eukaryota; kingdom Metazoa; phylum Chordata; class Mammalia; order Lagomorpha; family Leporidae; genus Oryctolagus; species Oryctolagus cuniculus. The sequence goes on from NC_091443.1 coordinate 106,081,360, forward strand.
GTCCTGCTCGGGGCACAGTGGATCGGAGGTGTGGGGGCAGGGGGTGGGACCCCCCACCTTGGTGGTCTTGGGCAGCCGCCCCGTCCTGCTCTGGGACAGTGGGGAGGAGAACAGAGGAGAGGCTGGGTCTGCTCGCTCCCTCTCCCTCCCAGCTGCTGGCTTTTGGTAGCTGCTGGCTTTTGGTAGCTGCTGTGTCCTTGCCCTTCGGCCCACCCCAGGGTTCCCATGGGACAGCAGCTCCTCCCCCAGCCTGGCAATCCCCACAGAGGCCTGCATGTGACAGTGGGGGGACCCCAGGAACAGGAAACCCCCAGATTGGAGTGCAATTCTTGCCTTTCTGCTTATAAGCTGGGTGAGCCCCAGCGTGGACACAGGTGGGGGTGGGGGTCTGTGACAATGGCTTTTTGAAGGTGGCTGTGAGGATCGAAGCTGAAGATGGGAACAGGGCCCGGCGTGGAGCCTGCCACCGGGAGGTGCGGCCTTGCCGCACTGTTCCGTCTCATGGGGTCACCATGTTTTCGATGGGCTCCCCGACCCCTGCCACTCATGTGCACCTCAAGGGGACTGAGCTCCTCCTCTGGCCCGCAGGGAGGCAGAGGTGGCAACGCCCAGAAGCCGTGGCCCCCAGCAGGCACGCAGAGCCTGTGCCTTCCCTGGCAGATTAGATACCATGATGGGGCTGGCACAGGTCGGGAGGTGGGGAGGACGGGGCACAGCGTGTGCTGAGCGGGAGGCCTCGTCCTCCGTCAGCCCTGGGTGAGCAGCCTGCAGCAGCCCCAGCCTGTGGGAGCCGCCCAGAGCACCCTGGGAACCTGGGCCTCCAAGGGCAGGGAGGTGGCCACGGAGGTGGCACCTGCTGAATGCCTGCTCCTTTTTTAGGATTTTTTTTTTTTATTTGAAAGGCAGAGGGAGATACAGAGAGAGATTGTACATTCACTGGTTCACTCTCTAATGGCCACAATGGCTGGAGCTGAGCCAATCCGAAGCCAGGAGCCTGGAACTCCATCCAGGCCTCCCGCATGGGTGCAGGGGCCCAGGCATTTGGGCCGTCGACTACTGCCTCCCAGGGTGCACAGTGGCAGGCAGCTGGATTGGAAGTGGAGGTGGGGCACTTTGATATGGGATGATACTGGATGTTCCCAATATACAGTCCTCATCTCTCTCCTCCCTACCGCCACCAGTATTTGCTTAAATATTTCCCAGAAAGGCCACCCGACCACCTAATCTCAAGTACAGCCCCCTGCCCGGTACCCCATCCACTTTCTGTCTGTCTCTCGCCGTTGCTCCGACCGTCATCGCGTGACTGTCTACGGTGTGGGGACCCGTCTGCCACAGCAATGCTGTTGGAGGCAGGGACTTCTGATTGTCTTGTTCCTTCTCTACCCGCCAGACTCCAGAACAGTGCCTGGCCCAGAATAGGTGCCCGGTAACTATTTACCCAACCAGCGGCCGGTGACCTGCGAGTGTGCCGTGCTGCACTGTGGGCCCTGCCCAGCAGCGTGGAAAACAACCTCTTGGGAAATGGTTCCAAGCAGAGTCGGAGACTCTGTGTGTCCTAGTCCACTTCCTGTGACTATAAGGAAGTGCCGGAGGCAGGCTAAGTTTATAAAGGGAAGAGGTTTGATTCAGCTCATAGTTTTGGAGGCTGGAACTCCAAGGTCGAGAGACCCCATAGATTTGGCCCCCCAGGGTATCCTGGTGTGCAGGAGTGAGAGTTCACGGTGGGAAGGAGTGGGGAGGGGTCTGTTGCAGGCTTCTGTAGGAACTCACTCCCCGATTACCCACTCGGCGGCCCCAGGGGACACATGAGGTTCGGGCCTGTTACAAGTCTCACCATCTCTCATGCCGCCACAGTGTGAACCAAGCCCCCACCAGGGGAGCCCCTGGGGGACACTCTGCCCCAACCACAGTGCCACGTCATAGGAAACACGACAGAGACCCACAGGCACTGGGTACAGCCGTTAGGACACTGCTGGGGACGCCTGCAGCCTGCAGCGCAAGGCCAGGATTCCAGGCCCAGGTCCACTTCCCGTTCCACTCCCTGCTACCGGGCACTCTGGGAGGCAGCAGGAGATGGCTCTAGTACTTGCCCCCCCACCTGCCACCCAGGAGGGAGACCTGGGTAGGGTTCTGGGCACCTGGTTTTGCCGTATTTGCACTACTCAGCTATTGTCCATCATTTCATATCTTTCTTTTTAAAGATTTTATTTGAAAGAGTTACACAGAGAGAGAGGCAGAGAGAGAGAGAGAGAGAGGTCTTCCATCCGATGGTTCACTCCCCAGATGGCTGCAATGGCTGGAGCTGCGCCAATCCAAAGCCAGGAGCCAGGAGCTTCTTCCAGGTCTCCCATGCGGGTGCAGGGGCCAAAGGACTTGGGCCATCTTCCACTGCTTTCCCAGGCCACAGCAGAGAGCTAGATGGGAAGTGGAGCAGCCGGGTCTCAAACCAGCGCCCATATGGGATGCCGGGGTTCAGGCCAGGGCATTAACCTGCTGTGCCACAGCACTGGTCCCCATTGATTCCTATTTTTCTTCACCATGACTCACCCTTAAAATTTAGCTCCCTGCTAACGGCCTGGGAAAAGTAACAGAAGATGGCCTAGTGTTTGGGCCCCTGCCAGCCACGTGGGAGACCCAGATGAAGCTCCTGGCTCCAGCCTGGCCCAGCCTGACAGTTGTGTCCATTTGAGAGTGAGCCAGCAGATAGAAGATTCCCTCTGTGTCTCTCCTCTCTCTGTAACTCTTCGAAATAAATAAATGAAAGTCTTTGTTTTTTTTTAAAAAAAAAAAAAAAAAAACTCTGTGTCCAGAGTAGGCACTTCAGATGCCCATGTCCTACATCAGAGAACCCGGGTTAACCCCCAGCTCTGGTTCCTAACTTCAGCTTCCTGGTGACGAGGACCCAGGGAGGCAGCCTGGTGGCCCAGGTGTGGTCTCCTGCCACCCATCCAGGGAGACCTGGATTGCATCCCCAGCTCCCAGCTTCAGTAGTCCTGGCCCAGCCCTGACCACTGCGGACACTTCAGGGGCGGACCAGGGGATGGGAGCTCTCTCCCAAATAAATAAAATAAAATGTGTGACCATTATACCACCTGTAATATTTTATCATGGGACAGTTTTGGAATCAACTCTAGAAAAAGCGTGGTGCCCTTGCTTTTGTTTCCATGAAAGGAGGGAGTGTTATTGATCCTGACAAGGTACAGCTGGGAGAAGGTGGGCGGTGGGCGGCAGCAGGGGTCGCTCAGACCCTCATGGTACACGGAGGGCCATTGCCATACTGGAACCATGGGATAGCAAGCATTAGAAGGCGGCCAGAGGGAGCTCCGAGGAGTGAGGTGCCTGGTTGCACACAGGTGTCATTTATGGCTGGTAGATCCAGCTGCAGAGAGAGGAGGGTGTGTTTTACACGCTGGAGAGAGAGGCAGGAAGGACAGACACTTTAAAGAAAGGGGCCGGGGGCCGGCGCTGTGGCACAGCGGGTTAACCCGCCACTTACAGTGCCTGTGCTCCACATTGCAATGTCTGGTTCGAGTCCCGGCTGCTCCACTTCCGATCCAGCTCCCTGCTAATGCTCCTGGGAAGGCAGCAGAGGATGGCCCAAGTGTTTGGGTCCCTGCCACTCACATGGGAGACCCGGATGGAGTTCCAGGCTCCTGGCTTCAACCAGGCCCAGCCCTGGCCTGGCCATTGTGGCCATTTGGGGAGTAAACCAGTGCATGGAAGATATTCTCATTTCTCTCTCTCTCTCTCTCTCTCTCGCTCAAGCTCTCTCTCCTCTTTCAAATAAATAAATCTTTTAAAATTTTAAAGAAAGAAGAAAAGGGTGCCCCTGGGCCTGGAGCAGTGTTGCTGTTTTTTGTTTTGTTTTGTTTCTTTAACAGGCAGAGTTAGATAGTGAGAGAGAGAAAGAGAGAGAGAGAGAGAGAGAGGTCTTCATTTTTCCGTTGGTTGACCCCCAAGTGGCTTCTTCGGTTGGTGCTGTGCTGATCCAAAGCCAGGAGCCAGGTGCCTCTCCTGGTCTCCCACGCGGGTGCAGGGCTCAAGCACTTGGGCCATCCTCCACTGCACTCCCGGGCCACAGCAGAGAGCTGGCCTGGAAGAGGAGCAACTGGGACAGAATCCGGTGCCCTAACCGGGACTAGAACCTGGTGTGCTGGCCCCGCAAGGCAGAGGATTAGCCTAGTGAGCCGCGGCGCCGGCCTGAGTTGCTGTTTTTTAACATCAGTTCTTCCAGGCTAAACTTTTGATAGCGTGGACGTGCATTGCTAGGATTCGATTCGTCTTCCTTTTGAAGTTTTCAAATACTGCACCTGGGACCCGGCTTGAGGCCCACAGGAGCAGCAGAACGATGGGCTTCTGCTGACCCCTGCTGGCCACAGCGCCTCCTTCCTGCCCAGGGTTTCCAAGAGCCCAGGCTGCCCCATCACCACTGCCAGCCCCAGACACACACACACACACACACACACACGCCCAGGACTCCTCCATCGGCCTGCGGTGAACCCTGGACACGGGGCTCAGGGCTCAGCTGCCAGACCCCAGTGCTCTTCCCGGGTTCCTGTCCCAGGTTTGGGGCCCAGGCTCGGGGGTGACTTTGCTGCAGCTCCGAGGCGCCCCTCCTGCAGGCACAGAGGAGAATCTGTGAATGGTGTTTGGTCTGCAGCCATCAAGTCCTGTGGAGGAGGAGATGAGCGGGAGCAAACGCAGGTGCCTGGCCACCCTCTGTAGGGTCTGTGCCTTCCTGCCCACCTGGCTCGAGGCCGTGAGACCTGCGTTCTCAGGAGCCGGCGGGGAGGCTGCGGAGGGGGAGCACAGTGGACCGCCCAGGCCAAGCCGCCCCCCCACCCCAGTCTCAGTGTCTGCTTCTGAGGAAACTGAGGCACAAAGACAGGACGTAGCCTAGCCGGGTGAGACAAGGGCTTGTGGCACTGGACAGCGACACGGGGTGTGTCCGGGGACAGGATACCTCCCTGTGGCACAGACCTCCAACATCAGGCTCCCAGAAGCAGGTGTCTGAGTCCTTGCCAGCGTCCCAGGCCACCGGGAGGCCAGGGCAAGGCAGGCTGGGGCAGATCAGCCATGCTCACCGGGGGAGCTGTACACGCAAGCGTGGAGAGGTGCTGCCTGCCCAACCCCCACGTCCTCCTTAAAGACAAACCCCCAAGGTGTGGGGGAGGGGGCAGAGGGCAGGCGGGGGTGGGGTGGGGGTGACAAGGGAGGCACGATCAGCAGCCCACAGGGTGGGAGCCCCCCCCCCGGCTCCTTTATGTCCACAGGGCCCTGGCTGGGAAAAAAAGGGTTAAGTTCAGGCTTAGGGGTCAGTGGCTGTTTGCTGACCTCCGGAGACAAGGGAGGGAGGTCACAGTGCCTGCTCTGAGGCAGTGTGAGGAGCCCCAGGCTGCTGACCAGGTTACAGGCCAGGGAACAGGGCCTGCTTGTTCCCAAGGAGCCAGGGACCTCCCTGTGCAGGGCACAACCGCGGCTGACCAGACCGGCACCCTTTACTGTCACGCTGCCCAGGGACCGAAGAAACCAGGTTTTTCTTTTCCCAAGCAGGGATCTGACGTCCCCAAGGCTCAGTTCCAGAGCTCGGCTGTTTGCAGGGGGGCAGGACGGGTGTTGGGGAGGTCTCTGAGGCATAGACCTAGTTCGCCCCTTGCCCTCTGGAAGGTAGAGCAGAGCCCCAGGCAGGGGGAGCCATGGAGTCAGCCCAGGATCAGCCCCTCGGGAAGACCCAGGCACGCAGGGCTGCGGGAGGCCGCGTCAGGGGAGGTGAGGACCCAGGGGTGAGCCAGCTCTGCGCTCGCTGCCTTGCAGGGACGGTCCAGGCCCAGCAGGCCGACCTCCAGCAGCTCCGGCCTTTCCTACCTCCTCCTGGGTTCCAAGGAGCACCCCCAACGCCCACCACCAGCTAAGGTGCAGGGGGGCCTGGCCTTGCTGTGCACTCCGTGGTCACCCTCAGCCAGATGGGCACAAGTAAACGTGGCGGGTCCCTCCCTCCACCCCTGCCCTTCGCGTCTGATTGTGCCAGTGGACACCATGGGGACACAGCACAGAGCAGCCCTGGGCTGCGTGCATGAGATCCAGCCTGGCTAGCAAGCGAGTACCAGTCGCCAACAGCATCACAAACAGTACTGCTTTTCTTTTCTTTCTTTTCTTTTCTTTTTTTTCTTTTTTTTTTTTTTTTGACAGGCAGAGTGGACAGTGAGAGAGAGATACAGAGAGAAAGGTCTTCCTTTGCCGTTGGTTCACCCTTCAATGGCCGCTGCGGCCAGCGCGCTGCGGCCGGCGCACCGCGCCTATCTGAAGGCAGGAGCCAGTTGCTTCTCCTGGTCTGCTGTGTGGGTGCAGGACCCAAGCACTTGGGCCATCCTCCACTGCACTCCCAGGCCACAGCAGAGAGCTGGCCTGGAAGAGGGGCAACCGGGACAGAATCCGGCGCCCCGACCGGGACTAGAACCTGGTGTGCTGGCGCCGCAAGGTGGAGTATTAGCCTAGTGAGCCGCGGCGCCGGCCAAGTACTGCTTTTCTAAGCAAACTCTTTTTAAAATTGTTTTAGAAATTCCAACATTTGTTTGCTTTTCTGAGAGGTAAATGAGGCTGGGCCTGGAGGCCCCAGGGGATGCCCGTTGCCTTTAGTCAGCAGGAAGGGGCCGGAGAGCAGGAGATGAGAGGCTTAGAGGCCTGAGACTGGGTTCACGCTCTGCTGCCTTCCCAGGTGCGTGAGCAGGAAGCTGGATCCGAAGCAAAGCAGCAGGGACTCATTCTGGCTCTCTGATATGGGACGCCGGCATCGCCAGCAGCGGCTTACCCCACCGCACCACAATGCTTGCCCAAGGGTTTTTGATTACGTAATTTATGTACGGTATATATTCACACACACACAGACACCTGTTCATGTCTACGGATGCAGCCGTGTATTGCTTGACAACAGAATCAGCTGTGCTGTCGCTGAATGGTCACACATTCTACTCGCACAAACCAAGATGGGGCTGACATTACCGTGAGATAAACTGCCAGGCCCAGCAGCACACAAGCAGCTCACCATGGATGCCAAGGTGACCTTCCACACCTCTCACGGTCCTACGACGCACCTGCTCTTTTACAGATGTGAAACGCAGGCAGAGAGAGGAAGCAGTAGCGCCAAGGCCGCAAGGCTGGGAAGTGGCGGACCCACCTGTGCTGGCGATGGGTTGATTTTCTGGAAGCAAAGTAGGAGGCAGCAGAATGGGACTGTGGCTCCGGCCACCTGACCGGTGCCAGCCTGATCAGGCCATTCTTCAAGTGGGCGTTTGCTCGTAAGGATAACTTTGGGAGCAGTGGGTATGTCCGTGGTCTCCAAGTGAGGCTTTCACGGGTGGATACACCAATCAAAACGTATTAAACGGCACACTCCAAACATATGCAATGCCTTGTGCGTCAATTATATCTCATTAAGGGCATCTCAGCAAACTGATAGCAATGATGCCATGGCATAAAAACGTATTTCTACAGCAACTCATCTATCTTCTGTGTCTTTATTGCCACGTTCAGACATGATACATAAAATTCATGTTCGCATCTAAGCACTGCTTTGAGAATTTTGCTGTGCTTCCAAACAGGGAAATGTCTTCAAATGAAAACTCAGAGTTACAATGACTCAAGAATCTTTTTACAATTTTATATTACTGAAAATGGAACACAATGTAACTGTTATAACAACAGAGTGATCTTGCTGAAATAAAGTAAAAAAAAAAGTCATTATATATATATATACAGGCATACTTCAAAACGGTTGTGGGAAGACGGAATGAATAGAGAAGTTTATTTAGCTGCAAAAAGTTTTTGAAATCCAAGCACAGATTTTTTCATAATACACTTTTTCTTTTTTTTTTGGACAGGCAGAGTGGACAGTGAGAGAGAGAGAGACAGGTCTTCCTTTTGCCGTTGGTTCACCCTCCAATGGCCACCACGGCCGGCGCACTGTGCTGATCCGAAGCAAGGAGCCAGGTGCTTCTCCTGGTCTCCTATGCGGGTGCAGGGCCCAAGCACTTGGGCCATCCTCCACTGCACTCCTGGGCCATAGCAGGGAGCTGGCCTGGAAGAGGGGCAACCGGGACAGAATCCGGCGCCCCGACCGGGACTAGACCCCGGTGTGCCAGCGCCACAAGGCGGAGGATTAGCCTAGTGAGCCATGGCGCCCGCCCCGTAATACACTTTCTCATGGACCCTGACAACCTCCTCCTCTTGCAGCCCCTGTCACCCCGGGTTCTCTTTCCGCCGCTCTGGGGCTGCTCCTCATCCCTCCACCTCCCACTGGCAGGTGCTCCCCAGCCGTCTCCTGGGCGCTGCCTTGCCCTGCTGCTGCCCTCTCTCTGGGCCGGCTGTCACACCCCTCCCTGAGGCCCACACCCGCCCAGCCTCCCCCGGGCAGCTCCTGCTCTGAAGCCCTTCACGGCTCCCCAGGACCATCTGAGGATGCAGCACACTCCTGAAGGCATCAGGGCTCCAGGGTACCTGCCCCTGCTTCCCTTCCCACGCAGGGTTTGCCCCCCGCCAGGGCACTGCACCACCTGCCTTTCTTCTGCGGTCATTTCCTCATGGCTCCCCACCCTCCCACCCACCCTGCTCAAGGCGGTTCCAACATGCAGGCCTGTGGCATATGCTCCCTCCTCCATGAAGTCCTTCCGGGCCTCTCCCCAGTCTCGCGGGGCTCTCCTCCATCACGGGACTCCAAGGGGAACCTGTCCCAGGATTCCTTCCATGCTTCTTGGACTGACTCCCACCCTGGAATCAGGGGCCACGGAGCATTCCACACCGCTGTTTCTCCTCTGCACCAAGTCTCCCCACTGTAAAATGAGGTGGCAGAATTGCATCAGTATGTGTTAAACATCTCTTGTGCAAGTGCCACCTACTCATTATTCCTTTTTAAAAATGTTATTTTTGGGCCTGGCCTGCAGCACCAGCCTCCCACATGGGCACTGGTTCAAGTCCTGGCTGCTCCTCTTCTGATCCAGCTCTCTGCTGTGGCCTGGAAAAGCAGTAGAAGATGGCCCAAGTGCTTAGGCCCCTGCTAAGACCTGGAAGAAGCTCCTGGCTCCTGGCTTCAGATCAGCCCAGCTCTGGCTGTTGCGGCCAATTGAGGAGTGAACCAGCTGATGGAAGACCTCTCTTTCTCTCTGCCTCTGCCTCTCTGTAACTCCACCTTTCAAATAAACCTTAAAAAATTTTTTTTCAGGTAGGCATTTGGCCTAGCAGTTAAGATGCCCACGTCCCATTACTGGAATGCTTGTTTGATAGTGGGGTCTGGCTCCAGACTCCAGCTTCCTGCTAGTGCAGACCCTGGGAGGCAGCAGCTGGGTTCCGGCCACCCATGTGTGGGATCTGCATTGAGTCCTGGGACCTGGTTTCAATCCCTGGCCCAGGGCTTCTGTGAGCACTTCAGGAGAGGAACTCTCTCTTGGCCTCTTATGATTTTAACCCCCCCCCCCCCCAGTGTGATGCCTGGATCCCGCCCCTGAAGCTCTGTAGTAGTGCAGCGCACTGCCCAGTCACAGGGCCTTTCAGAAGCTTCCGGGTGACCCCCACAGCAGCCGGGGTTGAGGCTACAGGGCCAGGAGCCTTCATCTGCCCATTTGATCCAAGAGCCCTGAGGCTTTGTCTCTTCCTCTCATTGTCTGCAACTCTACCTCTCAAATAAATAAATAAAAATATTTTTAAAGATGTATTTATTTATTTGAAAGTCAGAGTTACACAGAGAGAGGAGAGGCAGAGAGAGAGAGAAAGGTCTTCCTTCCATTGGTTCACTCCCCAATTCGCCGCAATGGCAGGAGCTGTGTCGATCCGAAGTCAGGAGCCGGGTGCTTCCTCCTGGTCTCCCACATAGGTGCAGGGGCCCAAGCACCTGGGCCATCCTCCACTGCTTTCCCAGGCCACAGCAGAGAGCTGGACTGGAAGAGGAGCAGCGGGACTAGAACCAGCGCCCATATGGGATGCCGGCGCTGCAGGTGGAGGCTTAACCTACTGTGCCACAGCACTGGCCCCCATAAAGCTATATGAACAGTCAGTAATAGCTGGGTAGGGAATCCAAAATTCCTGAGCTCCAGTTGTGAGTTCCCTAACCAAAGCTTACTGTGTCCAAGGGCACAATTCAGAGAAAAAAAAAAAAAAGTCCCCAAGAACAGCCGTGAGCAGCCTAACTTCTCTTGGCCATTACGTATCATTTCTCATATCCACGGAAGACATGGAGGAGAGGCAGTGCCGGCTGCAACCACAGGACCCCAAACCAGGCCAGGGGATCCTAGGGAGTGGCCAGTGGCCCGCACAGGGCTCTGCTGACAAAGCGAAAACACAGGCAGAAGCCAAGGCTGGCGCGGGCAGAGGGGCCTGCAGTTCACTGATAGCAGGACACTAGCTGTCCCCACCCTGGCTGCTGCAGGTCTGATCATGGCTCCCAGGACACATGCCAGGAGCTGGGGGCAGCCCAGGGGCGTCGAGGGCTATTACTGTGCCCTTCCAGGCAGCCTCCGGGGCCACCCCGTCAGGTCAGGGTTCAGCCATGGGACCCCTGTGATGTGGTGCACGACACGGCAATTGCCCATCAGATTGGTTCAGTCAGCGGCAGGTGCATTGAAGACGCCTGGAGGGGAGGGGGGCGCGGATCCCTTCGGAGGTCCTGGGGGATGTCGCCTTCTCATCTCATAGACGGAAATGCCCACAATAGGGGGCATTTACGGGCCTCCCAAGGGTGGGCAGCGGACAGATCGCTGTCCACACCCAGGGCCAGCTAAGGGCCGCTGTCCAGATCTGGAAGACTTTGGGGTACACCTCAGCCTTGAGAACCCCCCCTAGCTGCTGGCTGCTGTGCACCCTCGAGAGACGGGACCCCAACCCAGTACAGGGCGTCCCTACCCACAGCCCCCAGCCCCTCAAAAACGCAACAATGTGGCGTAAGCCTCCGGGCGCACGCGGGCGGTGACCCCACAGAGGGGGGCCACGCCCGTGGGAGAGGCCGGGTGGGGTCCGCGGGCCGCGCCCGCAGCTCGCCCAGCGCTGCCCCTCGGTGCACGGTTCCCGCCCGCGCGGCCCCCCAAGCCTCTGCAGCCTCCAGCCAGCCGGCCCCACGGACACGCGCAAGGGCAAGGGGGCGGCCTCGCGGCGGCGGGACGGTCGTCGGAGGGCGCCCTTCACGTCCAAGCCGCCTCCCAAGGGCCCCACCATGGCCCGGGGCGGCTCCAGTCAGCACTGGAGCTCCGGGGAGTCGGAAGGGCGGCAGGAGGAGCAGGCGGCCGAGGACTCGGGGTGAGCCGGCCGGGCCGAGACGGCCGCCGCCGGAACCTCCGCGAAGGTTCTGGGCCTCTGTGGCGTCACCCGCTCCTTGCGGAACCTTCCGCCGGCGCCCAATAAAACCCGCCGCGGAGGAGCCGGCGGCTCGAGTGCGGCGGTGCCGGGCGCGGAGGTCGGCCCGGCGGCGCGGGCGGGCGGCTGAGCGAGCGGGCGAGCGAGCGGGCGGGCGGGCGGCCGAGGGAGCCGTGACCGTGACCGTGACCGTGAGGCGCGGGCGGGCGGCGCGGGCCAGGGCCCCGGCGGGCGCCCCGCACACGCTGACCGGCCTCGCCCGCCCCGGCCCGCAGAGACAAGATGGTGAAGGAGACCCAGTACTATGACATCCTGGGGGTGAAGCCCAGCGCCTCCCCGGAGGAGATCAAGAAGGCCTATCGCAAGCTGGCGCTCAAGTACCACCCGGACAAGAACCCGGATGAGGGCGAGAAGGTGCGGGCGGCTGCGCCCCCGGGACTCACTCGGGGGCGGCGGGGTCGGGCCGGGCCGGGCGGCGCGGCGTGGGCGGGCGAGGCGCCGAGCGGAGCCGCGGGAGCCCCTGCGCGGCCGGTCCCCGCTGCGGTTCGCTCGTCCAGTGTGTGCGGGGGCTGACCCCTGGGAGCATCGCTGCGGGAGAGGCAGCCGGCGAACGGGGAAACTGAGGCACTCGGGGCCAGAAGTTGTGTCCTTGCCTGGGGACTCCCGGGATGGAAGGCGCTTTGTGCTCCTGGTCCCAGTGGATGCGGAAACCCTAGGGATGAGCTGTTAGGGCTGAGCCTGTGCCTGGGACCAACCCGGGGTCCCTTTTGAGAATGACAGGGTGCGTTGGCCCCTGGGCTGCCTCCCCTTTATCGCGGGGATGCGAAAGGCCCCGACCTATCAGCGCATCATATTCTAGGCTTCCTGTGGATCCTAAGTACCAAAAATAAGCTCCAAAGGGCTCCGCGTTGTAGACAACGGAATTAATCTTTTTCAGGAAGTCTGTTTTTTGTCCCAAAGGAAGCCCTCGATCCACCTGAACAGGTGACTTATTCTGGCTCCTTATTCTGCCTGCCGGTTTCCTGTGAAACTTTGGATGTCCCAGATGGGTTTTGGGAGGTGGGGCGGTTGCAGTAGCTGACAAGAACCCCCACCCACCTGCCTGGTGTGGAGAGCCAATGGAAGTACCTGTCCTGGTAGTTATCCCAGCTGGAGGAAGCTTGGAGGGTGGTAGTAGTGATCAAATATTTATATTTAGCCACATCTGCCGATTGTGGCCGTCACCAGGTTGCAATGCTCCCCTCCCAGACCGTGTGCCTGCCCCCACCCCCTCCAGCCCTTTCTCGTCTATATTTAGGTGGGTTACTGTAGCTTTTAAAGCCCTTGGCTTTCTCCCTGGGGTTGGTGATTCATAGACACACTCCCTGCGTGCATCGTAGTTGGTTTCTCACCAGCTCCTGTAAGGAAAGAGCCTGGGCTGGTCGTGGCCGCATGTGGGCCAGCCTTGTGACCCTGGGCTCAGGTCAGACCTCGTGCCTGGCTGTGTGCATGCACGGGTGTGTGTTTTTGGTGTTCCGAAGTTTGTCTGTTTACATTAGACTTGTTTTAAGCTGAAAATTATTTATAGCCAAGCACTGAATTAGTGTCACATAAATGAGGCTCTTAGGAGTAGGGTCTTTCAGGTCTCTCCTGTTTATTTCTTTATTTTTTGGAGGGGGGGGCATGCTACTGCCAGGCGCATCTTCCTTCGCCTGTGTTTATGGAAGAAACAAACCCTTCAGTGTAGTTCTCAGCTACCCACCACCCAGGAGGTGGGTTCTGAACCACTGGTGCACTGCTTAGCCTCCTAGGACACTGGTTGTTCGTGTGATACCCGTATTCCATGCTGTGATGTGGCCAGGCCGGAGGCTGTGTCCCCACGCCTGCTCCTGAGCCGAGGGGCCCGCTGTGCAGGGTCCCTGCTGGCCATGGGAGTGAATGACAATGTCATGAGAAGTGAACTTTCAGAAATGTCGGGTGGGACCGGAGGGCAGAGAGCCTGGTGCAGTTGCAGACAGGCAGGGCCGTTCCAGGAAGGGGGTCGGGGCGGGGGGGTGGGGTGGAGGTCTGCAGAAACCAAGGGGGGGGTGTGACGAGACGGGGGCTCCTCTTCTGCTCCTACTGTGTGCCGGGCACTTTGCTGGCCTCTGCTTTCTTGGGTGTCTGAATGTGGCTCTTTGCGCTTTGCCTGTCTCAGGTGGAACCTTGGGGTTTTTTTTTTCCTCCTGAGTTTGTCACTGTATTATTCATGTCCCTTCAAAAATAGACTCGGCCAGTCCCGTCCCCCTTGTTCGGGGACAGCTGAGACGGCCGTTGGGGTGCCGGTCTTTGTTTTCTGCTCTGTTGTCCCCCGTTGCTAAGCACCGGGTCGCCCGCATTTGTTGTCAGACGCTCTGGTCTCTTGGCGTGGAGTCGCTACTTGTCTGCGTGTGGTTGGTTTTCTGCAAGACACAGCGGGTGGCCAGTGGCCGGTCAGCAAGGCAGTCCCTTTCCGGGGCCAGCGATCAGGGGAGTGTTCTGGGCTGCGGCTCTGTTAAGATGAATTTGGTCTTTTGCTTGATTTCATTGTAACTTCTAGTTTGCGTAACAGACTTTGATGTTAAAGGGTCTTGAAAGAGCCCACCCTGGACACATCCCCTACACGCACCTCGGACTGCCTTCCAGGCTTTTCCCGGGGGGAGCCTGTGCGTAGACTTTAGTTTTCCTCTCTTTGCTTGATATTTGATGCTTGATATTTGATCACAAGTGAGGATGCAGTCTTCAGACCGTTTGCCCTGGCTGCAGAGCGAGCGCTTCCAGTGCCGGTCACGGCAGCCATCTCCAGCTGGGAGAGTGGCCCGGGCAGGGCACTGGTTAGACTCGGCAGGGTCCCTGGAGGTTGAGGGGCCCCTGCTCTGGGTAGTCAGTGCCCCCACCCCTGCAGGATCTGATCGAACCCATCCCCAGGGGTGTTCTTTTCCCACCCTTAGAGGGCTTCTGTCACGTGTGAGTGCTTGTGCATGTCCAGGTATTTGGTGAGTGTGTCTAGTGGACACTGTTACCTGCGTGTGCCCTGAGCTACACAGGGGCCCAGGAACGTTCCAGGGGCCTCCTTGTCCAGTTGCTTTCAGATCTGGGGGTGCAGAGACTACCTGCACCCCAAATTTGCTGCTGGAGAAAGGGAGCTTAGTGACTGAGACCTACACGGCAGAAGTGGTACGGAGAATTAACGGATCCAAAGACCGTGTGCCTTGTGCAGTGAGACTGAATCTCCTGGCTGGCTACTTTGGCGGGTGGGCTCTGCTTATCAGATGTTGATTAGCTCTCTGGCAGGGGCCGGGGGCCAGGGACGCTCCAGCACCTTGGTAAGTGTCAGCGTTTGGTCCTCGTGGCCTAGGCTGCACTGTTGGTCAGACAGAGCTGGCCTCCTCTCCTTCATGTCTCAGTTTTCAGGATCCAGCCATTTGTTTAACAAATATGTTCCCAGTGCCTTCTACGGGCTGCACACGGTTCTAGGCGCAGGGCTGCAGCAGCGGCAGGGCTGACAGAGCCCCCAGCCCCGTGGTCATGGGGCTCGGGTCGCAGTGGGCATGTAGTATACGCAATGAGGATGGGAGTGGGCTTAGCTGTGGCCTTGGTCAGGGCGATGGCAGTGGTGGGCGGAAGGGTGGGTTGGCGTAGGTCAGTGTGCTGGTGTTTATACCTGTGGAGGAGATGGGCGTGGCACAGTGAGCACCTGCAGACCCTCCCCTCAACTTTGCATGTTGGCTTCGATCATCTCTACAATGGGTTGCATATCCCTGCCCATCGGAAGCTTCTAGAACCTGGATTTTCAGGTTGGGGTGCTCAGCTACTAACATCTATGCAAATATTCCAAAGTCCAAGAAAACCCCAGTCCTGAAATGCATGTTTAAGACAAGTGTCTAAGACAAGGGGCGCTCAGCCTTAAAGCAAGCTGCGCACGTCACAACCACGCCGCCCCAAACACGTTTCTCCTGGGAGCAAGCGTCCCTGTACTTAACCATCGTGTAGATACGGCAGCCAAAACGTCTAACGCGGAGGAAGTCACATTGCTTCCGTTGTCCCAGCAGCGTTGTTCCTCTGCAGCCATTGTCTCCCAAGCGTGGAGCCAGCACAGGATCTCAGGCGGATCCAGCTTCCCTGTGCAGCCTGTCCTCAGTCGGGGTTTCCGATTCTTATAACCGAATGCCAGTGAGAGGAGGAGCATTGCAGTGTTCCTGGTGGGGTTGCAGGGAGCTGCTTGGGTTTGACCTGGAGGCTGGGATGCCACGTGGGATACGGGATGCCTGGGTTCGAGTCCCGGCTCTGCGCCTGGTCCCAGCTTCCTGCAGGGTACATATCCTGGGAGGCCGCGGGTGACGGCTCAGCTGGTTGGGTCCAGGTCATTCGCATGCAGACCTAGATCGAGGGCCTGAGTCCTGGCTTCAGCCTGGCCCAGCCCTGTGCATCGTGGATGTTTGAGAAGTGAACCAGCGGGTGGGACATCTCTTTCTCTCCGCCTTTCAAATTAAGTGAAATAAATGAATTTTTTTAAAGCTTATGGAAAATTGAATTAAAAGCAGTTTATTTTGGTGCAAAAAATTTTAAAATGCACGCATAGTTTTTTCGTAATGCGATTTTTTCCCCACAAACTTTTTATTTATTTATTTTATTTTTATTTATTTATTTATTTATTTTTGACAGGCAGAGTGGACAGTGAGAGAGAGAGACAGAGAGAAAGGTCTTCCTTTGCCGTTGGTTCACCCTCCAATGGCCGCCGCGGCCGGCGCGCTGCGGCCGGCGCACCACGCTGATCCGATGGCAGGAGCCAGGAGCCAGGTGCTTTTCCTGGTCTCCCATGGGGTGCAGGGCCCAAGCACTTGGGCCATCCTCCACTGCACTCCCAGGCCACAGCAGAGAGCTGGCCTGGAAGAGGGGCAACCGGGACAGAATCCGGCGCCCCGACCGGGACTAGAACCTGGTGTGCCGGCGCCGCTAGGTGGAGGATTAGCCTAGTGAGCTGCGGCGCCGGCCTCCCCACGAACTTTTTGACTCCCCTTGCCCGTTTCGCGGGGTGGCTGCACGTGGTGTTGTGTCTGCCACAGTTCCTCCGGGCGCAGGCTTGAAGCAGGAGCAGGAGGCCAGGTGCGGAGAGGCGAGATTGGCGCCCGAGGCCGGGTCTGCAGCAGCACCTGGCCGGCCCGTGGATGCTCACAGGTGCCGGTAGTGGAAGTCCACGCGGTAAACCGGCAGAGCAGCCGCAGCCCCCGCGGCTCTGTTCGCCTTTAGACTTGGGCCCTGGCACCACCTCAGTGCATCGGAACCGGGCTCTGCTGCTTCCTGCCGGCTGCAGCCGGAGGGGGAGGTGGCGCCCCTCCCCCCTGCTTTCTCTCCTGCGCGCTCCCTGGGCCCCTTCCCCAGGGAGTAAGTGGGAAAGGGGACCAACTCTAGCCCGGGCCTGCCCGTTACTGTTTCGTATTCCTGTCGCAGGCTTGCTTAGTGACACAACTCAAACCCCTCCATGTCATAACCTCTCTCCTCTCTTTTTTCTTGCGAAGTTTAAACTCATATCCCAAGCATATGAGGTGCTTTCCGATCCAAAGAAAAGGGACATTTATGATCAGGGCGGAGAGCAGGCCATCAAAGAAGGCGGCTCGGGCAGCCCCAGCTTCTCATCGCCCATGGACATATTTGACATGTTCTTCGGCGGCGGTGGACGGATGGCCAGAGAGAGGAGAGGTAAACACGCGGCCTGCAGCGCTGCGGGGCCGGTCCAGGTGCTGGCGCGGCAGGGGACCGTGCTTGGCGGGCATCGTCACGTCTGGGGTTCCGTGGCTTCACCATTTTGCCACCTGTCTGGCATCCAGGCAGCCTGAGTGTGCTTCGTGGTTGTGCGACACCCTCCAGATGCCACGTAGGAGGGGTGCGGCAGTGGATACCGAGGTTGGGTTCATCTTGTCCTCTTTCCCTCTGTGGTTGGCGCCAGCACCCATGTGTCCTGGTGGGCGGCCGGGGCACCTGCTGGGGTCCTTCGCGATGCCTCTGCCAAGAGTGCCTCTCTCCTCCACCCCAACCCCTCCTTGTGGCAGAGTGCCAGGGCCGGCGACCCCTCTGGGGCTGACGGGCTTGGCTGGGCTCCGTGTGGGCCTGGTTCTCACAGCCTTCCACGGCAGCTTCGTGCCATTGATTTGGGCACTGGGTTTGCACAGCTGCCCCTCCCCCCGGCCTCTGCCCCGTCTGCCGTACTCCTCACAGCCTGCTTGGGATCCGGGAGCCAAGTGGGGGACCAGGCTGGATGTAATTCTAGACAAAGGCAGGCGACATCAGCTGTGCAGGGGGTTTCGGAAGTCTGGTTTTGGTCAGTGAGGGGCCCCTGGATAAATGAAGCCATGTTTGTTCTCACACTGTAATTGGCTTTGGGCTTTAAAAAGCCGGGGTGCCAGTGCTGTGGACGTGGTGTGCGACACTGGCCAGGTGAGTGGCAGGGCCCAGTCCTCCCCTGGCCTCTGGCCTGTCAGCGACGCTGTGGCCGTCCTGGAAACCCGGGTGTCCTACCCAGCTCTCTCACCGACTTGAGATGGAAAACTTCACGCCGTTAATGAAGTCATCCCTCAAAGGTGACGGCCAGTCAGCCAGGACAGCTTGTGCCAGAGGCCGGGAGAGCCACGGGCCGTGTGGGGAGGGTCCTCATGCCTTCCGGCCTGACAGATGGGCAGAGCCCGAGGCAGACAGACCCCCACCCCGGGACAAACGCAGAAACCAGATCTCGACAGAGAGCAGCGCTCCTGCGTGGCCACGAGCGACCAGAGGGCCCCGAGAGGGAAGCACCTGCCGCCCGAGGAGGAGCCGCAGGACATCCCCTCATCCCCTGTTGGTACAGGACAGGGACAGGGCCTCTCCCTGGGAGGTCTCGGACAGCAGGGTCCCTGCGCGGCCCGCCTTCGCCTTCTCCCCGCGTGAGCGCTCTGTCCTCAGATTTGATAAAGACCTTGATAAATGACTAATTGGCTCGTAGCGAGAGAGGGTAAGAGCTCTGGTGGCTGGCTCAGGGCCAGGCTGCGGCCACGGAAGCTGCTTCCGGCTGGGAGGCCGGCCAGGACCCAGCACGGGGGTCTTTGGAGGCCCCCAGGCACGGGGGCTGGTGGGCGATGTTCACGCGGCGGGCCGTTTATCATGCGAATACTAACCCGGTTTTTTTCTCCATTGGCAAGGCAAGAATGTCGTGCACCAGCTGTCCGTAACCCTTGAAGATTTGTATAATGGAGTCACAAAGAAATTGGCCCTCCAGAAAAATGTAATTTGTGAGAAATGCGAAGGTAAAGTAATTAATTAATTTTTGAGTGACTCTCACAGTCCCGAGCCCTAGATCCAGGAACGTGTGTATTTTACGGTTCACAGAAAAATTATTTCTCTTTTCACATGTGGGCCTCAGGCAGAGATTGAAGCGGGGCCCGAGGCCCGGGGCTTTCTGTCCCAGGGCAGGGTTGACTCGGGCCGGCCACGTATTTCCTCTGTGTGTTGACAGTTATTTGAAGCGTTTAAAAACCGAGTCAGGCCGGTGCCGCGGCTCACTAGGCTAATCCTCCACCTTGCGGCGCTGGCACACCGGGTTCTAGTCCCGGTCGGGGCACTGGATTCTGTCCCGGTTGCCCCTCTTCCAGGCCAGCTCTCTGCTGTGGCCAGGGAGTGCAGTGGAGGATGGCCCAGGTGCTTGGGCCCTGCACCCCATGGGAGACCAGGAAAAGCACCTGGCTCCTGGCTTCGGATCAGCGCGGTGCGCCGGCCGCAGCGCGCCAGCTGCGGCAGCCATTGGAGGGTGAACCAACGGCAAAGGAAGACCTTTCTCTCTGTCTCTCTCTCTCACTGTCCACTCTGCCTGTCAAAAACAAAACAAAACAAAACAAACAAAAAACCGAGTCAGTCCACCTGGGCCCACGGTTGGCAGACGCCGCCTGTCAAGGGCTGGGCAGTTAAGTGTCCCCAGCTCTGTGGCCCTCCCTGTGCTGCGACGGCCCGGATCTGCCATCTCAAGGCTCAGCCGGCCCTTGAGTTTTCATGAAAATTCCAGTCTGGTGACGTCAGACCAGAGCTCCCCACGGAGGGACGGCTGAGCCACGCCCTGCGGCCCCCGTGGACGGGCCCCCACGGCCCCTGCCAGCTCAGGTGGGCGCGGGTGGCTTCACCTGTGGGAGCGGGTACAGCACGTGTGGCGAGGCTGGCACAGCCCAGACCACACATGCTTGTGAGCAGATGCCGTCGTCCGAGGTGGTCCGCCGGCCAGGCACGCGAGGACCCCAGCCCCAGGGCCCGGGCTCGGCTGCTGCGGCGGCAAAGCCGCAGCTGCCTTACTGTGGTCTGTGCAGGCGTCGGCGGGAAGAAGGGGTCGGTGGAGAAGTGCCCGCTGTGCAAGGGCCGGGGCATGCAGATCCACATCCAGCAGATCGGGCCGGGCATGGTGCAGCAGATCCAGACGGTCTGCATCGAGTGCAAGGGCCAGGGCGAGCGCATCAACCCCAAGGACCGCTGCGAGAGCTGCAGCGGCGCCAGGGTGACCCGCGAGAAGAAGATCATCGAGGTCCACGTGGAGAGAGGTGAGGCCGGGTGGGCCCCGCCGCCCGAGGGGGACAGGGGGTGAGCCGCATCACCGCCCCGGCCTCTTGCCGTCCCGCGTCCTGAGACCACAAACAGCCTCTGGCTAAGCGTTTCCAGGGCTCAGGGTGTCACGCGGCCCCGTTTTGGAAAGGGCCCTGCGGCCACCCTCAGAGATCCCCTGGGACCCTGGGGCGCTCTTGCTGAGCTGGGTTGTCCCGTGACCAAGGGGACACCGTCCGTTCTGTTCTCCGCCTCTCTCCCCACTGCGGCCCCTCCCCTGTGCAGTGCCTCCTGCCCCAGTCCCCGTGGTTTCCTAACCCCGAGAACAAGAGAGAATCCACACCCGCCGCCGCGGGCACTGTGGAGGGATTTCACGCACACGCGTGTGCCCACGCCAGCTCTCGGAGGGGGCCCAGGCTGGCCGCCCCGCACAGTGGCCAGAGCTGTGCGCTGAGAGTGGGTGGTGGCGGCAGGAGGCAGCAGCGGGCCAGGGCGGGCACGCCGTGTGACCGGGCTGCCTGGCCGCTCAGGACCCCGGCCCCCGCCTCTTTCCTCGGGCCCTGCCGCCCCAGGCCGGGCTGTGGGTGGGAGGCTGGCCGACTGCGACCCCCGAGCCCGCGAGGCGCTAACCGCGGGGCGTGCTGTTCCGTAGGTATGAAGGATGGGCAAAAGATTCTGTTTCATGGCGAAGGCGACCAGGAGCCTGAGCTGGAGCCTGGCGATGTCATAATTGTGCTTGATCAGAAGGATCATAGTGTCTTTCAGAGGCGAGGCCACGACCTGATCATGAAAATGAAAATCCAGCTCTCTGAAGCTCTGTGTGGCTTCAAGAAGACGATAAAGACGCTGGACGATCGGACCCTGGTCATTACGTCCAAGTCAGGTGAGGCCCGGGCGCCGCAGGCCCCCAGCCCGGCTGCGGGGGGGGGGGGGGGCGCCACAGCGTCAGGAGTTCCTTTATTCTCTCCCAGAACAAAACAGCCAGTGTCAGCGGGGAGGGGCCGCAGCGGGAGTCTTGGGAGTCCCAAATTTGAGCTGAATGTGCCCATCAAACTTGTAAAAAATGTGGTTTTTGAGCCAAACAGCTGAGGACAGGCACAGCACCGCGGGTCAGCAGTGGGCAGCAGCGTGTCCGCGGGTGCGGCCGTGGCTGGGCTGCGAACAGTGCTGCTGGGTGGGGGGGTTGCCGTGCCTCTGGCCGTCCGAGGGTGGAGGCCACGCAGGGCCGGGAGGGCTCGGCAGGCTGCTGGTTTGGGCTGGTGCTGAGGCCACGCCCCCGGCCTCCCCTGCCCTCCCCTTTCTGGCCTGGCTCCCTCTGTCGCCCACCTCTCTTGTTCTTCCTCCGCCCCCTTTCTTGGGGATGATGTGAGATGACATTTTAGATCAGGCCTTGAGCTTGTGGTTTTTTTTTAAAACTTGGAAAGACTCTCCAGTTTTGGGCAGAGTTTGACATTTGCAGAGTGTGTGCGTGTGTGTGCGTGTGCACACGTGCGTGCATGCTTCATCAAGGACTGGAGGAGGCGCTGCTGTGTGCGGGACTTGCACACGCATTTGGGGCTGCAGTCCACATGCCTCCCAGGTACCCGGTTTCTCCCTCGCGGGAGGAGGAGTTCAAGGCCACAGGTGGCGGGCAGGGCCCCAGGCCCCCGTGTCCGCTGCACTGTAGCCCGTGGGGGCTGGGCCACGTCTGCGTGCAGCTTCTGTGGGAAGGCCCGTCCTGGGCCAAGCATGGATGCTGAGGTCTTGGGGCAGCCTGCGGGACTGGAGCCTGGTGCCTCCGCCGGAACCAGGGAGTGGCAAACCCCAGGGCCCTGCTCTGGCTCCAGCAGGGGAAGGGCCGGGTGTCCCCAAACCTCCCGCTGCGGGCACTTTCTGGGGCGATTTTCTGCCTTTTCTGGGCTCTCTTAACCCTTTCCTGTCTGCACTCCTCCCCCCCATTGCTGCTCCTTCCTCTCCTCTCCCCCTCTTCCTCCTCCTGCTGGTGGCCTGCCACACCTGCTGGAGCCGGCCCCCCCCCCCCCCCCCCCCCCCCCCCGAGCACCACAGTCTTCCCTGCTTGGTCTCACAGCTTCCCCTGAGCAGCAGCAAGGGCCTGAGGACAAACTTGATTCCAGAAAGAGACGGACCAAAGACAGAGCCCTGGCCGCCCTGCCCTCTGCTGTCCCCCCCCCCCCAGCCTTTCTGTCCCTGTGTGCCTCCAGACCCTTCCGTTAGTCCCGGTAGGTCTCGAGGCCTCAGAAACCGAGTTGGGGGCCGCTTGCTCCCCTGCAGAGGGGTCCCCCAAGGATCCAGGGAGGGGACTGCAGGTGGCCCCCAGCGGCTCTCAGAGGGTCCCCATCGTGTGTGGGATCCGCGTGCCAGCTGGCAGCCCCCTGTTTGGCAGGCCCTGGCGCAGAGGCCCCGCCCGTCTGACAGCCGCCCCCCCCCCCAGGTGAGGTGGTAAAGCACGGGGACCTGAAGTGCGTGCGTAACGAGGGCATGCCAGTCTACAAGGCGCCCCTGGAGAAGGGAGCGCTCATCATCCAGTTCCTCGTAAGTGCGCCGGCCCCGCGACCCCGCGACCCCGCGACCCCGTGACCCCGCAACCCCACGTCCCCACGTCCCCACGTCCCCGCGGCCCCGCGGCCCTGCAGCCTCAGCCTGGGCCCGGGGACTCCATGCGGTGACTCCATGTGCTCGCTCTCCCCCGGCGGGACTCCATGCTCGCTCTCCCTGGCGGTGACTCCAGGCACTGGCTCTCCCCACAGGTGGTCTTTCCTGAGCGGCACTGGCTTTCCCTAGAGCAGCTGCCCCAGCTGGAGGCCTTGCTCCCGCCCCGGCAGAAGGTCAGGATCACGGACGAGATGGAGCAGGTGGAGCTGAAGGAGTTCAACCCCGGCGAGCAGAGCTGGCGCCAGCACCGGGAGGCCTACGACGAGGAGGACGACGGGCCCCGGGCCGGAGTGCAGTGCCAGACGGCCTGACGGGCGTGGCCGGCACGGCACGTGGTGACTGTAACGTTGGCACAATGAAAATGGCCTCGCTTTCACGGCCTCGTGTTTGGGGTGTCCTGTGTATGTGTTCAGCATCCTCAACTGCTGAGTGTCCTCTTGGGTGTTTTTTTGGTTGTAACTTAAGTTATAGCTTAATTTATATTTAAATGTTTTAAGTGTCAATCACCTCTAGTCTCCATATGCGATCTGTTCATTTACACCCTCAGGACCTGCGCTTCCTGTGGCTGTGCTGACCGGTTCCGGCTCCGCCGGGGAAGCACAGCCGGGCCGTGGGGCCTGCGGCCCGGCCCATCCCTGGCTCTGCGGCTCCCCCTCCCCCGCCCTGCCTCGGCGGAGCCGCGGCTAGGACACCGGGAACCTCCATTCTAGGGGACCCTGGGTGGGACTTGCTTCGCCGTGCCCGGTTCTCACCCAACGGGCTCTGCCCCGGAGTCTCAGGCACCCTAGTTCTGCTCTCTGGGCCCTGGTTGGAATGGCTTTGTCCGACCATCTCCTGGCCGTTTGGGAACCTGCCAGGTCCTGCGGTCAGGACAGACCCGTGTTCCGAGTGGTGGCCCCCGCACGTGTTCTGTGTTTAATGACTTTCTGTTGACAGCCTTTGCGATGCTCTCCCACCCAAGTGCTTACTTGTAAAGAACACGAATGTGCCCACACGCCCAGCACCCCGAGGGCAGCGGCAGAGGCCTGGGTACAGGCTGGCTTCAGCCCCACGGCACCGCCAGCCTCCTGACCGGCGTCCCGGGTGGCTGCGGGGTCTGGTGTTGTCACCTCTCCCCCAGACTCTCCCTCCCAAGGGATCATTGCTCATTGCACAGCCGTCTCACCCGGGGCTTCTTGCACACTAGGCACTGCGCGCCCGGCCCGTCTCCGAGAGCTCGCTGGGGGACAGGAGTCTCTCCTCCAGGCGGGCAGGCGACAGCTTTGAGTTGGGGCGACCTCAGCCTTAGCCATTACTGCTCAGCTCTTTGCCTCACTCATGAAGAGCTCACTGCCTTTGAGAGGCAGGACCACCTGTCAGGTCTGCCCTGGTCTCCTCCTGTAGCCCAGTCCCTGGGGGGGGTGGGGGTCAGAGGGCAGCTGAGATGGGCAGGTGGGGCGAGCCGGCCACATGGACCGTGCTAGCAGTGGGCTGCCATTTGCTGCAAGCACGGAGCCCACCTGTGCCCACGTGGACCCCGGTCAGCACAGACAGAACGCACTCCTCCAGCCGAGCCCGGGTGAACGCCCGCCCCCAGTGGACCACGGCTCCAGGCTGCCGTCTGTGCTGTGCCTTCCTAATAAATCGTTGCTAAAGAATACTGTCCGGTTGGCGCTGGAGCCGTTACGTCCAGCTCCTTCCTGTCCCGAGCGGAACCTGGAGGGGTTGTGATTGACTTATTCCACCTGTGCACCTGTCACTTCCGAATTAAAACGGAGCTGGATGAGACACAGTGGCTCTGCCTCTTCTTCCTGGGAACAGACGGACAGCGCTCAAGGCCCCGCCTCAGGGCGGGTGGGGAAGCTCCCACCCTTGGGGAGCTCGTGTGCGGGGGTGGGCCGACCGCACGCATGGGCCGGGCCGCTCACCCAGGGAAGAACCAGAGGAGCGAGAGGGGCGGGGGAGGGAGGAGCCGGGACTGGGCTGTGCGGCAAGGGGTGGGAAGGAGGCTCGCGCAGCCTGCCGATGAGCTGAAGGAGCTGCCCGCCCACCGACGGGAGCCCGGGCGGCGCCAGGCGAGGCATGCCCAGTCCCTGGCTGCCCGGAGGCCAGTGCGGCCGCTGGACCGCGCCAGCTCCTCTCGCTGTCCCGGCAGTCACAGGGTAGATGAAACACGAGTGTTTTCAAGAAGGCGCCGTTTGCATTAAGAATGCTTTATTTACGTTAGGGTACGGACAGCATTCCCAATACAATGGAAAGATTCGTCCTGTATCTACAAACTCGAGCCTCTGCCGTAACAAATGCGGCATTTCTGTACGGAGAGCCTGCCAAGGGCGGGAGTGACACGGCGGAGCCTTCTGGGCGCAGCCCGGGCGCGCAGGCTCCGGCTCACACGGGACAGTCGTAGACGTGGATCTCCTGGTCATCACCGACAGACACGACTTTGGAGCCGTTTCCGTTGTACTTTACTCCCCAGACCTAAAATAAAACAAAACCCACAAAATACGCCCTACTGAAGCCTTCATTCCTCACACGGGAGTTTGTGAAAGCAACAGCCTGCTGTCTCCTCATTGAGTCTAGGACGTTCCTGCGCCCTCTGCACCGGGGAGAACGGAGCCCGCGCCAGCCCCGTCCCTGTCACTCAGCCCACGGGAAGGGCTGTGCCGCGGCAGAGACCGCAGAGGAACAACCTGTATCCGGGAGCAAACTTGCCAGGCCCGGAGCTGCTGCCCGCGTCCCTCACCCAGCCCTGTGCCCCGGCCACAGCGTTCAAGGTCCCGCGGCTCGGGGCGTGCTTTGTGGGCCGCCGACTGTACCTGCCACGTGCGCGTGAACAGGTTCACACCTGCTCCCCAGACAGCACTGCCGTGGCCGCAGTTTCTCTCAGGAGGAACAGGTGGTTGGCCTGTCCCCTTGACCTTGGTGTCCAGCCCTGAATTCACATGATGGCCTCACTGCCACTCCCACATCTGGAACAGCCACACTGACCCCTGCGTCCAAGGTGAACCCTGGAACAACCCTGCTAACTTTAAGCTGCACTTTAAAGAGGAGAATCTAAAAAGATCATCTAAAACATTTAGAATATATGAAAAGCCAGCTCGGCACTGCTGTGAGCATTTTATTTGTTGTGCTGAGTTCCCCAGGGCCTCTGCGACGCAGTGGCTCGGTGGCTGGGACCAGCAGCCCGGCTTCACCTGGGAGCTGGTAAGAAATTCACCATCTTAGACCACATCAGCCCGGCGAGTCGGACTGCCCCCAGCCCAGCGCCCCGGACACAGAAGTTAGCAAGGCCACGGACGGCGCGAGCTCCAGTGTCTACTCGCTTAAAACAATTCAATCTCCTATTTTTTTTTTTTTTTTTTTAAAGTGACGGATCAGGGCAGCAGAGCCCAGAGGGCAGGCCCTCCCGAGCTGCCTGGCCGGTGGTGCGCCAGGGCCTGCGGCGGCAGTCTCTCGAACAGACACTTGAAGGAAGGCTGTGCCGCTAGGGACAGGCCTCACGGTCACTAGGCTGACGCCTCCCCCACCCCCCACTGCACGGGAACGTGGGCGAGGGGACACGGCAGTGGCCAATCCTCAGGGTCTGTCACCCTCGACCCCGCAGCAAGGCGGGGAGAGGAAGCTGCTGGCACCGTAGCTGAGCGCCAGCCACCAGACAAAGGAGCGTCAGGGTGTACGTCGTACCTGATCCTGGTGATCAAAGAAGGTGTGCACACAGGTCCTCGTGCCAACATCCCAGACTTTCACACTCTTGTCAGATGAGCTGTCGAACAGCGAGCGGCAGTATCAGAAAGCAGCTTGACCGGTCCGAGGCTGGAAGGCGCTCGACCGGAAGTCCCGTGCTCGCTCCCTCCCTGGCTTACCCCCGCCCCTCCACTCGCCGGGCTGGAGCAGGTGGCTCCCTCCCCACATGGCAGCCGCGTGCCTGCCCGGACCATCTGCCCCGCCCAGCCTCTGGCTCCACGCCCTCGTCGGGCTGGGACACCCACCTGCTCCCCAGCGGAGGGAGGTCTGTTTCAGTTTCACAGATTCACGTATGGCCCCCAAGGCAGCAAACTACTGAGCAACTCTCTTTTTTTTTTTTTTTAAAGATTTGAAAGGCAGAGCAATAGAGAGAGGATGAGAGAGAGAGAGAGGGAGATTCTGATGCACTGGTTCACGCCCCAGATGGCCACAAGAGGTCTGAGTCAGGCTGCAGCCAGGAGCCAGGAGCCCACTCCGGCCTCCCACAGGGCTGCGGGCATCCAGGCACGTGGGCCATCCGCCACTGCCTTCTCGGGCACAACAGCGGGGAGCGGGGGAGGCTCTCTGACACAGGATGCTGGTGTCGCACGTAGTGGCGTAAGACAGTCTTCCTGTTTCCAGCTGTGCCGACTGCCCTGGGCCGGAGCAGCAGTGAACACGGGGTCTATTGGGGTGGGCGATGTGGCACGGTACAGGTGGGCGATGTGGCACGGTACGGGTGGGCGACGTGGCACGGTACGGGTGGGCGACGTGGCACGGTACGGGTGGGCGACATGGCACGGAACGGGTGGGCGACGTGGCACGGTACGGGTGGGCGACATGGCACGGAACGGGTGGGCGATGTGGCACGGTACGGGTGGGTGATGTGGTATGGTACGGGTGGCTGATGTGGCACGGTACGGGTGGGCGACGTGGCACGGTACAGGTGGGTGATGTGGCACGGTACGGGTGGGCGACGTGGCACGGTACGGGTGGGTGATGTGGCACGGTACGGGTGGGCGATGTGGTATGGTACGGGTGGGCGATGTGGTAATGGTAGGTTAAGCCGCCACTAGGGACACCCGTCAGGTCCCGCCTCAGCGTGCAATCCAGATTCCTGCTGAAGCGCCTGGGAGGCAGCAGATGGTGCAAGTGCTTGGGTTTCTGCCAACCCCAGGGAGACCCTGAGGGAGTTCTTGGCTCCTGGTTTCGGCCTTGCTCAGCTCCTGCTGTTGCAGGCATTTGGGGAGTGAACCAGCAGATGGAAGACTTCTTCCTTCGTCTCTCCCTCCACCTCTGTTGCTTTGCCTTTCAAATAGTAAAATGTGAAACCACTGCATCTATCCACACGCACACCTTACAAAGAGAGCTGCATGTACTGCTGGAACACAGGTGCGTCTTGGAGTATCTGTAGGTAGAAACCTAGATTTCTAAGGAAAAGTGGAGAGACTGTGCTGGAGAACTGGGCTTTATGCCAGTTATGGACGACAGACCTCTCGGCTGAAGCGCAGAGGACAAAGGCTCCCTGGGTTTAAGAGTCCCACAGCTTTCAGATCTGAGGGTGACCGACACAGAAGCCAGGCCGCCACGCCCCGGCGCTCAGACGCAGCTGAGAACCTTCCGTACCTGGAAACAAAGTGCGTGTCGTCGGGACAAAAGGCGACGTTCAGCACCCAGGAGGCGTGTCCACTCAGTGTGCCGGCCAGGTTGGCGTGCTGCCTGCAAGGGGAGAGGCGCCAGCAACTCAGACCCGTCAGCACGTGCGTGAGCTCACACAGTGAGTGATCACTGCCCAGACACCTGGGCCGCACCTGCGCCCCTCCTCACATACAACGCGACACCAGGAACCCCACTCCCAGTGCGGTGGCGTCATGGCTGGCAGAGACCAATCTTCCTGCAGCACCAAGCCCGCCAGGGCTGACTGATGCCGCCAAGAGTCGGATCCAGGACAGGCACCGCCCAGACGCCCCAGGCCACTGAGCAGGGTGCGCGTGGGCCGTTCCGTGAGGCTGGCACCCTGTGCACAGGGGCCACAGCCTCCCAGCCAGGCACAGCGCCAAGAGGGACTCTACGGCACACGTGGCCCAGCCTGGCCCACACGCACAGTGCATTTTCTAGGGCAGGGAAACCAATCCCTACGGCAGGAGCGCAGCCCGGGGCCCAGCTAGGTCAGCAGTTTTGACTGGGTCGGGCCTTGAGGGAGGAAAGGGCACCCACCTTCCGCTGGGCCCCTCATCTACAGATGGGGCTGGCTCTGTGGCTGCTGGGAAGAGCAGTGCCACAGTGGCAGCCAACGGCATGAACGGAAGCCAGACATCTGGGAACCGCCACCATCCACGCTGGCCTCGCCGCCGAGCGAGTACAAGCCCAGAGACGCCGTCCGTGTGGCCAGCGCCCTGCTTAGTGCTAACTGCTACCGCTCAGTTCCGCTCCATGCTACTGGAAGACTTCCGGCCAGCAGCGGGCTGGAGGCAGCGGGGTGCCCACGCCCACGTCCTCGCAGGCCCCAGTAGCGATGGAGCGGTGGGCGCCCACACAGGGCAGCAGCACCGTGCTCGGCGGGCCTTCCTTAGCGTGAGGAGCAGAGGGCGGGGCACGGGGGTGCTGCACAGGCTCCCCCGGGAAGAGCCCTCAGTGCTCAGGGATGACCCCTCCCTCTGACCCCGGCAGGCAGGAACCTGCCCAGAGAGGCCCCACCAGACGGAGGGCACACACGCAGGCACGGAGTGCCCCTGCCACCGGAGGCCGGCGACAGCCCACGCTCCGTTCCAAGCGCACAGCACTGCCTCACCCAGAGAACGCGGTCGGTGAGGGCCTCGCCGCTCGCCTCCCAGGCACCTGTGCTCGGCCCCTGCACGAGCCCTGAGCGCCAGACTGCAGCAGGCCGGGGTGGGGGGGACACTCCTGCTACCAGTAGGAGCACAAGGCGGGCACTGGAGCGAAGGGAGACACCGCGACCCGCACAAGGCCACTTACACATCATAGATCTTGATGTAGCCGTCGTCTGAGGCCGTGACGAGGAGCTGCGAGTCTGGGGAAAACGTTAAGGAGCGAATGGGCATGGCGTGGCCTGGAATCGAGAAGCCCGTTAATCTGGGTGGTCGCCTCCGCACAGCCCCCGCGCCTCACCCCTTCCCACAGGTCTCCAGCCGGCGCCCTGCCCCCTGCAGAAACGGCAGCTCACCCTCCGCTCCCTGCCCGGGCCCACGGGCCTCCACGGAGAGCCACACGGCTCCTGAGGCACGAGGTCCAGCGACCGAGACGCGCCTTCCCTGCCCAGTCCTCTGTGGCAGGACACGGGGGCTGGGATCCCTCCCCACCCACCCAGAGGCCAGCAGAGCGGACAGCAGCGCAACGCCTACATCGGCTTTCACCCCTCGGCAAAGAGGGCTGTGTCCCAGCCACAGAGTTCTCTCGAACCAAGACACAAGCCACTCGGCAGTGAGACAGGCCGACACGTCAATCAAAAGTAAGCTGAGAGCCGGCGCTGTGGCTCACTAGGCTAATCCTCCACCTTGCGGCGCCGGCACACCGGGTTCTAGTCCCGGTCGGGGCGCCGGATTCTGTCCCGGTTGCCCCTCTTCCAGGCCAGCCTCTGCTGTGGCCAGGGAGTGCAGTGGAGGATGGCCCAAGTGCTTGGGCCCTGCACCCCATGGGAGACCAGGAGGAAGCGCCTGGCTCCTGCCTTCGGATCAGTGCGGCGCGCTGGCCGCAGCGGCCATTGGAGGATGAGCCAACGGCAAAAGGAAGACCTTTCTCTCTGTCTCTCTCTCTCTCTCTCACTGACTGTTTGACTCTGCCTGTCAAACAAACAAACAAACAAACAAACAAAAAGTAAGCTGATTCATGAAAACCCACAGTTCACACTACCCTAGCTATGATCTGTCTACTGCAAACCACGCTGACAACACTGAAACGTGGAGGCCTTCCGGCTTCCCCAGGCTGACGATGATCCGAGAACCTAAGGTGTGGAGCCAGCAGGAGGCCGCCCACCCCGGCGACCCAGTCTGCACAGAGACACCGAGCGATACCTTCCAGCGTGTGCAGAAGCTTCCCGGTGGCAATGTCAAAAATATTGATGATGCCGTCGATGGCTCCGCTGGCCAGGTACTTCCCGTCGGGACTCTGTTCAGAGAACACAGGAAGGCGCTGGGCCCCGTGCGTTACGCTTTCCCCATCAGACCCAGGCGAGCCTCCTGCGGGCTCCAGGCCCAACGGGCTGCTGGCAAACGCCACAGGCCAGCAGCTGCCCCAAGAGACCCCTGCCCGGTCTGCGCCAGGGGCCACAGCAACCTGCAGACGCAGCCAGAGAGAAGAAGAAGAAGGCAGAGTTTCCTTACGTAAGCAATACTGAGAATGAATTTTCCTCTTGTGTCCAAGGAATATTCCTTTTTCCCACTTTCCACACCAAAGATGTTCACTTTCCCCACATGAGTTCCTGTGGCCAGATACTGGGAATCGGGGGAGAAGGCCAAAGTCCAGGCATCCACTGCACAGAGAAAAGAGAAAATACGGTAAGAAGAGATTTGACCCAAAGACACAAATCGTTTCTAAATTGCAGAAATGACGTCTTGCTTTAGAAAGTGGTTGGGAAAATGTTAATTTTTTTCTTTTTTTTTTTCCTTTTCTTTTTTTACCAAGTTTAGTTTTAGTCTAAGTCAGTCTATATTCTGTTAAAGTTTTAACAGAAACAGGACAACACCAAGTGCTAACAAGCACGTGGACAACAGGGCTGGCACCCTGTAGCTCAGCAGGTTAAGCTGTCTCCTGGATGCCACGCCAGCGTCCCATGAGTGAGGGCGGGTTCAAGTCCCGGCTGCTGTACTTCCAAGCCAGTTCCCTGTTAATACCCCAGGAAAGCAGTGGAAGTTGGCCCAAGTGCTTGGGCCCCTGCACCCTTGTAAGAGACCCAGAGTTCCGGGCTCCTGGTTTGACCCAGTCCAGCCCTGGCTGTTGCAGCCATTTGGGGAATGAACTAGTGGATGGAAGACCTCTCTCTGTAATTCTACGAATAATTCTCTGTAATTCTTTCAAATAAGTAAATACATATTAAAAATAAAAAAAGAAAGAAAGAAAGACCATGGACCAACAGAGCCTCCCTACGCTAGCGAGAACGCACAGAGGGGCGGCCCCTCCGCACACGGGCACCACAGTTTCTTCAGCGGAAACACTCCCCCGACCCCCAGCAGCTCCACTCCCCGGCAGCGAGGGAAACAGGAACAAGCACCACACGGAGACGAGTCCACCGGCGTCCCGGCGCCTCTACTCAGAGCAGCCCCACCCTGGAACCGGGCAGCGAGCGGAGTCCAGAGCGGCTAGCCCACCCGTGGACACCACCTGGCAACCGAGAGCAGGCCGGGCTCCACCTAGATGCTGCGGGAAGGGAGCCCCGGGGCAGCACAATTCCACGCCACGTGATTTCCCACAAGGCAGGGCTGCAGAGGCGCAGGGCAGACCCGCGGCTGTCGCAGGAGGCGGGTGGGGGGGGAGCATGGGGAACTTGGGGTGCACGGAGGTGTCTAACACCGCGCTGGGGTGGCGACGCACAACCACGGAAATCAGGAATCATGCCGGCCAGGGGCAGGCTTCACAGTGCACGCACAGAGGGGCCATCTGACCCCAGTTAGGCCGCAAACAGGGCAAGGTGCAGCGGAAACACTCCAGGGAAGGTGCACTGACAGAGGATTGCCAGAGAAGGGCTGAGGAGCTGTTCAACAGGGCTCGTGCCCAGTGAGGCGACACTGACAACTGTCGCCTCCCATGCAGGCCTTCGGGGGCACCGGGGCACCTCGGAGAGCTCGCGGAAGCCACCACCGAGATGCCACTGGTGGTCTGGAGCCACGGCCTCTCCTCAGTCCTCTCCTGCGCTTATCTCCGGCCCGCTGGTTCACTCCCTCGAATGAGAGGCAACCCAGGGCTGGCCAGGCTGAAGCCAGGAGCAGGAGCTTCTTCCGGGTCTCCCATGTGGGTGCAGCGGCCCAAGCTCTCGGGCCATCTTCTGTTTTTCCTGTCCTGCATTAGCAGAGAACTGGACAGGAAGTGGAGCAGCTGGGACACGAACCAGTGCCCATATGGGATGCCCGCGTCACAGGCAGGACCTTAACCTGATGCGGCCGAGATGCCAGCCCCTTGAGTTCTCTTTAAAATAAAATTTTCCTGAAAAATATTACACATATACGCAATAATAAGTCATTTAACTCTTTCACTTTACTTATGAATAGTTTGTTTCACAATTGAAATTTACTTCAAAGGTGCTCAATTAACCAGCAAGACCTGAAAATGACGTATCTACCTGTCAGAGAGCTGCTTTTTAACTTTTATATTTATTCCCAAATGAAGGCGCGTTTATGTCAACAGGAATATGTTTTCCTTTAGTCCTATTATAACGAGTCACTTGCAGGAGTAACAGTTTTTGTTCCTCAAAGTTTAAAAACCCTTCTAAATTTTTTACATTTCCCAACTGTTTGGCGATACAGAACTTTTAGTACCAAATGTTCTTATGCTCAAAATAGAAGGAACAACTTTTATCCCTCAGTTAAACCTTGCGCTCTAAGATCTCAAAATCTGATAATACGTTAACTTTTTTATCTGAGAGGCAGACAGAAGGACAAAGACAGAGCTTTCATCTGCTCGCTCAGTCTGCAAATGGCCGCGACAGCTGGGGCTGGGCTGGGCTGAAGCCAGGACCTGGGAACACCCTCCAGGTCTCCTGTGTGCGCGGCACAGAGCCAGCTACCGGAGCCGTCACTGCCTGCTGCCTGCAAGGCCATGCGTTAGCAGGAAGCTGGAGCCGGGAGCTGGAGCCAGGACTCGAACCCAAAGCCTGGCACTCTGAGCAGGGAGGCAGGTGTCCCCGCCGGCGCAGCACGCAGTGAGCACCTCCATGACTGAGCTCCGGTTGATCACGGAGTGGCCGTCCTGAACCACCCGGCACTCGGGGCTCCTGCTCCCACCTCTGTTCTTCAGGGTGGCCGCCGGGCAGCTCCAGCCTGGCTCAGGGCCCCGGCAGGATCTCCCTCATCTCGGCTTTCTGCGTCCTCACTTTCTTCTTCAGATCTGGGACGGTTCTCTTCCTTTTGGAGAGCTCACATCCTCCACACGTTTTCCAGTTGCCTGTTAAGTGTCCACCTCCCACTCTGACGAGACCCCGGGTCCTTAGGGCCCGTCAGGTGAATCCAGCGGCCCGCAGGCTGTCCCGGGCAGCGCCCGCTCCTGTCACTCAGCCCAGGAACTGCTTACTGTTTGACGGCCTGGTCTAGCCTCACAGACCATCCAAAAAGAAAATGAACCCAAGCCCTTCGCCATGCTCAGCGTCTTGTTCGGTGCTAGCAGCAGCGTCGCAGCTTTGCCACGCGAGACGTCCAGGACAGGGCGACAGGGCGCTGCTGCAGGACACGCACAGCGGCCTTGCACTTGGACCAACCCAGCACTCACACCTTCGGCCGCGGAGTGCCCACGCAGGGACACGGCCTCACGGGCCCTGGGCCTCAGGGGCCCAGATGAAAAGGCAGGAACTGGGCTGCCTCTTTGGAGCAGAGCCTTAGGAGTCTGTCCAGGACA
Source organism: Oryctolagus cuniculus (assembly GCF_964237555.1). NCBI lineage: Eukaryota > Metazoa > Chordata > Mammalia > Lagomorpha > Leporidae > Oryctolagus > Oryctolagus cuniculus. The sequence goes on from NC_091443.1 coordinate 106,115,158, forward strand.
GTGTGGGGCCCAAGCGCCTCAGAAGCCATCAGCAAGACAAGGGCACAGGGGGTGACGGCGAGTCTCTGGGGAGCCAGTGTCTGGGTGGCCCTTCCAAATACACAACCCAGCAGACGCATGGAAAACCGTGTCAGTGGATCCCAAACAGGGACCGGAGAGGCATAGAGGCATATTCTTAAAAAAAAAAAAAAAAAGGCATATTCTTAAAAAAAAAAAAAACACCTCTCTATAGGAGTCAGAATCAGATAAGGACCCTGCTTTGAGGGAAAATGAACTTGGTTTCCAGACCTCCCCGCCTCCTTGCCAACTCTGGGAACTTTTCTGTCAATACAGGGAGAGCCTCGAGTGGCCACTGGGCACGCCTGGCGGGAGGCAGACCACAGTGTTCCCGAGACACCAGGCAGCCCGGTGGGCTCTGTGAGCCCTGCACGGCCACCCCCGCTCGGGCAGAACATGCCCCGCAGTCCCTCAGGAAGCGACCGGAGGCTGAAAGCTCCGGGAAACGCGACGCCGCGTGCTCCACGCTGACCCGGCCCACTGAACTTGCTCGTGCCCACCAGCCCAGACGCTCCTGCCCACACAGACTGCGGACCAGAGGATGTGACCCTGCAGCACTCAAAAATCACTGAGGTTGTTTCTTGCAAAGTGCCCCACCCACCACAAACTAGAACTCAGAACCTGAACCGCGGTGAGCAGTGCGACCGCGACACGCAGCCGTGTGACCAGGGTTTACGTCCCAGCTTCTGCCAGCTTGACTCGGAACAGCGTGAGCGGGGCAGACACCTGTGAGTGGCTGAAATGCCGCACGGGATGCCCACTCCCGTGCCACAGTGCCCGCGTGCCAGTCTCGGTTCTGCCCTGGATCCCAGCTTCCTGCTAACGTGCACCCTGGGAGGCAGCAGATGACGGCTCAAGTGGTTGGGTCCCTGCCACTCATGGGAGACCTGGACTGATTTCCCAGCTCCTGGTTTAGGCCTGGCCCAGCCCCAGCTATTGCAGCCATCTGGGGAGTGAGTCAGCGAACAGGAGCCCTTTTTGCTCTGTCTCTCTGTCACTCTAATAATTAAAAAAAAAAAAAAAAAAAGAATACAGCCAGTGCCAGTGCTGTGGTGTAGTGGGTAAAAGCCACCGCATGTGACACTGGCATCCCATATGGGCACTGGTTTGTGACCCAGCTGCTCCACTTCTGATCCAGCTCCCTGCTAATGCGCCTGGGAAGGTAGCAGAGGATGGCCCAAGTGCTTGGGCCCCAACACCCACATAGGAGACCCAGACAGAGTTCCAGGAGCCTGGCTTTGGCCTGGCCCAGTCCTGGCTGTTGCGGTCACCTGGGAGTGAACAGCAGATGGACGATACCTGTCTCTCCTTCTCTCTCTGTACCTTTTTCAAATATCAGTCTTAATGGAGGCCCTCTGGGCCATCCAAATACAGGTTTATGATCCTACACTGGCAGTTCTGAAACACAGCTTTGAAAACCACAATGCCTAAGGTTAGAGCCAATTTTCAGTAAGCAGCAAGGCGTGACCGTCAGCGACACAGGCTGTCTGCAGCCTGCAAGTCCTCACATGGCGCAGACGAGCCCGGCCCTGTTCCGGGGCGCTCGCCCGCGTGCCAGGCCGGCGCTGTGCCCAGCCCCACTGAAGGTATGAAGTGAGACCCAGTTCAGAAACCTATACCAGGTCAAGAACCTCTCTTACTGCCCCTAAAAGTAAAACTCTTACCAGGTCCTGCATCTATAGACTTTATCTGTTTGCCATTTTCTAAGTCCCAGAGACGGATGTGTGCGTCGAGAGAACTGGACGCAGCAATGGGCAGCGTGTGGCTGATGTCCACGGATACCACCCCCAGCTGATGTCCCTCCAGGCTCCACTGCAGGTCCAGCCGCTCATCACACCTTCAACGGGGGACAGAGAAACACATTTCTTCACATCCGACACGGAACCCAGCACCTGCGATCCCGGGTGCCTGGAGCTACACTTCCCCCAAGGCCTCTGCGAGGCAGAAGCAGACAACTACAGAGCAACGGGCCGCCAGATGCAGCCAGGTTTCCACTCGGGACTTTATTTTACCCCCACACTGCTGCTGCTTTCTGGCCAAGGAAGGGCGAATGCTTCCCGGGCTGCAACCCGAGAGCCCCGGGGTCACCTTCCCGGGTGGGGCAGGGTGGGGGGGACTCACCATTTCCAGACCTTCACCAGGTCGTCCAGGGAGCCCGTCACCACCGTCTCAGTGTTCTCCTTCTTGTTTGTTCCCCAGGCAACTGACCAAATGGCATCGTCGTGGGCTAGAACGGAAAGTGCTTTGTTTACCCAGTCTCTGGCAGCCACCGCTGAGTGTGCTGGGACAAAATGCTCTTCAACATGGCAAGGCATCCGCACCGCATCTGCTTCCCTGTCCTGAAGGGGCTCTCCCACAGGCTTGCCCTGGAACTGTGGGTACACAGGAAAGCTGCAGGCTGTGCCTGGGCCCCGGTCCCCAGCAGGTCAGGCAGACACAGAACAAGCCTCTGAGCTCCAAGCCCCACGCCCACGGCCCTGCCTCTCGCGTGCTGTCGGGCCTGCAGCAGACAGCAATGGAAACTGCTCGGCTACAAGGGAGACCACTAAGGAATACGCATGTCCCCACCCCGCCCCGCCCCACCGAAACCCTAAACTTGGTGAGACACAACCCACAGCTTCTCAGGGACCAACAGCCACTCGACTGGAAAACGTACAGGTCTAAACACCAAATACGGCCTCCGCACGCGGCTGCCTGTCACAGGCGCCCTCAGTGCGCTCAGTGGGCAGTGCGGGCATCAGTCAGCCTCACACACGTGGTCTCACGATCCGTCACGACCACCTGTGAAGCAGGCACCATCGGCATGGCCTTCACGCCACAGACAAGGAAGCAGGGCCGGCGCTGCGGGTAGTGGGTAAAGCCGCCACCTGCAGGGCCAGCATCCCATATGGGTGCTGATTCAAGTCCCTGCTGCTCTACTTCCCATCCAGCTCTCTGCTAATGCTCCTAGGAAAGCAGTGGAAGATGGCCCAAGTCTTTGGGCCCTGCACCCATGTGGGAGACCTGGAAGAAGCTCCTGGCTCCTGTCCAGCACAGCTCTGGCCATTACAGCCATTTGGGGAGTGAACCAACGGATAGATGATCTCTCTCTCTCAGCCTCTCTCTAACTCTGCCTTTCAAATAAATCAATCTTTAAAAATAAATCAAAGGAGCCCAGAAGCCCACCCGAGGTCACAGAGGTAAGAAGGGGCAGAGCTAGGGTTCCAAGTCCTCCTCAAATCCACGAGAGCAGGCCACACTGCTGGGCCTGCGGCGCTGTTGTGGACACACAGATGTGCCAAGTGCACCGGGAGGCGCTCGCCACACCTGGCAGCCGTTCTCCAGGGCCACAAAACTGAACAGCTGCACACACAGCAGCAGCCGGCGTGCAAACTCGTCACCTGGACTGGCTGGCTGGGAAGAAAGCTTCGGCTTAACTTAACCTCGCTGGAGCGGAGAGCGCTCCTGGATACGCCAGAGCTCTGGGCCTCGCTAGCCCCCTCAGGCTGCGCTTAGAAACGAGATATACGCGGGCAGCCCACGCGCGAGTGCTGCCCCTTCCAGGTGAGCCAGCCCATGCTGCACCTGCCCCCTGCTCCCCTTCCTGCCCCTGCCCCTGCCCTCCCACGCACCCAGGGGCCTCGACAGAAACCCAGCTCACTCTCACCCCGTCAGTCTTCACTACGGGGCAAAGGTCCTGGGTGGGCGTCCCTGCCCTGGCTGCTCAGCCCCGGGGGACTGACGTCAGGTTCTGGGTTCAAGGCCCCCCCCCCCCCTTGCCCAGAGGAGCCGTCATCACAGCCTTCTGCGGCCGGGGCTGCCGTCTTCCTCGCGTGGGAAAGCCCTCCTCAGCCTGAGTCCCTGGTCCGTCATCTGCCGCCTGCTTTCTCCCTTTTGTTCCTTTTGTCACGTGTGTGTTAGGTGTCTGCTTTCAGCTGCCTCTGCCGACTCTTCAATGAGAGTGAGCACACTGGGAGCCGCCGTCTGGGGCACACGGCCGTTCAGAGCGGAATCTGCTGGAGCTGGCAGGCCCTTACCTTGCTCCTGTTTGAAGAGAATGCTGTACTAGAAGAGAACAGAAGCAGGTTAACTGCCGCCCGACTCCAGCTCGCCCGACCCTCCGGAAGCGCGTGCCCCACTGGGTGTGGTCACCAGGGTCAGCCACTTCCTCTGCTGTCGCCCTGTCCCCCTCAAGCTCCCTGACTCGCACTCACACAAGATGTGTCCAGTCGCACCAGGGAAAAATTAGTTCTGGAAGAAAGTGATACGCTCCCCTCCCCTTCCATCACCCTGTTGCCCAGCGAGGGACTAATAAATAAATGATGTTCTCTCTCTCTGCGCTGGCCACCAGGAAGCTCGCGGGACACAGTGTGGTTCCGCCGCTGTGTAGACGGCACAGCCTGTTAACGCTGCCCTTCACCGCATCATAGACACGTTTCCCTAATTCCTCTCCTGCTCTGACGGCTTTCTCACTGTCTGTTGTGAACCTATGCTTTTAAGCTTTCTCGAGTCCTCTCTAAACTGTGGCCTTAGACAAGCAGACGTTTCCCTGGGGCTACCTGGCCCTGGCTAGGTGAGCAGGTGCCAGGGTCATCCAGCTCTTTAGGAGCAGAGCGAGATTAGGGCTGGCTTCCCGACCACACACCCAGACAGAGCAGCCGGCACAGGCCCTACCCGTCTGCCCCGACACGGGCCTTACCTGGTTGGTCATCTCCTTAAGCAGGGGTGAAGGGCTAAAGGCCGACAGCTCTGTGAAAACAACACCAGGACTTCAGTCAGGGGCCTCATTGGGACAGAGGGGGCTACAGTTGGCTCCCCTCGACCAAGAAGATAAAGCAACCCTCCGTTAATGGCACTGTTCGAACATCTCGCTAAGGGTCGGTCCCTGGGGCCCCCCTCAAGAGCCCAGCCAAGTGGGGGGCTCCTCTTTCCCCACTGAACCCCGGGACTCGACAACACCCACTCCCATCACACGCACGTCAGACTGTGGGGACCATTCTCTGTCTCTGGCTGCTCTTTGCAGAGACAAAAGCACAGGCCGCTCTCATTTGAAACATTCATTCACAGGGAAGCCCAAAGGTAGCAAAGTTCTTACAGCCCGTGCAGGGGTCTCCACCCAGCACACTGTGGAGACAACAAGCGAGCCAACAGCACAGCGGCTGCAGGGAGGCGCGCGTCTTTAAGAAATCAGCTCTGCTAAACAGACCACAGTCACTTCATGAACAGACAGATTGAGGGCTGGCGCTGTGGCACGGTAGGCTAAGCCTCTGCCTGCCCTGCCAGCATCCCATGTGGGCAAGTTTGTGTCCCAGCTGCTCCACTTCTGATCCAGCTCTCTGCTAAGGCCTGGGACAGCAGGAGAAGATGGCCCAAGTGCACATGGGAGACCTGGAAGAGGCTCCTGGCTTCAGCTCAGCTCAGCTCCAGCAGTTGCGGCCATCTGGGGAGTGAACTAGTGGAAGGAGGACTCTCTCTCTGTTTCTCCCTCTCAATGTTGTAGCTCAGTGCATTAAGCCTTGGCCTACAATACCAGCATCTGATATCAGAGGGCCTGTTCAAGTGCTATCCACTTCTTTTTTTTTTTTTATAAAGCTTTATTTATTTATTTTTAACAGACAGAGTTAGACAACAAGGGAGAGAGAGAGAGACAGAGAAAAAGGTCTTCCTCCCGTTAGTTCACCCCCCAAATGGCCGCTATGGCCGGCGCTGTGCCGATCCGAAGGCAGGAGCCAGGTGCTTCTCCTGGTCTCCCATGGGGTGCAGGGCCCAAGCACTTGGGCATCCTCCACTGCACTCCCCGGCCACAGCAGAGAGCTGGCCTGGGAGAGGGGCAACCGGGACAGAATCCAGTGCCCCAACCGGGACTAGAACCCGGTGTGCTGGCGCCGCAGGCGGAGGATTAGCCTATTGAGGCACGGCGCCGGCCTTTTTTTTTTTTTTTTTTTTTTTAAAGATTTTATTTATTTACTTGAGAGGTAGAGTTACAGAGAGTGAGAGGAAGAGACAGAGAGAAAGGTCTTCCTTGCGTTGGTTTACTCCCCAAATGGCCACAATGGCCGGAGCCGTGCCAATCCGAAGCCAGGAGCCAGGAGCTTCTTCCAGGTCTCCCACACGGGTGCAGGGGCCCAAGCACATGGGCCATCTTCTACTGCTGTCCCAGGCCATAGCAGAGAGCTGGACCGGAAGTGGAGCAGCCGGGACTCGAACCGGCGCTCATATGGGATGCCGGCACCGCAGGCGGCGGCTCTGCCTGCTACGCCACAGCGCCTGCCCCTGTGCTATCCACTTCTAATCCAGCTGTCCGCTAAGGAGCCTGGGAAAGGAGCCTTGGAAGATGGACCAAATGCGTAGGTCCCTGCCACCCACGTGGGGGATGAGAATAGGAGTTCTGGGTGCTGACTGCAGGCCGGCCCAGTCCTGGTTGTTGCGGGCGTTTGGGGAGTGAACTCTCTGTCCGTCATTCTTTCAGACAAAGGCAGTGGTTTTAAGTTCTCAGCTACACTAAGCGTCCTTAGTATTCTGTGTATGTCAGACCCCTCCAGCAGCCTGGTAGAGCGCATCGCTCTGTCAGGAGGTCATTAGGACATGAACACGCAGGAGCAGAAAGCAAACCAAGCAGTGGGCTCTCGTGACTCAGGTGTTCTACGAAGTCGCCCCAAACACTCAGCAAAGTGAGCCACTGCTCTTCAGAGCCTCCGGGCGCACCCTCCCCGTCAACCGAACACACAGCGTGCGTCAGGTGTGGCTGTGGAAGGGCACAGACTGAACAGACGGCACAACGTCACTAATCCCAGGTCAGGCCTGACCACAGCTTACAGAACACACGGCTTCTCAGAAGACACGGCACAGCCTCCCTGCGCTTAGCGGCACCCGGCGCCACTACCACACTGCTTGGCGCTGCACCCGACAGTGGGATCACCTGCCAAAAGCACGGCTCCAAACAAGGTGACACCTGCTGACAGGGTGAGGACAGACAAGGAGGCAGGGTGTCACCTGCCGGGCCTCCTCTGAGAACAGGCCCATCAGGCGCCTGCGACTTGTCACCACCCTACACATGTCGTCCAAGACAGCAAAGGCATTGCCAGCGCTGACCTTAGGGACTTTGGAGTCCTGCCCAGGACAGCAGGGCTGGCGCAGCATTCTACCGTCTTGTCTGCCAATCTCAGCCTCACAATTAGCAACAGGAAGGAATCAAGCATCAAAAAGTAGGAGGGCTCGCAGAAAGACAACTCCCAAAGCACATGCACGCCCAGGCTGCTCCACTTCCGGTCCAGCTCCCTGCTGATGGCCTGGGAAAGCCGTGGAAGATGGCCCAATGCCTGGGCCCCTACCGTGCACGTGGGGAGACCTGGATGGAGTTCCTGGCTCCCGGCTTCGGATCGGCCCAGTCCGGGCTGTTGTGGCCATGTGGGGCGTGAACCAGCGGATGGAAGACCTCTCTCTCTAACTTTGCCTTTCAAATCAATAAATAAGTCTGCACACAGATGCGCTCACTGGACGCCCACAGCCCCATGTCAGTAGGCAGTCTTACCATCAACTGCACTTTCCTTGGTGCGAATAGTGAGGCTCAGGTCAAGGGCGTGGCCCCAAGGCCGGCCTGACACTAGAAAGGATGCACGCTCCAGGACAGGCTACCAGGACACAACACCGCTTGCTCCACTCTCTCACCCCCTAACGGAAGTTCAGAGCTAAGCGACGCCCCCTCCCCTCGCCACCTTATCTCTTTAGGAAACTTTCTCAGCCAGAATTCACGGTTCACCCCCTCAGTGTTCCAAAAACCAGCACCAGCGGACGCTGGCGAGGCGGTAACGCACAGTGCGATGCGCCAAATAACGCGAAGCCAGCCTCCCGCCGCACCTGTCCGATGCCGGGGCGGCTGGCACCTAAGCCCGCGTGCTCCGCTCCTGGAAAACTTCCGTTAAGACGGGCTTTCCATCCAGGGGCACCTCGGGGCTGCACACAGGATGCGAGAGCGGCCACCGATCAGCCTTTTCGCTCCCCTAGTGGCCCGGGGCTCCGAGGGGCAGCCGGGGTGAATGGAGTCACGGACGCCGCCCTCCAGCCTCGCGGCCTGCGGCATCCTCGCACAAATCTGCTTAAAGGCAGCCGCGGGGCCACCCTCGCTCAGCCACCGGCCGTCGGCGACCCCCATAACCGCCCCTGCCAACGGCCACGAGTACCAACTCACCACCGCACAGCCCGGCTGCACGACTGACGCCAGGGACGACGCGACCGCGGCGCACAATGATGTGCTCACGAAGGGGCGGGGCATCCGGGCCGTCCCGCCCCCCAGGGCGCTAGCTCACGTCGCAGCGCCCCCTACCGTCACTATGCCGCACGTGCAGCAGACGCGGAGGTGGGTGGGCGGGGAGAGGGGAGAAAGCCACGCCCCATTCCCAGCAGAGGGGAGGGCGGGGCCTGTTCCCGGAAACGCGGTTGTTAGCTTCCGGCAGGCGGCGGCCCGGGGTTCTGCCTTCCGGTTTCTCCATTTGTGCTGAGTTGGGACTGGACTTGATGGCCTCTAGGGTTCTGTTGTTTTTGCGACGTCCCTTGAGTGTGACACATGTGCAGCTGAGACGGACGGGAGGAGGCCCTGCCGCTCCTGCTCGCTGGCCTCCCGCCCAGGAGGGAAGAGGTTTTTTGGGGTAGCGGAATGTGCAGAGCGGGCCCTGACGGGGTAAATCCTGGTTCAGCTAGGTCCTGGGAGAGACCACGGCCTCTCTTGCTTAGAACTTGAAGTTCAGAAGGATTCTGGAAGGTGACGGTGCTGGGCGGTGGGCGCTGCACCTCCAAGTCTCTCTGCTTCCGCCCCCCTCGCAGCTAATGCTAAATTCGATCCCGTCTATTAAGACCGTCTATCTCCCTCTTTTTAAGATGTGTTAATTTGCAAGGCGGAGTTAGGGAGAGAGAGAGGTCTTCCATCCGCTGGTTCACTCCCCAAATGGCCGCAACTGCTGGGCCTGGGTCTCCCACGTGGGTGCAGGGGCCCAAGCCCTTGGGCCATCTTCTGCTTCCGGCAGAGAGCTGGGTCGCAGGTGGACCCGCTGGGTTTCCAGCTGGCACCCGCATGGGCTGGGGCAGCCCTTGCTACGCCACTCCCCTCCCTGGACGTCCTGGGTGGAAGTGAACAGGTTTCAAGACTGAATTGTGCCGGCGCCGCGGCTCACTAGGCTAATCCTCCACCTTGCGGCGCCAGCACACCGGGTTCTAGTCCTGGTTGCCCCTCTTCCTCTGCTGTGGCCCAGGAGTGCAGTGGAGAATGGCCCAAGTGCTTGGGCCCTGTACCCCATGGGAGACCAGGAGAAGCACCTGGCTCCTGCCATCGGATCAGCGCGGTGCACCGGCCGCGGCAGCCATTGGAGGGTGAACCAGCGGCAAAAAGGAAGACCTTTCTCTCTGTCTCTCTCTCACTGTCCACTCTGCCTGTCAAAAAAAAAAAAAAAGACTGAATTGTCAGAATTCTCAACGCGACGTCTCCTGAAAGTCAGGAGAGCCTTGTGCCCGTTTCGGGTGTACCTGGCCAGAGGCGCTTGGCCCTGGGTTTGAGGCCAGGCAGTGCCCCTCACATGGGCCTAAGTGCCGAGTGGGCCCTGCTGTTCAGGCACTTTCCACAGAGCTGAGCGCACAGACACCCCACCCTGGCCGGGCCCCGGGCTCCCCAAGTGCGGGGAACAGTTAACACCAGCCCCACGGAGCAATGGCTTCTGGGAGTTACGAGATGAGCGATCTCCCTCCCTGACTTGGTGAAGTTTGTAGGTTTCAGTAACAGAGGGACCCAAACCCAGGTGCTGCGTGCGATATGGGCTGTGGGCCTCCCACAGGTGTCTAAACTGCTAGGCCAACAGCTGCCACTCCGTCCGGGTCTGCTACATGGGTGGCAGGGGCCCAAGCACTCGGGCCATCTTCCATTGCTTTCTCAGGCTCCTTAGCAGGGATCTGGATGGGAAGTGGAGCAACCAGGACTTGAACCCGTGCCCATGTGGTTGAGATATGGGATGCCAGCATTGCAGATGGCAGTTTAACCCATTGAGCCACAATGCTGACCACACAAAGGCTTTCTGAAGACAGTCCAGTTCTGTAATTAAGAAATCCAAATCCTTCACTTAAAAACAACACTTTATTTATTTATGACAGGCAGAGTGGACAGTGAGAGAGAAGGAGACAGAGAGAAAGGTCTTCCTTTTTGCCGTTGGTTCACCCTCGTGCTGCGGCCGGCACACGAAGCCAGGAGCCAGGTGCTTCTCCTGGTCTCCCATGGGGTGCAGGGCCCAAGGACTTGGGCCATCCTCACTGCACTCCTGGGCCACAGCAGAGAGCTTGGCCTGGAAGAGGGGCAACCGGGACAGAATCCGGCGCCCCGACCGGGACTAGAACCCGGTGTGCTGGCACCGCAAGGTGGAGGATTAGCCTATTGAGCCACGGCGCCGGGCAAAAACAGCACTTTAAGCACCTGCTTTCACCCCTTGACCCCAAAGAAGTAGGCACATGGCCTTAACAGTGCAGCTATGAAGCAGTGATAATTAGCCTTTTTGGTGCCATGAATGTTTTTGGCATTTGATGAAGTCTCGGAATCTTGTCTGTTTCTATGCATAAAAACAGGGCTGGCCTCGTGGGGTAGTGGGTTAAGCTGGCATCCCATACCGAAGTACAGCTGATCTTTCAATCCAGCTCCCTGCTAACGTGCCTGGGAGAGCTGCAGAAGATGGCCGATCGGCCGGGCCTCCAGACAGGGGCTGTACCATCACTGGCCAGAGGGTGGCAGTCACGGCCCGCACAGCGCAGGCGCCGGCCCCTCCCTGGCTGTTCTGCGCAGGGAGGCAGTGGCTGCCGGCTGTTGAGGGCTACTGGAACTTAGCCCAAGACCTCTGGGGCCTCGAGGTCAGCACCTTAACCCCTAGGGGGTTTCAGAGTGTGTTCCCAGACCAGCAGCTGCTGCCGCCCCTGGACAATTACTCAAAACATGACACCTGCAGATCCAGAAACGCTGGGGGCGGGGCTGGCACTCTGCAGGCACAGCCTATAATAGGGAAGTTGCAAGCCCCATGTTGCTCGCTCGGGGGCCCTGCAGATGGAGCTGTGGGGGTCCCACCTGTGACCTCACAGGTCCTGCTATTGAGATGCCCCGGGGAGCTAGAGAGAAAGGAGTGTGGGTTAAAAGGCTCGTGCTGGGGAGGTGGGGCTGGGGACAGCTGCAGCCTCCGCCCTGGGCACACACCTTGTGCAGGGCTGCAGCCTGCAGGCATGGCCGGATGGACTTCCTTGCACCCAGCCGCTGTCCAGGGTCAGGTTGCAATTCTACGCCGGGTACCAGCTGCTGGCCATGGCTCGGTGGTTTCCACCAGCCCGTGACTGCTCCGCCAGTGTCCACTCTCTAGGCTTCTGCGGGGCCAGGCTGGGATGCTCTAAGGAACGGGGTGGAAGATTCCTGCCACGGGGCTCAGGCTGGCTCTTTCTCGCCAGGGCTCCTGGTCTCCCTCAACAGCAAAGGACCTTTTAGTCCAAGAAGCCCCCACCCATCTGATTCTCCCCACACCAGAGCCCTGGGGGGTGGAGTTGGCCCAGCGAGAGCGCATGGCTAATCCAGAGCAGGGTGGGAACTAGAACCAGGCCCCAGGAATCCTCACGTAGGCCACGTCTGCTCACGAGCACGCTGTGGGCATGGCCGAAAGAGGCAGGATGGATGGTCCTATGGGCTCACCCTGTACTGGGGGGTGGGGTGGGGCAAAGTGCAGCTGGAGGGAGCCAGGCCCATTCCAGGGGGGCAGGTGGATGGGGGGCTTGATGAGATAAAAGAGGCTGGCAGGGGAATGTGCCCGGGAGGGTGGAGGAGGGTCTGCCTGGCCTGGGAGGGTCTCTGAGGAGCAGGTGCCAGTGGTGTGCTGGGAGGCCTTTAACAACAGGCTGTCTACAGGTGGTTGATAGTAGGTTCCTCTTGCTCTGCTGTGGACCCCGCTCCCAGGGGTGATGGAAGCTGCTGACTTGATGCTGCTGGCCCATGCCTGCCTGGGGCACTAGGAAGCTGGTGTGGGCCAGCTCCAGCACCCCCAGGTACGTGGGGGCATCCACACCCTGTGGAGTCCACTCTGGAGGCCGCCAGGAGGTGGTGTCCTCTGGGGACAGCTGGGAGTGGTGGCAGCAGTAGGGTTGGAGTAAGGTCCAGGGTGGGGATGGCAGGACGGCAGGGAGATGCTGGCCAGAGGGCACTGGGCTCAAAGGGGAGAGGTGAGCTCGGGGCAGAGCGCCCACAGCCTTGAGGTTCTGGTTGGAGCTTGGAAATTCCCTTCCCGCCGCAGTGAGGCCCAGAGGGGCTGCCAGGGGCACCAGCTTGCCAGAGCAGCAGGGAGTTTGTATCCAGCGCACCTGTCAAGGTGGCTTTAGAGCAGCTCCCTTGAGTGAGCAGACGGTGAGCCGGGGCCAGAGCCTGTGTCACCAGCTGCAGGCACCGCCTTTCTCTGGCGGGATGAGACCACGTGGAGAACTTGCTGTGCCCGGGGGGTGGCCAGAGCACTGGACCTCAGGTCAGCAGCCGCAGTGTCATTGTCACCATTGCCACTGTGTGCTGTGAAACTGGGCCCTCGCCCACCTGCTTCCCAGGCTGTGAAAGGGGCCGTCCAGCCCCCCGCCCCTGCCCTCCCCAGGCCCCGGGTCAGCCGTCCGTCCTGTGAGGCCGCCGGCTCTGCGCTGCTCCAGGGTTCACCTTCTGAGCCCCACATGCTGCTCTTGCCCGTGGGATCCCAGCACTCGTCTCTTGGGCTGTGAGCTGCCTGTGGGCCCGCAGTCGAGCTGCATTTTCGCGGCCTCGGGGGCTTTTGCTGTGTCCCTGCACCTCCCTTCTGCCTCTCCTCCTAGTGTGGCCTCAACCCGGTGATCGGTTCCGCGGGAGTGCCCACCAGCTTGGGTCTAGCAGTTAGGGCGCCCGAAAAGACACCCACGTAACCACATTAGACTGCCTGAGTTCTAGGCACTCCAGCTGCCTGCAGACGCGCACCCTGGAGGCAGCAGGGATGGCTCCTCTAGCCGAGTCCCTGCCTCCCACGTGGGAGCTGGCTGGAGTTCCCAGCTCCTGGATCCAGCCCTGGACCAGCCCTGGTCCAGCCTTGGCAGTTGCCAGCATTTGGGAAGTGAGCCAGCAGGTGGAAGCACTCTCTCTTCCTCTCTCTTTCCCTCCCTCTCTTTCTCTCTCTCTGTCCCTCCACCCCATGCCTCTTAAATGAAAGAAAATACTAGGCGACATTCACACAGAGGGAGGGCACTACCCGTGGGCAGCCTTGACCAGTGGGGCCTGGAAGCTGCAGGGACAGTTCTGAGACAGCTGACACAGGGCTCTTGGGCACTGGTGGCCAATCCACAAGGCATCCTTAGGGCTGCTGCTGTGGCGTTGCGGGTGAAGCCACCACCTGTGACGCTGGCATCCCATATGGGTGCCTGTTCTTGGCTGCTCCGCTTCTCATCCAGCTCTCTGCTGTGGCCTGGGAAAGCAGTAGAAGATGGCCCGGGTGCTTGGGCCCCTGCACCCACATGGGAGACCTGGAAGAAGCTCCTGGCTCCTGGCTTCAGATCAGCCCAGCTCTGGCTGTTGTGGTCATCTGGGGAGTGAACCAGCAGGTGAAAGATTCTGTCTCTCTCTCTCTCTTTTTCAAAATAAATAAATTTAAAAAAATCCTTGATGTGGCTTTTTCCTCCTTTGTTTCATGCTCTCCTCCATTCTGCTCCCAGGGGTCACCTCCCTGAATTGGCCCCTATGCAGCGGGCTTGGTCTCAGGCCATGCTTTTGGTGGGAACAGGTAGAGACAGTTTCCAAGCATCCATGATTGCCAATAGTCTGCCTGCTGGATAAAGCGGGCCGGGTTTTTGTATGATAAGTTTTCACTCCCTTGCATTCACAGGTGATTTTTTTCTTTTTAAAAAATTTTGTTTTCATTTTATTTGAAGGTCAGACACACAGAGAGATCTCCTCAAATGCCCACCACAGCCAGGGCTGGCCGGGATGTAGCCAGGAGCCAGCAACTCCATCTGGGTCTCCCACGTGGGTGTAGGGACCCAACTACTTGAGCCGTGGCCTGCTGCCTGTGGGGTGCGCATTAGCAGGAAGCTGGCTTGCCAGTTGAGGAGCTGGGACTTGAACCAGGCACTCTGTGTGATACAGATGTGGGTATCCCTAGCGGCAATGTAACCGCCATACGCCCCCCACCCCAGAGATGATTTCTTGGGGAGAGGCTGCACGTGGGTGGGGTACGCTCTGCAAGGCCTTGCTCAGCCCGGGGCAGGGGTACAGAGGGCTGGGACCCTGGGCCCTCTGCGGACCCCAGTTCCAGGCTCCTGCAGAATCGGCGCTGTCCACTCTGGGTCTGCGTTTAAGAAGGCCCCCCAGTGTCTGCACCGTGGGGGAGCAGCCCAGGCCCCGGGGCTGGCTCTGGGGGAGGACACGGGCTGGAGGCAGGGTCCAGGTGATCAGCGCTCTCTGCGGCACTCAGGGCCTTGCCCCGCTGTATGCTGCCTGCTCGCAGCTCCCCACAGCTCCGCCTGCGACCCCGTTCCCCCGATCACGTGATCACACGTACGAGGGGCCCTCTGCCCTAGCCAGAAGGGCGCTGCCCAGGCAGCCCAGAAGGGCGCTCAGCTCTGGCCTGGCAGGGCACAATTCTGTCCTCCTGGAGGATGATGGCTCCTGGGGCCAGGGCTGTGGGGCTGAGGGTTCCTGCTGTATAGGAGCTGCCTCCCAGGGCCCCACGGCAATTAATTTGGCAGCTCTGTGTCCAGGGGTAAGTGGTCTTTGAGCGGCTTAATGTGTGCACGTCAGGAATGAGTTATGGGATTCGCCGCGGGCTGTGACCGTGCCTCCCCCCGACCCTCGTCCCCCTGCTTTGTCATCCGGGCTCTGTGTTTGCACGTGTCATTGCCCGGCCACCCCCTGGTCAGCGGGCGGTCACGGGAGACTCGTTGGAGACCCATTATCGGCCAGCGGTTGTGAGGGATGAGGCAGGGGCTGGCCCATCTGCCGCACATTAGGCCTTTGTCTCGGGGCCGGCTGGGAAGATGAATGAGGTCTGCATTAGGGCCTCCCCTGCCTGGGGGACAGCAGGGGCCCGGGGCAGAGCTTGGGCTGGGGGACGCCCGTGTCCACTGCGTTCTGTAGACACAAGGGCTCCAAGAGGCTTGATTTGGGGGACTGGAGGGAGGCAGGAGGGGAGAAGCGCCTTGCGCGACAGGTGTATGGGATTTTGGCTTGATTCCCCCCGCCCCGTCCCCAGTACAGTCGAGGCTTGGCTTTGTGGGGCTGGAGTTTACTTGCCTTGGGCCAGCGTGGCCAGCCCATGTCCTAGCCCTTACTCTTTCTCATTTACTCCTTACTCTGCCCTGGGGGCCTGAGGCTCGCGGAAGCCAGGGACCTGTCCAGGGCCATCGCGGGTGTGAGCAGCAGGGTGGGGACCAGCTCGGAGGTGCTGAGCTCCCACACACACCCAGCGCCCACTCTGCTGGGCACAGATCCATCTAGCACCCCCTCAGTGAGTCTGGACAAGCTGCGGGTCTCTAAGGGGCAGGCCAGGGCCAGCAGAGGTTCTTGTCCCTGTGGGAGCTGGGCTGGCCTCTGCAGGTAGAGAGACAGGCTTGGTGGAGAGGGTCAGGCAGAGCAGTGATGTGATAGGGAAAACGCATATTGGCCAGAGCCGTGTGAAGGCTGCCCGGGAACTCAGCGGCTCACCAGCCTTCCGGGGCTGCATCCCAACTCCTTGAGCTGGCACCTGATGTCCTCTTGGGTCCCCCCTACCCGAGAAGGCAGCCGCGTCTGAGCATCTGTGCTCCTGGGGAGCCTTCCTCTGCGCCCGCACAGCCCGGCTCCAGGCGCTCCCACGCTGCGCCACCCACACTCCCTGGTTTTGGAAAGCGGCATTCCCAGTCTCTCCTCCGATGGCCTTTCTGTGCCAAGCGGGACCTGGGTTCCCAGCCAGGACACCCAGCCCCCATAGGAGCTCCGTGAAGGGTGGAGGGAGTGAAACAGCGGTAGGCCCTTGGTCCTGCTTGCCAAGGTCTTCCTGTGCACCTGCCCTCTGCCCCAGCAACCCTGCCCCAGGACAGTTCCTAAAGGACAAATCCAAAAGCAGAAGAAAAAAAGGACCTTGGGAGACACAGATGTGTCTCAATGCCCCTTGATGTGTTAGAATGGTCAAACCCAAAGTGTCCGGTGGGAGGGGACTGTGTGACATAAATTAGCATATGAGAGGTCCTCAAAAAATTCACAGAAAATGTGTATAAGGAAAACTGTACGTGAACTAAAACCGATTTTTTTTTCAAGATTTATTTACGTGTTTGGAAGGCAGAGTGACAGAGACAGGGAGAGAGAGAGAGAGAGAGAGAGAGGTCTTCCATCTGCTGGTTCACCCCCCAAATGTCCTCAACAATCAGGAGGGCTGGGCCAGGCTGAAGCCAGGAGCCTGGACCTCCATCCGGGTCTCCCAGGTGGGTGCAGAGGGCCAAGGGCCATCTTCTGCTGCTTTCCCAGGTACATTCTGGATCAGAACAGTTGGAGCTGCCAGGACTTGAACCTGCACCCATATGGGACGCTGGCATTGTAGGTCACAGCTTAACCCGCTGTGCCACAAAGCCAAGAGGGGCCTCTGTTTTACGTTCTGCCTTTCCAATCCAGCAGCCCGTGTCCCCGCTCTCAATGCTGTTCTGTTCATCTCTTTACTCCCTGCGAATGCTACGATTTCAAAGTGCTGAGGCCGGAAGACAACCTTCTGTATCTGGTTTGCCAATTCCCTTTCTCCTCTTTCTCCTTTCTGTCCTAATTTTCTTGACATTTACCCATTCACATGAGGGTGTTTCAAAAAGTTCATGGAAATGGGATTAAAAGATACGTTTATTTTGGTGCAAACAACCTGGCATCTCTGCATACGAGGGGTCTTTAAGAAGTCATGGAAAAAGCTTGTTATGAAAAAAGCTATGCATGGGTTTCAAGACTTTTTTGCACTGAAATAAACTTACCCTTTAATTCTATTTTCCACAAACTTGCTGAAGCAGCCTAGTAAAAACTTAGAGCCCACTTGCCAACTATGAAAAGCCTTGTCAGTGTTTGGATGGCGATTGAATCGCATAGAGCACTTGAGGGGAGGATGAAGAGTTTCAAAATATTGAATCATCCCATTGCATTATTTTCCAAAAAAACCCAAAAACCAAAAACCATGGTACTGGCATTGTGGTGCAATTAAGCTAATGCTTGTGGCACTGGCAACCAATTGGAGTGCCGATTCGAGCCTCAGCTATTCTGCTTCTGCTAATGCAACTAGGAAAGCAATGGGAGATGGCCCAAGTACGTGGGTCCCTGCCGCCCACGTGGGACACCCAGACTGAGTTCTTGGTTCCTGGCTGTTGTAGCCATAGGGAAGTGAACTA
Organism: Oryctolagus cuniculus; assembly: GCF_964237555.1. Classification (NCBI taxonomy): domain Eukaryota; kingdom Metazoa; phylum Chordata; class Mammalia; order Lagomorpha; family Leporidae; genus Oryctolagus; species Oryctolagus cuniculus. The sequence goes on from NC_091443.1 coordinate 106,132,588, forward strand.
GTGGATGGAAGATTCTCTCTCTCTCTCCCTCTCTCTCTCTCTCTCGGTTACACTGACTTTCGAATAAATAAATAAATATACCTTCTAAAAAAAAGTAAAGCAAATATCCTACCTCTGCATGGAAAGTGCTTTTGTTAGGAAACTAAGAAAAAATGTGGTTCACATTTGTCTGATGCCGTGTGGTCACCCCATAACAGATGTGGAGGTGAAACAGGAAGAAAATATAAACATACAAATAGTGGATTTTGGGGGGGCTCCATTTTCTAATTTTTCTATAAAATATTGTTACTTAGGGACGGGTATTTGGTTCAGTGGTTAAAAGACACCGCTGTGACATCTACATCCTATACCAGAGGGCCTGGGTTCAAGTCCTGGCTCTGCTTCCGATTCCCGCTTCCTGCTAATACGTACTCTGAGAGGCAGCAGTGATGGGTCAGTGGCTGGGTCCCTGCCACCCACGAGGGAGACCCGGATGGAGATGTGTCCTTCTGATTTCAGCCTGGCCCAGCCCTGGCTGTTGTGGACATTTTAGGAGTGGACCAGCAGATGGAAGATCACTCTCTCTCTCTCTCTGTCTGCCTTTCAAATACAATGAAAATAGGTTGAAAAAATGTCAATTAATTTTACTTAAAAAAGTTGTGCTCGCATTTTTCCAAAGAGGGGCACTGACAAACCAAAACACATCCTCAGACGGAGTGCAGGGCATCAGGTACATCCCCTTGAATCAGGCTCGCTCCGTCACCCTCCCGTCTGACCCGCATCCACCCTCAGCTCCAAACCAGCCTGGCGCAAAACACATTCAGGCAGCAACTACTGACCTGTACGCACGCTGAGAATTGCCCACTGAGACCAATCTGTGACCTCTCCGGGCTGGCAGCTGTGAGCCACACCACCGTTTTGAGCGTGTGGTGCATAAAAAATCCCAACAGACGACTGAGCTGGGTGCAGAGCCTTCTGATCCGGCTCCCTGCTAATGCACCTGGGAGAGCAGTGGAAGGTGGCCCAAGTGCTTGGGCCCCTGCACCCACGTGGGAGACCTGGAAGAAGCTCCTGACTCCTGGCTTTGGCTCAGCCCAGCCCAACCCGGGCTGTCAGGGCCATCTGGGGAGTGAACCATTGGATGGAAGATTCTCTCTCTCTCTCTCTCTCTCTCTCTCTCTCTCTCTCTCTCCCCTCCATAACTCTGCCTTTAAAATAAAATGAAATAAATCTTTAAAAAAAAAAAAAGATAAGTCACGGGCTGTGAACGGTGGGGAGGTGGCCATCCCACAGTCTTACCCAACCTCACAAATGCCCATCAAGGCCCAGAGTGGTTTCCCAGTCACACAGAGGAGGACACGGTGCTCCGGGGGGTGGGGCGGCTGAAACCACAGGACATTTCCCAAAGACTTCTCCCAGCCACACGGAGGGCAGCACCCCTGCCCTGCTGTCAGCCCAGTGGAGATGGATGGGCCGTCGTTAATGAGTGAGGGAGTGGGATCCTCTCGCATGGCCGCTGGGCCTGGCCTCCTGCAGTCCCACAGCTCGGTGACTGCCTTCCTTCATCTGTGCCCTCCAGGTGACCGTGGCAGGAAGCGTCCCCGCCCCCAGTAAGGCCGTCTCCTCCCGTCTCTGGGACGGGACATCAGGAATGAGGCCAGGGCAGACTCAGGAATGGCAGGGGAGAGACAGGAGGCAGGTGGCAGCCTCCTCTGCCTGGGGGTGAGCTCACCTGGGACCCCCACCCCCATCAGCACCACCACCTCACACAGCCCACTACCCACTGCTTCCTACAGTAGGATTTTATCCTTACACCTCTCCGGCCAGGGGAAGGCTGGACACACCATCTGATCAAAGGCCTTAAACAAAGGCCCCCTGCCCGCCCCACTGGAGGGGGATGGGTCAGGAGCCTGCCAAGCTATTGCCGTTCAGATCCCAGGGCCTCCCCCGCCCCGGACCCCTGAGAAGCTGCATTGATTGGAATCGGGCTCCAGATGCTTGGTGCCTCCAGCTTCACCTCTCCTGTCTCCTCCCCAGGCCGACTGCCAGAGCCCCTTGGCTCCGGGCCCCAAGGAGGAGGGCACACAAAGGCCCGGGGTTGGGGGGAGGGAGGAGGGACAAGCCCCAACAGCAGCTGCTGCGTGGCCGTGTGTCGTGGGCAGCCAGCCGGGGAACCTGCTGGACAACCCCACCCTCACTCACGACACCAGGGACATCTCTGACATCTCCTGTGCGTCATCCTGGGCTGGGCCTGGACACTTGGGATGTGCGCGCTGGGGGTGCGCGGATGAAGGCCTGGAGGGCCTAGGGAGCTGCCAGAGTTGGGGACAAGCGGGAGGCACTTTGCGCTGTCTGAAGGGGGTTGTTCTAGGCAGAGAGACAGGAGGGAGAGCGGGACAGAGCTAAAGACGCGTCCAGGGCCTGTGTTGTCCTAGCAGCAGCTGTGGGGGAAATGAGGCAAGGCGGACCCAGGCCATGAAGTCCTCAGAACCCAGAGCCGGGAGGGTCCCACCCACCCTGAGGCTGGGAGCACTGTGTGCCGGGGCGGGGGTGGGGGGAAGGGGGCGTCTGGGAGGCTGGGAGGTCAGGGGAAGCTGTGGGACAGATGCTCAGGAAATCAGGGGTGCCTGTCCCGGGTAGCATCCCCAGGGCCTGCTGGGTTGTGGGAATGGACACCCACAAGATCCGCCCTTCCAGGGATCTCAGGGAGGTGCAGGGCCCCCCCCTCCCGGAGCCAGCTCTCCATGGTAGATCCCCAGCCTGGTCCCACTCTAAGCAGCCAGCAGCCACCCACATCCCAGAGCTGGAAGAACAGGGCCGTCCACGGGCAGACTGTGGCTGAGAAAGCCCCCCACCCCAACCCAGGAAGGCAGCTCTGACCGTGCCAGGGACCTCGGTTCCCCCAGCTGCACAGTGAGAGACCTGTCACGCCCACCTTCCATTTCTGAAATGTGCACAGAACCTGGTGGCTTCCCCTGCACCGCCCCATCCATACCCCGACCTGGTCATGGCCGAAATGGAACAGGAATATCATGTATGCCATGAGGACATTCAGACTGGGGCCCATGGGCTGCCCCGGGCCAGGAAGTCCAGACAAGGACTTGGGGCTGCTGCTGCCCCGTGCCCCGCCTTTCCCTCGGAGCCATAGCTCGGGCCTCAGCCACACTGGAGGGCAGGTGCTGTTTTCTTACGTTTGTTTCTAAGTGGGCGTGGGAAGGGGACATTCCTTACTCCCTATCCTGGGAGGCTAAAAGGCCCCATAACTAACTCCCGGGCCTGTGATCCAAACACAAAGTGAGGGCTGGCATTGTGGCGCAGCAGGGTAAGCCACCCACTGTGATGCCGGCATCTTATGTGGGTGCTGGTTTGAGTCCTGGCTGCTCCACTTCCGATCCAGCTCCCTGCTAATGCACCTGGGAGAGCAGTAGAAGATGGCCCAAGTGCTTGGGCCCCTGCCACCCACGTGGGAGACCCGGATGGAGTTCCTGGCTTTGTCATGACCAAACTCTGGCCACTGAGCCATTTGGTGGTGAACAAGTGGATGGGAGATATCTCTCTCCCTCTCTCTCTCTTTCTCTCTCTCCCCCTATAAGCCTTTAAAAAGAAAAATCACAAGGTGAAAACATGGCCTCTGATTTTCACCCTGGGTTCTATGGAAGGGATGGTGGGCTGTATCCAGGCCCCAGGCCCCAGGCCCCAGTCACTGGACACGGCGGAGGGCGGGTGGAGAGCTGCCAGGAGGCTGGCCGTGCCCGGGAGCTGCTGGCAGCTGAGGGGGCGGAGGTAGCAATACAGCCCATGAATCATATTTACAAACCCCCAGGCGCGGAGAGAGCGTTAATTAAATATTCACATCCTGCGGGGCCTCTGGGAGCCGTGGAGATGAGGACATGATCGCGGCTCCGCAGGAAGCCCCGTGCTGCCGGAATGCGGGGCGGCCCCAGGTCTGCAGCAGCAGCCAGACAGGTCTTATTACGATGATGAATTTCTGCGTTATCTGCGCTCATGCAATCACCCCCACAAGGCTGGAGAGTTCTCTTCATCACTCACAGCCCAGGCTGGCGCAGCCTCAGCAGGAAGAAGGGGGGCGGGGGGGGGGAGGCGTCCCCAGCTCTCATGCCAAAGCTTTCGAGTCGGGGCCGTTAGGTCTGGTGACCTGGCCCGGTGGAGGCCTGAGGCTGGGGGCAGCCTCAGGTGGGGCTCTCGGGGTCACCCAGCTGCTTCATTGATCGGGAGGAGAGAATGGATCCCTGGGACATCTGGGAAGGCTGAGGTAGCTGCACTGCCCCCCACCCCCAGGAGGCACGGCTCCGGCGTCTGTGCACCACATGCCCCACATCCGTCATTCTCGATTAAGGAACGCCACCGCGGCATTGTCCTGGAGACGCCCGGCCTGGGGACCAGGGGGAAGGAGGTGGGTGTGGCTCTCAGTTGAAAAACCATTCATCCCGGCTCAGTGATGGAGCACCCGTGACCGATCGGCATTGTGCCGCGCCCCGCACGTGCCGCACGGGGCCGGCCCGAGGTGATTGCTCGGGGAAGAATGAGTGTCGCTTTCTTTATGGACTTTCAAAGGCACCATTTGGCATCCCGAGCAGGGCGATCGATGAGAGCCAGCTGACCCCCCTGTGGCCACCTTCAGGCAGCAGGTGGATGGGCAGCCGTGGTCGGAGTCCCCGTCACGTGCTGTGCGCGCTGTCAGCACAGAGCCGGGCAGCCACCCTCCAGGCCCTTCCCCGGTGCTGGGCTGTTGGACATCAATTTAGCTTCTCTTGCACGGAAAGGGAAGCTGGAACAGTTGCCGTGTTTGCTGATAAATTATGGCCACGCGCTCCCAGCTTTGCAGGCTGGAGGATCCCAGCGCGGGCATAAATCAGAGTAGTGAAAGCGGAGGCTGTCGATGGCCGGGGCAGGCATTCACTCAGCAAACCTCTGCGGATCTCCCGCGAGTACACGGGCCCGTACGGAGGCAAATCAGGGACAGGCTCAGCCTGTAGAAGTTCCACCGGCCAGTGGGGCTGGCAGCTCTCACAAAAGAAGGTGATAAGCCTGGCGGGAGCGTGGGCTTTGGAGCCAGTCCCGCTGCCGCCTGGCTGTGCGGCCTTAGGCCAGCACCTTAGCCTCTCTGAGCTGCTGTTTCCTCGCAGCCATGAGGACATCCACCTCCCTGGATGGTTGTGAGAATTCAATGCCGGGGGCTGACATTGTTAAGCCGCTGTTCACGGTGCTGGCATCTCATATCGGGAGCGCCGGTTCGAGTCCCGGCTGCTCTACTCCCGATCCAGCTCTCTGCAAAGTGCCTGGGAGGCAGCAGGTGATGGTTCAAGTTCTCGGGGCCCCTGCCACCCACGTGGGAGATGTGGACGGAGTGCTTGGCTCCTGGCGTCAGCCTGGCCCAGCCCTGCATCTGCACGCTGTGGAGATTTGGGGAGTGAACGAGCAGATGGAAGATCCTCTCCTCTCTCTGTCCCTCCCTCTCCTCATTCCGCCCTCCAAATGAATAATCTGAGAAAAGAAAGGAAATCAGTGCAGTGCAGCCCAGCACCCGGCACCCAGGAGCCTCAGCCCCTGCAGGACCCCTCTCATGGGGGCCACTGAGGGCTGTGGGGGCCGGAAGTGGCCGTGCTTGCCCTTGCCCGGGGTGGGGGGAGGGCAAGGAGGAGGTGAGGGCGTCACAGAGCAGGTGCTGCTGAGGTGTCTGCAAGAACAGAGACTGGGGCTGGTGCAGTGGGCGCTGGTTCAAGTCCCGGCTGCTCCTCTTCTGACCCCGCTCCCTGCTAATGCGCCTGCGAAAGCAGCAGAGGATGGCCCAAGTGCCCAGGGCCCCTGTACCCACGTGGGAGACCTGGATGGAGTTCCAGGCTTCAGCCTGGCCCGGTCCTAGCTATTGTAGCCATTTGGTGAGCCAGTGGATGGAAGATCTCTCTCTCTCTCTCTGTCTCTCCCTCTCTCTCTCTGTGACTTTGCATTAAAAAAAATAAATAAAGAGCAGAGGTGAGAGGGAAGTTTTGCCGGGAAGGACTGGGAAACACAGGTCCCCCCGCCCTGCTGGCCCTGCCCAGCACTGGGACAGATAGCACCTCCAGGTGGGGGCTCCGAGGCCACGCCCACCACGTGCAGACCGGGCGGCGCTACGAATCCCCGTGCAGCAGCTCTGGGCTGGAGCCAGGCCCAAGGATGGAGAGGGGCTGGATTCAGAAAGAAATGTCCATGGGAACCCAGGATGGAGGCGAGGGCAGCTTGGCCGCAGCAGGGACACCCCCCATACGGGTTCCGGGCAGAGCGATTCTCAACCCCACGGAGAGGTCACTCCAGGGCGTGCAGATGCAGGCGGGTGGAACTGAGACCCAGGTACACACAGGTACGGACGAGACACGCAGGAGAGGTGCGGACAGCCGGCGGGGAGCCAATCGCTCAGGCTCACGCCTCCCGGGGAGGAAGCCGTAGAGAGCACGCATGCGCAGTGAGCAGGCTCACACGCCACAGCACAGGGGGCGCAAGCAAGCAGAGAGAGTCCCAGGGCGTGGAGACCCGGGTGGTCGGAGTACGCGGCCAGCAGGAAGGTCTATGTCCTGGGAACCCCTCGGCCCCAGGCAATTTGGGGCAGCTGGTCACCCTAGCTCAGAGAAACACAGCCACACAAAGGTGTAGACACACACGGAGCAGGTACACCCTTTGCACCCCAGAGATGCGGCTCACTCCAGATGCAGACACTCGAAGACCCCCCACGCACACCTACAGAGCAAAAGAAAGGGCAAAACTCCATCCTTGGAAACAAACACAGGCCAAGCAAATTTTAAAGAAAGAACAAAAGCAGCTAGCTGAATCACTAGGCTAATGGGAAGGAGGGGGGGGGTCAGAATGAGTGACAGTGGCAGGGCGGGGCGGGGGGCGGGGCGGATGTCCTCAGCGCCTAGGCTGTTCTCCGACCTGACTCAGCAGGTGGATGTAACCGTTAGCAGCCTGGTCTACAGAGGTCCTGCATGGACCCTCCCCCAGCTGGCATCCCCTTCCAGCCCCAGAGGGCTGGGGCGAATTCAGTGATGGGTGACTCCAGCCTCCCGTCAGGCACACGCTCAGCTCATCAGTGCTGTCACAACACACACCCAGCATTCTTTTATTTCTCTTATTTTTTTGACAGGCAGAGTTAGACAGTGAGAGAGACAGAGAGAAAGGTCTTCCTTCCGTTGGTTCAATCCCCAAATGGCCGCTTTGGCTGACGCTGCGCAGATCCGAAGCCAGGAGCCAAGTGCTTCCTCCTGGTCTCCCATGGGGTGCAGGGCCCAAGCACTTGGGCCATCCTCCACTGCACTCCCTGGCCACAGCAGAGAGCTGGACTGGAAGAGGAGCAACCAGGACAGAACCCAGTGCCCCAACCGGGACTAGAACCCGGTGTGCCGGCGCTGCAGGCAGAGGATTAGCCTAGTGAGCCATGGCGCCAGTGCATTCTTTTATTTTTTTAAAAGATGTATTTATTTATTTGAATTGCAAAGTTACAGAGAGGCAGAGGCAGAGAGAGAGAGAGAGAGAGAGAGAGAGAGGTCTTCCATTCACTGGTTCACTCCCCAGATGGCTGCAGTGGCCGGAGCTGCGCCGATCCGAAGCCAGGAGCCAGGAGCTTTTTCCGGGTCTCCCACGCGGATGCAGGGCCCAGCACGTGGACCACCTTCCACTGCATCTCCAGGTGTGTTAGCAGGGAGCTGGATCAGAAGCAGAGCAGCCACAGCTCCAGCCCTCATATGGGATGATGGTGTTGCAGACGGCGGCTTAACCCGCTACGCCATAATGCCAGCTTCCTTTCCTGAAATTCCCAAACCTTCTGGAAATGAAACAACTCTCCCCAGAGTAGCCCAAACCAGAGCAGACTGACCTGCGGCTGTTTTGATCCCACTGCACGTGACTCTGCTGTAGGGTTAAGGCGTTTGATCATGGGGTATGATAACAGTTTTGGAAATCAGCCAAGTCCAGCATTCGGGAACATGTCTGGCCTGGAGGAATCGCATGGGGACCCGAGGACCGGTGGGTGGGTGTGGACCCTCCTGATCAGGGGGTGGCGTGTGGTTACAAGCACAGTGTGAATGCAGCATGGACACACACTTTGGACAGTGTATGAGCCAGGACTGTGTGTCCAATTTAGACCCTGCCCTGGACGGCCTGCTCTCACACCCACTATCCAAGGTCAACCATCCAAGGTCAACCATCACCCCCCATTTGCAGACGTGGAACCAAGGCTCAGAGATGTTGAAGTCGGGGTGCCAAACCTTGGCCCTCAGAACTCCCAGGTTCAAGTTCCTTTACCTGCTACTCGCTCAACTACTTAGTGCATAACATCAATGGAAGTAAACAGAGAGCAACTTCTATCTCAGGTCCAACGTTTTTTATTTTAAAGATTTATTTATTTGAAAGAGTTACAGAGAGAGATGGGGAGAGACCGAGAGAGAGAGAGAGAGAGAGAGAGAGAGAGAGAGACCTTCCATCCATTGGTTCACTCCCCAGATGACTGCAACAGCTAGGGCTGAGCCAGCCCAAAGCCAAGAGCCAGGAGCTTCTTCTGGGTCTCCCACGTGGGTGGCAGGGACCCACGCACTTGGGCCATCTTCCACTGCTTTCTCAGGTGCATTAGCAGGGAATTGGATTGGAAGTGAAGCAAAATGGCACTCATTTGGGATGCCAGAGTGTCAAGCGGAGGCTTAACCCACTGTGCTACAACACCGGGCCCCAGGGTCTTACTCCTGTTTCCTCTGCTGGTCCCTTGCTGGTTTCCGAGAAGTGGTTTCCCTCTGCCCTGGTTAGAGCCGTCTGGCCGGAGAGTCGGCAGCAGCCCGTGTGTCCTCCCCGAGGTTCACCGGGGTGGGGTGCATCTTGGATTTCATCTGGGCACCCAAGGTCCGCCCTCTGCTCTCAGGCTGTGGCCTCTTCTATAACCACCTACAGGACAGTGTGTTCCCAGCCCCAGGGGACCAGCTGAACCTGAGACTTTCAGCAACACAGTGCTCCCAATGGAGACCCACAGACCCACCCACAACAGTTATGGGAACAGTTATGGGACCTCGGGTAAAGTCACGTAACATGTGGGAGCATTGGGCACAACTTCCAACTTCCTCCCAGTATTAAATGCCACAGTCTAAGGACAGGAGCCTTTCTCAACTCACCCACGCAGGGCTCCAACCGTGCCTTTCCCTGGCCAGAGGTCGCTGGCACAGGCACCTCCCAGACAACCGGAGACATCAGTGGGGGGAGGAGCAGGGGGTATGTTGAGACACACCCCCCCAGCTCTATTTTGCTATCTGCTATAAAAGTTTTCTGATGGGGGCTGGCGTTGTGGTACAGCAGGTTAAGATGCGGTTTTCAATGCCGGCATTCCATATCAGAGTCCTGGCTGCTCCGCTTCTGATCCAGCTCCCTGCTAAGGTGCCTGGGAGGATGGCCCAAGTGCTTGGGCCCCTGCCACCCACGTGGGAGACCCGGATGGAGCTCCAGGCTTTCTGTGTGTGTGTGTGTGTGTGTGTGTGTCCCCTTTTCTCCCCCTCTCTCTGTCACTCTACCTTTCAAATAAATAAAAATAAATCTTGAAAAGATGAAACAGCTTCCTGGCAGGCCAGAGGGCTGGTGTGAATACCTGGAGTGGACCCACGGTTTCCAATCCTGGCTGTGCTGTGCGTGCCAGTTTTCCATACAGCTCTTCAGAATCTACTGCTCCGAGCCATGCTCAGCGACGATTACGTCACAGTCTCTGGCAGAGGCACCAGGGTTAGAGTGCGCCTGGGACTCCTGGTGATCCCACAGGTAGCCGGGTTTAAGAAGAGCGAGTCTCACACCTGGGCGCGACGCAAAGCAACTGGGATCCTGGCAAATGCAGATCGGACACAGCAGAGGGGCTGGGGCCTGGGACTCTGCATTCCTAACAAGCTCCAGGTGCACCTGAGGCGACTGGTGCACAGGCCACAGGGCCCAGCCAACCAGGACGTCCCTCCAGCTCAGGTGGCCGAGGGGCTGATTCCTCCTGAGGCCTGGCTGTGGTTCTCAAACCTCACCAAGGTGGGGAGGGGCCTCCTGCCAGCCTCTTGGGTTTCTCCGCCCTCTGTAGCTTGAGCCCAAGCAGGGTTCAGAGCACCTGCCTCTCAGTAGGGCAGACGCACGTCCGCAGCCTTCAAGGCCGAGTGAGAGCAGAGAAGCCTGGCAGGGCGTGGGCAGGAGGCCCGGATGGCGCCCTCCACCGGCTCTCACTCCTGGCTTGCCCGGGCTCCTGTCCTGATTTTGGTAGGGATGGGCGGCTTTAACAAGACAAAATGATTGTCTCAAGGCCCCAGAGGCCGGAAGTCAGAGAGCAAAAGGCCGCAGGGCTGGTTCCTTCCGAGGGCCCTGAGGTAGGGGTCTGCTCCAGGCCCCCCTCCTAGGCTGTGGATGCTGCGCGCCTACCTGCGACTCTGCTCACTGTGGTTCTGCCATGGGTGTCACGTGTCCTGGTTTCCCCCTTTCACACGGGGCGAGGGCCCACCCTGATGACCTCCCCTCGACTGGATGACTTCTGTGTCCAAAAAAAGTCACTTTGGGTGATGCTGGGTGTTGGGACTTCAACATGTGAGTTGGGTGTGTGTGCACGTGTTTCTGTGTGTGCATGTGTCTCTGTGTGCACGTGTCTCTGTGTGTGCATGTGTTTCTGTGTGAGCACGTGTTTCTGTGTGTGTGCACGTGTCTCTGTGTGTGCACATGTCTCTGTGTTTGCATGTGTCTATGTGTGCACGTGTCTCTATATGTGTGCATGTGTCTATGTGTGCACGTGTTTCTGTGTGTGTGCACATGTCTCTGTGTGTGTGCACGTGTCTATGTGTGCATGTGTCTCTATGTGTGTACTCGTGTTATGTGCATACATGTTTCTGTGCATGTGTTTGTGTATGTATGTTTATGTGTGTGCACATGTCTCTGTGCACCGTCTGTATGTGCGTGTGTTTCTATGTGTGCACGTCTCTGTGTGTATGCATGTGTTTGTGTGTGCAAGTGTTTGTGTGTATGTGTCTCTCTGTGTGTATGTGCTTCTGTATGTGCACATGTCTCTGTGTGTGTACATGTCTGTGTGTATGCACATGTGTGTGCACATGTTTCTCTGTGTGCACGTGTCTATGCATTTATGTGCATGTGTTTGTGTGTGTACATGTCTGTGTGTGCACACGTCTGTGTGCATGCACGTGTTTGTGTGTACATGTCTGTGTGCGTGCATGTGTTTGTGTGTGTGCACATGTTTGCGTGTGTACTTGTCTCTGTGTGTGCACGTGTCTGTATGCATTTGTGTGCAAGTGTTTGTGTGTGCACGTGTTTGTGTGTGCACATGTCTGTGTGTTCATGTGTTTCTCCGTGTGTGCACATGCAGAATGCAGCGTGCACGAGGTTGTCCTGCAGGAGGTCAGTCCCAGGAGCAGTCAGAAGTCCGCCCTGGCCGGGAAACCACCGGAATGCTCAGGCTTGCTGGTGTTTAGCACCTTGGCTCACGCAGTGCCGCTGCGCACGGCATCTGTCCTGCCCTGGGGCAGTGCCACCCTCTGGTGAGCTGCAGCACCCGCCCTCCAGCAGGTGTAACAGCTCCCCAGGCCCCTCCCTGCCTCCCGTCCAGGTCACCTCCCAGCTCTCAGCGCTCCTAGCTCCCCCACTGCACCCCAGGACCCAGACCCTCTCCGTCACTGCCTTTTCCCGGACTTGCACATTGCATCAAGGGCCACCCCTTCCCAGGAGTCCTCCTGGACTGCCCTGGCATGCTCCTTCCTTCTGATGCTGGATCTCCCCGTCTCTCTCCCATCACAGTGCCTGCGACAGGGCGCTAATTAGGGCTTCCTTACTGCTCTGCTTTCCCTCGTCCGCTCTGCCCTGTGGCCCGTGGGAGTTGGAAGCAGCCTCACTTATCAGCTCGCTCAGACCCTGGAGTGAGACTCATCCTGGATTCAAATCCCGACTCTGCCTGCTCATCCACCGTGACCCTGGGCCAGTCAAGGACCCTTGACCTCAGCTTAAAAATCTGAAAAATGTGGGCCGCCGCTGTGGTGTAGTAGGTTAAGCCTCCGACTGTGGTGCCAGCTTTCCATATGGGTGACAGTTCGAGTCCCGGCTGCTCCACTTCGAAGCCAGCTCTCTGCTATGGCCTGGGACAGCAGTGGAAGATGGCCCAAGTCCTTGGGCCCCTGCACCTGCATGGGAGACCTCGATGAAGTGCCTGGCTCCGGGCTTTGGATCGTCCCAACTCCAGCCATTGTGGCCATTTTGGGAATGAACCAGCAGATGGAAAACCTCTCTGTCTCTCCCTCTCTCTGTAATTCTGCCTTTCAAAAAAATTTTTTGGCCGGTGCGGCTCACTGGGCTTATCCTCCACCTGCGGTGCCAGCACCCCAGGTTCTAGTCCCAGTTGGGGCACCAGTTCTGTCCCAGTTGCCCCTCTTCCAGGCCAGCTCTCTGCTGTGGCCCGGGAGTGCAGTGGAGGATGGCCCAAGTGCTTGGGCCCTGCACCTGCATGGGAGACCAGGAGAAGCACCTGGCTCCTGGCTTTGGATCGGTGCAGCACCGGCTGTAGCGGCCATTTGGGGGGTGAACCAACAGAAAAAGGAAGACCTTTCTCTCTGTCTCTCTCTCTCACTGTCTAACTCTGCCTATCAAAAAAAAAATTTTTTTTAAATCTGCAGAATGTATATAGGAGCAAAACCCAGAGGGTTTGTTGCGGATCTCAGTGGGCACTGCTACGCATTGGGTGGATAAATGAAGCAGTCACTCGGAGGAGCAGCCAGGGCTCCCGAGGAGGCGGGTGCACAGGCCAGGAGGGATTGGAGCACGGAGTACGGTGTTTACTAACTCATCTTCCCTGTCCATGCGTGGTTGCAATTTGCATTTCCATTTACAGAGGAGGGAGACATGGAAGGTCCCTCTGATCGTGGCTGGCCCCATCTCGTGGCTCCTCAGGATGGAATCCCCCGGCCCACAGAGACGCGGCTCCGCCACGGCCTTTCTTCTGGCCCCTGGATGAAATAGCTGCCCAAGCAGGTGGCCAGACATCCCAGGCCCCAGAGATGGCCCAGGAGCCGGAGAGCCCTGGGGCTGCCCCTTGCTCCTCAGTGCAACCTGCAGCCAGCCATCTCCTCCTCCCTGGGCCCCTAGGAGCCCATAAGTACAATCAAAACCCAAGGAGTGGGGCAGCCGGAGCCTGGCTTCACCTGCCAGCCTGGTCACCTTGCGCCTGGCACTTCCTGTCGTGCAAATGAGTGTGCGCCTCACAGGTAAAGAATTGAGGCTGGCGGCCGGTGCCGCGGCTCACTAGGCTAATCCTCCGCCTTGCGGCGCCGGCACACCGGGTTCTAGTCCCGGTCGGGGCGCCGGATTCTGTCCCGGTTGCCCCTCTTCCAGGCCAGCCCTCTGCTGTGGCCAGGGAGTGCAGTGGAGGATGGCCCAGGTGCTTGGGCCCTGCACCCCATGGGAGACCAGGAAAAGCACCTGGCTCCTGGCTCCTGCCATCGGATCAGCGCGGTGCGCCGGCCGCAGCGCGCCGGCCGCGGCGGCCATTGGAGGGTGAACCAACGGCAAAGGAAGACCTTTCTCTCTGTCTCTCTCTCTCACTGTCCACTCTGCCTGTCAAAAAAAAAAAAAAAAAAAAAAAAGAATTGAGGCTGGCGCCACAACTCAATAGGCTAATCTTCTGCCTTCAGCGCCGGCACCCCGGGTTCTAGTTCCATTTGGGGCGCCAGATTCTGTCCCGGTTGCTCCTCTTCCAGGCCAGCTCTCTGCTGTGGCCCGGGAGTGCAGTGGAGGATGGCCCAAGTGCTTGGGCCCTGCACCCCATGGGAGACCAGGAGGAAGCACCTGGCTCCTGGCTTCAGATCAGCGTGGTGCGCCGGCTGCAGCGCGCCAGCCACAGCGGCCATTGGGGGGTGAGCCAATGGAAAAAGGAAGACCTTTCTCTCTGTCTCTCTCTCTCACTGTCCACTCTGCCTGTCAAAAAAAAAAAAAAAAAAAGAATCGAGGAGGACGCGTGGAGCACGCAGTAGAAGCGCAATAAGCGGGAGCCCCTGGCATGCATTGGGCCCTCTGACTCCTCCCCCAGTGCCCCTTCCAGCCCACCAAGCAGGGCAAGCGCAGCCCAGGCCCGTCTCCCTGGGACTCCAGCTCCTCTTTGTCCTGTTTCGCTGACTCCCAGATTGTCCCAGCCCCGTGCCCCAAAGACCCCCACTGGGACCCTCTTCAGAGCCCCCAGGTCTGGAGACTGAACTCTAACCTCCATTCTTCCTGCATAAATGGAGTCAGCCTAAGGGCGTGGGGCCAGGCCAGCTTTGGGGGAGGGGGCCCTGGTGGGGGGCTGAGGCCCTGGCCTGGCGTGCCTCCAGGCGAAAGTGCAAAGCTCAGCAGAAACGGGTGAGGGCCGGGGCTGCAGGTCGGTGGCCCGGGAGGCGCTGGCAGTGCGCAGCATGCAAAGGCTGCCAGCCGGGGAACAAAGAGGAGTCTTGGAGAGAGAGGGCCTTGGCCTGGGCGCCTGGCCATGAGGACGCCACATCGGGAGAGGATACACCAGGAGGTGGCCACACCCCACGGGCCAGGGCGGCCAGCCTGGAAGGTTCTTGGGGGTGAGGGGGTGGGGGATGCAGAGGACCCAGATTGGGATCCCTGGGTCCCTTCTATAGAGAGCTCCTTGCAGACCGTCAGCCCTGGGCCTCTGCCTCTACCACGTCGTCTGCCCACGATGCCCCTCTGCTTGGTCTGTGCACAGAGCCCTGCCTAGGCCTCCCGTTATATTCTCAGGAAGTTCAGACCAACCAGAAGTCAGCTTCACTGAACTCCCCCACATGACCCCTGGCCCCTCCTAGCCATCTCCACGGGGGCCCAAACTGGAGGTGGACGACTTCATTCTTCCCGGGGCCACGGCCTCTGACTTCCGACCCTGCGTCTGGGACAGCGTTCTCTCCAAAAACGGCGCGAGCGCGGATCCACCCGAGGAAGAGCACGGATCCGCCAGAGGAGCTCATCACCCGAGTCTTCGTGCTGCAGAGGCAGAGAGCAGCTTTTCCAGTCCAATGAGGGGGTTCTTTCTTTTTTAAGATTTATTTATTTGTTTGAAAGTCAGAGTTACACAGAGAGAGGAGAGGCAGAGAGAGAGAGAGAGATGTCTTCCATTTGATGGTTCACTCCCTAATTGGTCGCAATGGCCAGAGCTGGGCCGATCCAAAGCCAGGAGCCAGGAGCTTCTTCGGGATCTCCCATGCAGGTGCAAGGGCCCAAGCACTTGGGCCATCTTCCACTGCTTTCCCAGGCCACAGCAGAGAGCTGGATCAGAAGAGGGCCGGCGCCGCGGCTCACTAGGCTAATCCTCCGCCTAGCGGCGCCGGCACACCGGGTTCTAGTCCCGGTCGGGGCGCCGGATTCTGTCCCGGTTGCCCCTCTTCCAGGCCAGCCCTCTGCTGTGGCTAGGGAGTGCAGTGGAGGATGGCCCAGGTGCTTGGGCCCTGCACCCCATGGGAGACCAGGAAAAGCACCTGGCTCCTGGCTCCTGCCATCGGATCAGCGCGGTGCGCCGGCCGCAGCGCGCCGGCCGCGGCGGCCATTGGAGGGTGAACCAACGGCAAAAGGAAGACCTTTCTCTCTGTCTCTCTCTCTCACTGTCCACTCTGCCTGTCAAAAAAAAAAAAAAAAAAAAAAAAAAAAGAAGAGGAGCAACTGGGACTTGAACTGGCGCCCACATGGGATGCCGGCGCTTCAGGCCAGGGCTTTAACCTGCTGTGCCGCAGCGCCGGCCCAATGAGGGGGTTCTGAAGGGAAGTGCACATGCGCCCGGCACTCTGGAACGCGCTAGAATCCCACAGACACAGGACTGAACGGTGCCTGTGCAGCCATGGGCGGCCAAGAGGGGCCAGTTGCACGTCAGACATGCTTCTGCAGCAGTCTGAACGGACCATAGCGTCTTGTAGCTGGCTTGTAGCTGTAGTCGCTAGCGCCAGCTCCCGGTGTCTTGCTGTCTGCCTGCGGCAGCCTGGCCAGCCCTGCACACGGGTCCTTCCACCTCAAAGCCCTCCTGGCCTTCCGAACCCTCCCCTTTCTCCCTGCCAAGCCCTGTCCTGCTCCACCTCCCTTCCCATGCGCCCGGGCCGGTCCCCCCCACCCCCTTCCCACCTCCTTCCCTGTGTACTCCACTCCTCCCTCTCTCTCTACCTCGGCTCCCTTGTCCACCAGGCCATCCCCTGTGCATGTGTGTGAGTCCCACTGGGGGCTGGCAGCCGGCACCGCCCTGCTCCTAACCTCTGCGGAGGCCAGCGCCATCGCTCTACACCCAGCTCCAGCCACCCTCCCTTGTTCTAGGCAGGAAGCACAGGGCACGGAGACATGTGGAAGAGCTGTCCCCTGTCTTCGGGCTTCCTTGCCTGGCCGGCAGACACTGTCACCTGCTCCCCCCCCCCCGGCTCCCCCGGGCTCCCACCTGGGCCCGCCTTCCCTGTGGCATCAGCCATCAGCCTGTGACCGTCCTGACACCCAAGCCCATCCGAAAGGCAGGCAAACAAAATTCTGGACACTGCTTTGCCTCTCCCTCCTCCCTTCCCCCACCCAGTCAAGCTTTCCAAAAGCCGTCCTGGGGTTCTGATTCCAATCGCACCCTTTCCTTTCCAGACTCAAGCCCCTGCAGCCCTCCTGGCCTTCCCCCCACCCCAAAAAACTGCTCCAGCCATTGCTTCTGTGACCGTCTCTGCAGCAGTTGTCACGGCTTTGTGCTGTGCCCCTCAGCTGTGCCTGTCCCCGCACACTTCACCCACCCTCACGTCTGCAGCTGCCTCCTGGCCCAGGGTGGCCTCACACCCCTGCCTTTATCTCCCAACCCACCCCTGGTAGAACTCATCTCCTGCTCAGGGGCTCCCCCACAGCAGCAAATGAGGCCACCTGCGGCACCCCCAGAGCCTCCAGCTGCCCCTCCCCCACCCCTATCAGTAGTGTCATGTTGGGGGGCCAGGGAGACGCCTAGGATGGCTCTCTAAGCCCCTCGCAGGACCCACTGCATCCAAACCTGTGGGGCTAGGGCCCAGGAATCAGAATTTCTGGACGGTTCCCCGCCACTCCGGGCTTCTCTGGGCCAGGTTGGAATCGAAGCCTGGCTCGCTCACCCAGCCCTTCCCAACGCTCACCTCTCAGCCCCTCTCTGCCCACAGCAGCTGCCACTGCAGGAGGACCTGGCTCACCTCCACTCCCACGTGTTCCGTGGGCTCCCTCAGGTCCCACCTTCCGTGTCTCTCCCTTCCGGCTCTGCACTCCAGCCAAGCAGAAGGACACTTGGGCCCTGTCCCCCGTACCCCGCGTTCCCTCTGCCCCACCAGATCCAGGCCTGCGTGTGACCCCTGAGTTTCTAGATTTCTCCCCTGGTTAAGCAGTGAACTCCCAAGACAGGACCTGGGCCTGGACTGGTCACTGGCCTGGGAAAACAGTGGAGGATGGCCCAGGTGCTTGGGCCCCTGCACCCGTGTGGGAGACCCAGAAGAAGCTCCTGGCTCCTGGCTTCAGATTGGCGTAGCTCTGCCCATTGTGGCCATGTGGGACTCCAGTGAGCCAGTGGATGGAAGACCTCTTTCTGTCTCTTCCTCTCTGTCACTCTTTCAAAAAAAAAAAAAAAAAAAAAAAAAAGACGACTTCGGTGCAGGCTCAGCTTCGCTGCCCTCCCCTCGCCACCCACCCCGGCCTTCTCCGCCCTGAGTGGCCCCCAGGCCCCACCCTGCGTGGCCCCCAGGTCCCCCTGTGAAGTGGGCTTGCCTGCAGGGCAGCCCCCCGCCTCAGCCCCTACCCCCTACAGCAGATATTTGATCTGCAGATCCCGGCACTAAATGGAAACGCAGGGCCCCTTGTTAAAAACCCATTAAGAATCTCAAGATGACAATAGCAGAGCCTTCCCGCTTTTCCATTCCCCCATCCAAGCAGGCCCTGTGAGCTCACAGCCCTGTGTGACTGCACAGGTCCCACAGCCATGAGGCCGGCTTGGCTCATGCCCCCTCTGGCCGGGGCCGGCCCCTCGCCCAGCCTAAGCTGCTTTCTTAGCTCCCTGGGGGCTCCGTGCAAAAGCCCAGCCCCCGGCCAGGACCAGAAGGCATCAGCAGGGGCTCCCCCTCCCCCGGGCCCTGGGGGATCCTCACCCCCACACTGCCTGTGGGCTGTGGAATACTTCCATCTTTCTCAAATCAATGAGGGGTTATTGGGCTCACCTGGCTGAGCCCGAGGCTGGGGACACATTGACAACCGATCTATTACTGCCTTCCAGGAATTCCGGGGGTATCAGTTAGCTGAGTTACGACTCAGACAAGAGCAGGACCAAGCAAAGACCCTGCCGGTGCCAGGAAATCAGGAAACGACTTTCCACCAGAGAGGCGGCACAAGCACGGGTTTCAATGAGTCAGCAAGATTTTCTTTGTTTGAATTCTTTTTTTTAATCAACAAGATCAAATGTAATCTAATTTCTTTAAATTATTTCCACAACAGCATACTTGAGGTAACGCTTCTGCAACACTGTTAGTGAGCCTTTTTCTCTTTTTTTTTTTTTTTTTTTTTTTTTTGACAGGCAGAGTGGACAGTGAGAGAGAGAGACAGAGAGAAAGGTCTTCCTTTGCCATTGGTTCACCCTCCAATGGCCGCTGCGGCCGGCGCGCTGCGCTGATCCGAAGCCAGGAGCCAGGTACTTCTCCTGGTCTCCCATGGGGTGCAGGGCCCAAGGACTTGGGCCATCCTCCACTGCACTCCCGGGCCACAGCAGAGAGCTGGCCTGGAAGAGGGGCAACCAGGACAGAATCCGGTGCCCTGACCGGGACTAGAACCCGGTGTGCCGGCGCTGCAAGGCGGAGGATTAGCCTAGTGAGCCGCAGCGCCGGCCGCCTTTTTCTCTTTTTTAAAGATTTATTTATTTATTTGAAAAGCAGAGTTACAGAGAGACAAAGAAAGAGGTCTTCCATGCACTGGTTCACTCCTCAAATGGCCGCAACAGCTAGGGCTGGGCCAGGTTGAAGCCAGGAGCATGGAACTCCATCCGGGTCTCCCATGTGGGCGGCAGGGGCTCAAGGACTTGGCCCATCCTCTGCTGCCTTCCCAGGCGCATCAGCAGGGAGCTGGTTCGGAAGAAGAGCAGTCGGGACTTGAACCAGTGCTCACATGCTGGCATTGCAGGTGGCCGCTTAACCCACTGTGCCATGACACCAGACCTAGTGAGCTTTTCACTGTCCCTACATCGTAGAGCACACCCCATGCCTGTGTCGTCACGGGTTGACATCATGCATTTCAAAAGATGTCCATCCATGATACAACATTTCCAACTCTTGAGGAATATCCTTGGGTGGTTAATTATTCCGGACAAGAAGAGAGCTTTATAAAGACGGAGACATCTGTTAGTGTGTAACAGTGTAGAATTGACAAGTGAGATCCCACTATAGGGACATGACTGTGGCTAAATAACGTACAGTTTCCTTAGATGAGGACTAATTTATATGACAAATTGAAGCTAGAAAAGGTTAGGGAATATTTATGAAGTTAAGAAAAAGAGGGGCTGGCGCTGTGGCACAGTAGGTTAATCCTTCACCTGTGGCACCAGCATCCCATATGGGCGGCGGTTGGAATCCTGGCTGCTCCTCTTCCGATCCAGCTCTCTGCTGTGGCCTGGAGATGGCCCAAGTCCTTGGGCCCCTGCACCTGTGTGGGAGAATCAGAGGAGGCGCCTGGCTCCTGGCTTTGGATCCACACAGCTCTGGCCGTTGCGGCCATCTGGGGAGTGAACCAGCGGATGGAAGACCTTTCTGCTGTTCCCTCTCACTGCCTGTAACTCTACCTGTTAAATAAATGAAATCTTAAAAAAAAATAAAAG
This sequence comes from Oryctolagus cuniculus, assembly GCF_964237555.1. Classification (NCBI taxonomy): domain Eukaryota; kingdom Metazoa; phylum Chordata; class Mammalia; order Lagomorpha; family Leporidae; genus Oryctolagus; species Oryctolagus cuniculus. Next base: position 106,152,407 of record NC_091443.1, read on the forward strand.
AAATCACAGTTACTGATGAGTATATATATATATATATATCTATATCTCCATATGGAAGTAAATATATATGTGTGTTCCAAAGAAACACAGATTGAAATACAGTTAGTGAAAAACAATTGTGCTGGTTTCCAGTTTTTTGTTTTGTTTTAGATTTATTTATTTGAAAGGCAGAGAGAAGGAGGTCTTCCATCTGCTGGTTCACTCCCCAAATGGCTGCAATGGCCAGAGCTGGGCCAGGCCCAAGCCAGGAGCCAGGAGCCTCTTCCAGGTCTCCCATGCGGGTGCAGGGCCCAAGCACTTGGGCATCTTCCACTGCTATCCCAGGCCACAGCAGAGAGCTGGATCGGAAGTAGAGCAGCTGAGACTTAACCTGCTATGCCACAGCGCGCGCGCGGCGGCGGGGGGGCGGGGGGGGCGGGGGGGGGCTGCAGTCTTCTTTAATGACATCGCACAGGATGAAAATGAATAAAGGAAACAAGTTTTAGGGCGAATTTGAATTTTAAAGAGAATTTATTTAATTTGAAGGTTCAGTTTTTAACACTCTGCCATGTTCACGCCGTAGGTAGATACTCCGTACTACACAGACACACTATTTTTTTCCCTTGAAAACAGGGATCGCGATGTTACAAAACCTGGGCTTCATGACAACAGTTGTGGAAGGAAGGATGTATTGTCCCATACGGGTACCATTCAGTGAGGCGGGATTTCCTTAATCAGACATGAAAGAGAGCTCCTGAGGAGGAAGGCTTGGAGAGGAAGAGATGGGGAAGATTCTAGAATGCTGCGCTGCCGTGGGAGGAGCAAGGTGCAAAGCCCGAGGTCTGCGTAAGAAGAGCCGCCGGGCACGTGCTGGTCCTCCCGGCCCGAGACTCGGGCTTCAGCCACGGTGCCTCCAGGGCGGCACCCGAGAAGCCGGGGTGCCAACTCCCCTCGGCCTTCCTGGTCTGGGGCGCCCGCCCGTCTCAGCGCTGCCAAACAGGAGCACCCGCCTGCCTGTAGCAGGGGCTCGCTCAGTACGCCCCTCCCCACCGCACTCACAAAGGTGCAGTGTGGCCTGGGCTCCCTCCTGCCCGGCCTAGGGGACCCGCGATCTCCCGCAATTCGCCCCAGTGCCCAGGCCTGCGTTGGACCGGGCAGGGAGGGGAAGGCTGGGCGCACAGGGGAAAGGTACGAACCGGGGATGAGCAGAGAGTGTCCCCCGTCCCCCAGCGGCCCCACTCCCACCCCCCACTTGAACTTCACATTGTGGATATTTTCAAACACACACACACAGCGATCCCCTAAGTTCCCACCGCCCAGTTCCCCCAGCTCTCTCCCAGCACGCCTCTGCAAAGCAGGATGTGTCGCCGGCCCAAGCGCACAGGCCTGCACCCCGGGAGGCTAGGGGACCGAGAGGGGCGCGGGTGGGCGGGGAGCCGGGCCGGGGCCGCGGGGGGCGGGGGCGGGGCCTGGGGGGCGGGCCCGGGGCCGGGCGCGGCGGGGGGCGCTCTCCCCGTGACTCAAGGCGCGCGCGGCCGGGCGCACCGCGCCAGTCTCCGCCTCGCAGCTCCCAGTGCGCCCGCCGCGCCGCCGCTGCCCGAGCCCGCGCCGCCTTCCCGCCGCCGCCGCCGCCGCCGCCACCGCCACCATGCCCAACTTCGCCGGCACCTGGAAGATGCGCAGCAGCGAGAATTTCGACGAGCTGCTCAAGGCGCTGGGTGAGCGGGCGCCGGGGGAGGCGCGGGAAGCGGCCCCGAGATGCCCCGCACGCGGAGAGGGTGGGCGTTGGGGAACCCCGGGGCAGGGGGCGATCGCTCGTTCCGTTTCCAGGCTTACCCGGTGCCGGAGCGGCGCGCGGAGCCCAGGACCCCCGACGCTGGGCGCGCGTTCGCTGCATGGGCGGCGCCTCCCCCGACGGCTCGGCCTTTATCCCGTTCTAGACAGGCGGCTTTAACTCGGGGGACCCTGTTTTGAGAACAGGCTCTGCCCCGAATGCACCGTGCGGGGGAGCTGGCCGCCTTCTCCGAACCTCAGTTTCGTAGCCCGAAGGAAACCGAGCGAGGGCACGGGGGCGCGTGGATCCCCAGTGCCAAGACGGACGGCTCGGGGACCGGAACCTAACGGGTCCGGGGCTGGGCGGCGGGCGGCGGGCAAGACCCTGGGGCCCGAACCAGCGACGCCGCCTGCCCTTGCCCGCGCAGGTGTGAACGCCATGCTGAGGAAGGTGGCCGTGGCGGCCGCGTCCAAGCCGCACGTGGAGATCCGCCAGGACGGAGACCAGTTCTACATCAAGACCTCCACCACGGTGCGCACCACCGAGATCAACTTCAAGGTCGGAGAAGGCTTCGAGGAGGAGACGGTGGACGGGCGCAAGTGCAGGGTGAGGCCCCCGCGGAGCCCGCGCGCCGTGCCTGGGGCCCGCTTCGGCCACGGGAAGCCGTGGCCCGGCGCCGTCCGCCCGTGGCGCGCCCTCCTTGCAGGGCGTGTGCACGGGCTGTCGGTTGTGAAACCTGGCTGTCCAGGGCTCAGGAGAACGCCCCACCCCCGTTCGCCCGCCGCCGCGTCCCTAAGCCGCCTCCTAGGTGCTGCGGGCGGCTCTGCGCCCCGCGCTGCGTCTTTGCGGGGCGCGGGAGCAGGAGGGCCGCGCTCTCGCCTCCGTTTCCTGTTGCAGGTGGAGCCTCGGCTCTCGCGTCCCGCCTCGCGGGTCCCCGGGGCCGCCAGGGACCGCTCGGCTTCCATTTCCAGCGGTCCCGACGGCCCCAGCACGCCTCCCAGCTCGCCCGAAGTCAGGTTCCTTAAAAGAATGGTGCAATGGTTGCGAAAGCGACTGCGGCTTCTGGCTGGGAAGATGGGCTCAGGGCCCCTCTCGGAGTGGTCAAGGGCGGGGTTATTAAATTTCTGCAGAGGGCTGAGCAAGTGGGCTGAAGCAAGGGGGTGTAGAGTCCTTTTTTTTTTTTTTTTTTTTTTTTTATTGTAAGAGCAAGCATTGCATTTGGTGAGGCGTCACTTATTTTAAAAGCAACAGCACCTCTCCGTGCCTTTCCCCGGGGTTTTAAGAGTCAGTTCCCCAGGGTAGATAGTTCCTCTCTCCTTTCCTGAGGGGTGTCAGTCTGCCCGGGTACCCCCCGGGCCTGGGACCTCCTGGAGACACAGCCCGCAGGAGCAGGCTGACCCACGGGGGCCGTCGTCTTTGGCTCCTGGAATTGGTGTAACCTGAAAATGATGTCTAGGCTGCGGGGTCTGAGGCCGGCGTCTCTGTGGTTGGCAAGCAACAAAAGAGCAGCTGGGCATTGTTAGAGAGAGGGGCTGGGGAGAGGGCTGGGCAGGCGCAGGATTTGGGGGACGTTCAATGTGGCCACTGCCAGGGAGGGTGACCCCGGTTTAAAAACAATCACCGAACCCAAAGGGTCACACGGAGTCTGCACAGTGAGGCTGTTACCCTGCCCCTCCCCTCCCCCGCTGCATCCTGCGTGTAAGTTAAAAAGTGGTTTTGTGCACATTCAGCACTGCCCCACCCCCGCCCTGCCCAGCCGTACCCCACCCCCCACACACATGCTCCAGGAATCCACATTAACATTTTTCTAGAAGGATGTACCCCGGGAGGTGCAAGGGCTCCTATCCTGGGAGCCTGAGACATGGGCTGACCCTGGCAGGCTGCACGCTCCATCTGACGGGGCACAAAACGTGGCCCCCAAATCCATGCATGGAGCCTTGACCGCGATGTAAAACGTGGCGGTTCTGATGTGACAGTTCCTGTCATCAGCATTCAGCTCGCTTCGGGCAGAGTCGGTTTTGACATAAATGAGTCCTGGCTTGCATCCTCAAGGCTTTGCTGCTCCAGTGGCTCTGCGTGCGCGTGTGTGCATGCATGCATACATGTGTGTGTGCATATGTGTGCGTGCGTGCATACATGTGCGTGCGTGTATACGTGTGTGCATGTGTGTGCGTGCATGTGTGTGCGTGCGTGCATGCCTGTGTGTGTAAGCCACAAGGTGCATTCCCACCCCATACAATCCACAAGTAGCCCCCTGAACGTGGGCCCCGGAAGGCTCAGCCGAGAAGCCCTTGTGCCCCGGGGACGGGGAGCCTGTGTTGCTTCCCACGCTGCCATCATTCTCCCGCGTTCGTTGTTGCCGCCGCTCCCGCTGGCTGCTGGGACCCTCATTCCCGTCACTAACGGGTTTCCTACCGACAGAGTTTACCCACCTGGGAGAATGAAAACAAGATCCACTGCACGCAGACCCTCCTGGAGGGCGATGGCCCCAAGACCTACTGGACCCGCGAGCTGGCCAACGACGAGCTCATCCTGGTGAGGGCCCTTTGACCTGGAAGCAATCCCCATGCTCTGGGGCGTGTGGGGCGGAGGGAGGGTGGTTTGCCCCCTTGGGGGTGGGCCACAGAGTCATGCTGGGCTTGGGCCGCCTGTTCAGAGAAACACATGGTTTGCCCTGGGTTAAAACTGAGCAAGATGACGGTGGCTTGGGTCGGAGAAGTTATTGTTAGAGGGTTGAGAGCAGAGGGGCTGAAATATCCCCAGCCAAACAAAAGACCGGCGGTGGGGAGGCCAGGCTGCAGACCCCCGTAGTTTGGTTACACATCTCCTCCCGCAGAGGCTGGGTGGAAAGACAGACAAACCCGGTCCTGCTTCCTTTGTGTCTCTGAGCTCACTGAGCTTTCCCCGCCCCCACCCCCACTAAAGACGGGAAGGGCTCTTGTGGGCAGCCGGGAAATCCCATTCTCCTTGCCCGTCCCCTCTAGTTCCGCCTGCCCGGCCTGACTTAGCGAGCGTCACCCCCAAAATGTCGGGCGTGGGAGCCAGCGAGGTGTGCCAGGGAGGGCTCCCCTGCTGGGACCTGCGCAGGGACCTCACTTCCCGGGCGCCATCCTCCTGCTGGAAAATTAGGGGTTGAGCTGGAGTCTGAGCCCCGAGGTCCCTTGGAGCCCTGAAATTACATGTTTGCATGCAAGGAGCCCTCCGTGGAGCTGAATCTGTGTTACCGTAGCTGCTCGCTCGCGCTCGCTCTCCTCCTTCCCGGGGATGATTTAAAACGCTTTCTGCTTTCATCACGATGATGTTGTTTCCAGAGAAACATGGGGTTTGGGGGGTGGTTTGAGGCTAAGGATCTCTCCTGGCACCAACCAGAGACAGCAGAGAGGGGGCCGACGAGAAAGTTCCTGAGCGGAGCTGAGGGTTAAGAAGGACCCGTTTGCTGCGAGCAGGTGCGATTTTTTTTAAGCTCAGTAGTACCTGAGCAGCCGGCATCACAGGCCAAACTCTGCCAGAAACGCCCACTGGTTCCCAATCCTCCCCCTTTCTCTCCCCCCTCCTCTCTCTCTCCTCTCACTCTCTCCTCTCACTCTCTCCTCTCTCTCTCTCTCCTCTCTCTCTCTCTCTCTCGCCTCTCTCTCTCCTCTCTCTCTCCTCTCTCTCTCTCCTCTCTCCTCTCTCTCTCTCCTCTCTCCTCTCTCTCTCCCCTCTCTCTCCCTCCTCTCTCTCCTCTCTCTCTCCTCTCATTCTCTCTCCTCTCTCTCTCCTCTCTCTCTCTCTCTCTCTCTCTCTCTCTCTCTCTCTCTCTCACACACACACACACACACACTGTCTCCCCACAATTCTACACAGGCGTCCTCCCCCGGCTCAGGCTCAGCCAACATATATACAAGTCTCAAAGGAAGCATTAACTCTTGGCATTTGGGATCCAGAACGTGGGCTTTTGTTTCAAGGATTATTATCATTAATAAATCTAAAACGCAGGCCGATGCAATCTCCATGTAATGAGATGTGAATTATTCTAGTTAAGTTGAAATAAGCTCTTCCCGTGCCAGCCATAAATTACCCCTGGGCCCTAAGTTGCCTTCCTTTGAAAACTGAGTCTACCCCCTCAAAGCACTCTGGAATATTCTACAGAGAGTTTCTTTCGGGAACCTTGCTAGCATAGTTTACAGGCAGAGAAATCCATTTTCAAATGTGGCTGGAAGTACGCTGATTTCTTCTCTTGGGCGAAGCCTTTTGTTACCCCACGAGCTGTCAGAGCGCTCCAGTGGTTAGGCTGCGGCGTCGGATCGCACGCCTTGGAGAGTTCTGGAGAACTGGCCTGGCTCGGAGAGGCGCAGGCATTAGAGATGGGGATTAAGGGGGAGGGGGCTCTTGCCCTCTGGCCCAGCCCCACGCACAATCCCCCTGCACACAGAATCCTCTGTGATCTCTACCCTGGAAGCAATTACAGCCGTGCCGGCCCACTCGGGGGGATCCCCAGTGTGCAAACACGCTCGAGATGGCATGTGCCGCCTTAGCGCTCACGGAGGATGAGACGGGTTTTCCCGGAACACACGTGCTGGGACGATGTCCTTGCCAATGTCCCTGAGTGCACCCCCGACCCCCGAGGGCTCTGGGGCTGAGAGTCTGCAGTCCCCGGCTGACCTCACTCAGCCCTCGGTGAGGTGTCCTGTCCTGCACCCCGGCTGCTCTGAGAACCTGGACGGGTGGAACCTCCCAGCCGAGAAATGTCCTTGGACCTGTGCAGAGAAAAACCGCCCCATGGCAGGCGGCAGACTTTGCAGAGTTGTTGGTTTCTGTGTTTTGTTTTTGTTTTTGTTTGTTTGTTTTTTTTTTTTTTTCTAACGTGCACATTGCTTTCCATGGGAGAGTCCCAGGAGAGCAGGCCTGGGAGTCATCGCTGGGTATTGGAAAAGCCGAGATAACGGCTGCAGTCTCGTTTCAGGGAGCCAGAAGAAAAATGTCCTCCTACCTCTGTGGGATGATTCTGGTCCAGCACGCCAACAAAGAGTGTTAACTGCAAGGGCCTTGGCGATCATCTTGTTCCATCCCCCGGCTCCCCGCCCTGCCTGCCCTAGACGGGCTGGGGGAGGCACAGAGTTGCCCCAGCTTACCCAGCTGTCGGTGGCTGGAGGGACAGAATGTGTACGTAGCCCACGCACACCCTCCTGATGCCTTAGTCTTCTTTAGTGCTAGCACCTGACATAAGGGAACGCCGTGTAGCTAGAACTATCTGTTGTGTACAGTCATGCCTTTTTTACCCCCGCCCCCACAAATATTTTTGGTCGGTGCTTGGTAGAATTTATGGGTCTGGAACCCACGGATAAGGAGAGCCAGGGGTACTTAGTCAGCATTCCGGGCCGATAGCTGCTTCCTGGAAAGCAGTGTTGGTGCTGATCCCAAAGCAGTCCCATCTGGCTGTTCCGCGCCAGACCTCCTGGCCCCAACTCCTCACTCTCCTGAAGCCACAGAAAAATCCAGAACCGTCCCCCTGCTTTCAGTCTAACTCCAAAGCCCAAGCCGGGGAGGTGGCATCCCTCTGGACACGCCCAGGTTCCAGAAGCAGAGGACATCTGTGCAGGACACAGGGCCGTGGGGACAAAGCCCCCGAAAACCCTGGGCGCACCGGAAATGGAGCGCCTGTCCCGGAGCTGTCCACAGGGCAGCTGGCCGCCGGCTCTGCCCACGCCTTCAGCACTCTGCACGGCCCTCTGCCCTCATTGCTTCTCCTTTTCTCTCCTCCCCCCGCAGACCTTCGGCGCCGACGACGTGGTCTGCACGAGGATTTACGTCCGGGAGTGAAGGTGGCCGGTTTGGGCCTGCTCGTGAGACAGGATGCAGCCCTCCCCGAGGAAGGGGTCATAGGTGTGGGCTCCAGCCGCCCGTCCCGACCCTGTGAACGATAGATGACCCCCTTTGCCCCCGACAGTGTTGTAGTGCCCCCTTGCCCCCTCCCTGCCCCCTCCGAGTCTCCTGTCTCGCTGGTGCTCTGTAGTTTCTCATTTGCATGGTTTCCTCCGTCATTAAACTGCTTTGACACCGCTCAAGGCTCCTCTCTGCTCTAGATCGGCCCTCGGTTCCCACGCGGGGGTGGGGGGTGTTCCATGCCCCCTGGTTCGGTTCGGCGGTGTGGTGCTTCCGCCTGCATTGGCTGTGCAAGGGGGGCACCCCCAAGCTGGCTGGAGGCGGCGGGCAGGTCCAGCTGGGGTGGGACCTCACGGCTGGCTTTTCGGTGGAATGAGTTGGCGTGGGTGGCTGCCAGCGGGGGAGAGAAGGCACCTTCCAAAGGCACGATTGAGCAAGGGACCGTTTGCCAGGGCAATTACAAGACGCAAAGAACCAGGCAGGGATGGGGAGGCCCCCAGAGACGGGCCAGACAGACCACCAGTGCCATCACTTGGGAGAGGGGCCGCCCTGGAGGACAGGGAGGGCTGCCGCTGGGACCCACGTGGCCCACGTGTGGGGTGAGAGGGGGCGTGGCCTGGAACGGGGGACAGGCGCTCTGCCCTCCCACCTTTCACTCTCTGATCCACCTAACTGTCACACCAGCTGGATCTGGGGCCAAGACGCCGGGGAGTAGCAGGGAGGCCGGGGTGGGGGAGGGGCTGAATGTGTCAGTGGACATTAACCCACAGCCTGGCCAGCTTTTAGATGTGAAAACCAGGCGGGTCCATCAGCATTTCTGTTTCCTTCCGAGACAAACGGGAAATCAGGCATGCCTGCACTTAGCCGCTGGCTCAGCAGCTCCCGCGTTGGAGAGGGAAGGCGCACGCCCTCTGCCTCCCCACGGGCCCCAGCCCTCGTTTGCGCCCCTGCCTGGTTTCTCCCCTCGCAGACACAAGGGCTCTGTGCAGAGCCAGGTCAGACTCGGCTGCCAGCAGGGCGTGGCTGGGGACAAACCCGGAGGAGGCCCTCGAAGGCCCAGGGGCAGCCCCGAGTGTGAATGAGGTCATGCTCCCCCCAAATCCTCATGCCTCCCACCTCCCCAGACCGCACCCCACCGCCTGCCCCGGAACTCTCTCAGGAGGGGGCTCCTATGGGACCTGGGGTGCCTCTCGCACCGGGCCTGCTTGATGGGGCTCTGTGGGTCACTTCCGCTCTGTATCCCCAGTGGCTCCATGTCCCACAGCCTCAAAGCCACCGGGCCCTGAGACATCAGGGGTGAGCTGGGCTCGGATCCGTATAGGAGGAAGCCTGACGGGGGGCCCTGAGACACATCTGCTGGTGCCCAGGACCTCTCATAGGTGGCCCTTTGTGCGAACCACCTTTACGTTCCTGCTCTACCCAGTGCCCCTGTGGCCCTGGGACCAGTGGGTGCAGGCTCCCTGCCATCTCCATGCTACTGGGATTTTCTCCTCGGGGCTGGACCAAGCGCACGGCTGGTGTCCTACAACACACAGTCACACATGGCAGCAAGCAGAGTGCTGGACGGGTCGCTCCCAGCGTCTTGCAGGAGGGGCGGGAGCAGGGCCTCTCAGGGAGGGCCTGGGTCATGCGGAGGGCGGGGAGACAACGCAGGGCCCACCTGACTCGGGAGGGAGGGTTCTGAGCTGGCCGCTCGGGCCCAGGTGGACAAGGTACTCATGGGAGTTCGTGTCGAGGTTGCAAGGCCTGGACGTGGTGGTCGACACGCCAAGCTCCTGCTGCGGCACCGTTTTCTCCATGGGTGGATTTGCTGCTCTGGGGCCCGTCCCCCGAGCCGTATTGGGATGGCAGAGGGGGGCGGGGGCAGGAGGCTCCTCCCCTCTGCCAACTCAGGACCAGCGGTGCCCATCATGTTTCCGTCCGTGACCTGCTCCTTGGGACACGTGTTTCCTACATCCGTTCACAGGGGAGACTGGATGAAGCTCCTGGCTCCTGGCTTCAGCCTGGCCCAGCCCTGGCCTGTGTGGTCATATGGGGAGTGAACCAGCGGATGGAAGGTCTGCCTCTCTGTTTCTTCCACTCACTCTCTCTCTCCCTCAACACCAGCTTTCAGATTAATACATCTTAAAAAAGGTTGATTTAGCTCATTGTTTGTTTGTTTTAAGATTTTATTTATTTTTGTGAAAGTCAGAGTTGCGCAGAGAGAGAGGGAGAGGCAGAGAGAAGAGGTTCTCCATCCTTTGGTTCACTTCCCAGTGGCTGCAATGGCCGGAGCTGTGCCTAACCGAAGCCAGGAGCTTCTTCCAGGTCTCCCACGCGGGTGCAGGGGCCCAAGAACTTGGGTCATCTTCTGCTCTTCCAGGCCGCAGCAGAGAGCTGGATCAGAAGTGGAGCAGCCGGGACTCAAACCAGCACCCCATGGGATGCTGGCACTGCAGGCAGCGGCTTTACCCACTACGCCACAGTCCCAGCCACTAGCTCAGAGTCTGGGAGGCTGAAAGTCCAAAATGTGTTTGGCCTCTGCTGAGAATCCTGCGGCTGCATGCCAACATGGCGCCTGGCATAGTGGCTGCAGCGTGTGTGGAAGGAAGAGACCACGAGGTGAGATGGGAGGCCAGAGAGACCAGGGAGGGGCCAGTGACACCTCCAATGACCAGTAGGTGTGAAAACCCAGTAGGTGTGAAAACCCAGTAGGTGTGAAAACCCAGTAGGTGTGAATAACCCAGTAGGTGTGAATAACCCAGTAGGGGTGAATGCAGTCACCGCCCTCTGAGCTTTGATTGCTTGCTGTGGATAAAGATGATAATACCTGGCCTGGTTGGGTGGGGGTTGGGGGCTTAAATGAGTTAAGGTAGGTAAAATGCTGGGAGCTCTCTAGATTTCTACACAAACTGTGCCCTCCAGCCACGAGGGTCCAGACCCCAGGCCCACTCCTCTGGGCCTCTGATGCTTCCCATGTGCAATGCCAGCGCCCACCTCCTCCGGGGCCCTCCCCCGCCTGTCTGCACCTCCCGAGGTGGGAGCGTTTTGATGTCTTCCCACAGCACCAGGGTCATGATCACAGCCTGCCTCGTGCACATGGCCTCCTGTTGTGGTCCCGAGCTGTCATCCCACATCTCCGGGTCCCTGTCCTATCCGCCCAGCAGCCTGTCCTGCAGGGTTGCTCTCACCAGGTGCTGATGAGCTGACCGCCGGACAGCCAGCATCTTCCAGAAGACCTGAGCCACCCTGAAGAAAGTCCTCCAGCTGTGGGGCAGCAAACAGCGGTGCCCAGGAGGAGCACCAAGAGGGACGTAGAAGGTGCACACCAATTACACCGGGCAGAGGCCAAGGCCCCGCTGCAAGAAAAACGTGACTTGTACAGGGCACACTGCTGATGAATAGAAAGATTGACTGAGTTTAATAATTGATTTTTAAAAATACATTTCTTTATTTGAAAGGCAGAGTGACAGAGAGAGAGATCTACTCACTGGTTCACTCCCCAAGTGCACTTGAGCCATCATACCCTGCCTTCCAGCACCTTAGCAGGAAACTGGGTCAGAAGAAGAGTAGCCAGGACTTGAACCAGCTCTCCATTATGGAAGGCTGGCCTGGCAAGCAATGGCCTAACCTGTTGTGTCACAGTGCCAGCCCCTATTTATTTTAATTATTGTTAATTTATTGACCCAGCATCACTCTGAACCACCTTCTCCACACCCAGACTCAGAATCAGGGAGAGCGAGGGCTTATTGGAACTAGATTGATCACATGACCCAGTTCTGCCCAATGAGATACAAAAGGAAGTCAGCTAAGGGGCTTCTGGGAAAGACCTTTTCCCCCTGACAAGGGAGGAGAGCTTGAACAGCTGACTTCTGGGACCCGCGCTGTGGCGCAGCAGGTGAAGCTACTGCCTGTGGCACTGGCATCCATATGGGTGCTGGTTCGAGTCCCCGATGCTCCACTTCCAATCCAGCTCCCTGCTAACGCACCCGGGAAAGCAGCAGAAGATGGCCCGAGTCCTTGGGCCCCTGTACCCATGTAGGAGACTCAGAAGAAGCTCCTGGCTCCTGGGTTCGGCCTGGCCCAGCCCTGTCCATTAAGGCCATTTGGGGACTGGATGGAAGACCTCTCTCTGTCTCCCTCTGCCTCTCCCTCTCTGCAACTCTGCATTTCAAATAAATTAATAAATCTTAGAAAGAAAGGAAGAAAGAAAGAAAGAAAGAAAGAAAGCAAGCAAGCAAGCTAACTTCTGTTTTTCTGAAAATGGTGTGAGGTTGTGATACCCAGAGCTGGTGCTGCCGTCTGTGACCGTGACCAAAAGGCCATGAGACTCTAAGAGACGCAGCCCCCGCCTGTCTTGGTTGTGTTGCCATGCGATTTCAAAAAGAAGCAGAAGGCCGGCGCCGCGGCTCACTAGGCTAATCCTCCACCTAGCGGCGCCGGCACACCAGGTTCTAGTCCCGGTTGGGGCGCCGGATTCTGTCCTGGTTGCCCTTCTTCCAGGCCAGCTCTCTGCTGTGGCCAGGGAGTGCAGTGGAGGATGGCCCAGGTGCTTGGGATGGCCCATGGGAGACCAGGAAAAGCACCTGGCTCCTGGCTCCTGCCATCGGATCAGCGCAGCGTGCCGGCTGCGGCGGCCATTGGAGGGTGAACCAACGGCAAAGGAAGACCTTTCTCTCTGTCTCTCTCTCTCTCTCACTGTCCACTCTGCCTGTCAAAAAATAAAAAAATAAAAATAAAAAAATAAAAAAAAGAAGCAGAAAACACCTGTTTAAGCTGTGGCTTCCATACTTGCACTCCCAAGGGATGTGCTGAGGTGACGTGAAGGACAGACGCCAGCCCGGCTTTCGGGTTTCCAGGACACCTTGTCCCACATAATGACTCACGGTGCCACAGAACTGGAGGTGCACCCTCTTGCTCAGAGCAAGAACACTGTTAGAAACTAACGTCCTGTGACCCATGGAAGTTGGGACGCCATTCCTTACGGGGACACCGTTCCCAGTCCCCTGTCTTCTGTCCTCTCTCATCCCGTGGCAGCCCCCACTTCACAGCGCCCAGCGAGAACGGGAGCAGCCTGCAAATGCAGCCCTCGCAGCCTGACCTGGCCACACGCTCACTGCTTTCCGAGGCACCTGTCTTCTGGGGGTGCCCTCGGGAATCTCCCCTCCTTCCTGGCACTAGACTCAACCCCCCGTTAGGGTCGGGAAAGTCCTCGGACCTTGTGCAAAGCCTCGCTTACATCTGTATCTTCCCTCCCCAGTTACAGCAACAGTGCTGTGAATAAAGAAATGCGGGATGTGATCTTCACGGGGTCTCCGAAGGGGTAGAGAAAGGCAGGTCGCAGTGCGTTTGGACTTATCCCAACCCATCGGAGCCTGCCCTCAACCGCAAGTGGACAGAAACCAGAGGGGAGAAATGATTTGCCCAAGGTCATCATTTTAGGTGCCAGTCAAGATCAAGGGGACAGGCTAGGCCGCCGTTTGCAACACTCACAGCCCCTATCAGAGTGATGGTTCTAGTCCTGGCTGCTCCACGCCCATCCAGCTCTCTGCTACGGCAGATGTGAAATTGGCAGATGATGGCCCAAGTACTTGGGTTCCTGCCACCCTCGTGGGAGACCCAGATAGAACTCCTGGCTCCTGGCTTTGGCCTGGCCCAGCCCTGGCTGCTGTGGACACTGGGGGAGTGAAGCAGCTGATAGAGGATCTCTCTCTCTGTGTCTCTCCAACTTTCTCTGTTGCTTTGCCTTTCAAACAAATCAATGACAAAATTTTAAAGTGATCCAGGAGATGTCTCTCTCCCGGTTTAGCTGCCTTTTTATAAAACTCTTTGTTGTAGAGAACTTCACGTGTGGGTGTGTGGTGCCCTCACCACCTGGCCAGTCTCGTCTCCTCCACCTTCCCCTCCCCAAATGTCACCTACAACCTTTCAGTTGGCATCTCTAGAAGTTAATAATTCCACTGAACATAACCATGACTCTACTATGACAACTTGAAAATTAACAATCGGTCAAATATCCCACCAGTGTCCATCTCTCCTGACTGTCTCACGGCTCACTCTTGTCCTGTTTGCACAAATCCACATTAATCACCCTTCCTGAAGGAGTGCTATGTCCCACACGCCTTTCCTAACCCGCAAACCCCCTCTTCCCGAGTATTTCCTGGAGAGAATGGTTATGTACCCTGTGCAGCTTCCTGCAGTCTATGCTTCTGTGTTGTTGCTTAGCCTTGTCTCTTTCCCCTGTATTTTCTTGCAAAGTGGTCGTTAGATCTAGATGTTTAGCTAAGATGCAAGATTTATTTATTTATTTATTTTTGAAAGGCAGAGTGACACAGAGAGAGAGGGAGAGACAGAGAGGGAGAGAGATCTTCCATCTGCTGGTTCGCTCCCCAATTGGCTGCCATGGCCAGGGCTGGGCCGGGCCGAAACCAGAAGCTTGGAACTCCCTCTGGGTCTCCCATGGGGGTGCAGGGGCCCAAGCATGTGGGCCATCCTCTGCTGTTTTCCCAGGCCATAGGCAGGGAGCTGGATGGAAAGCAGAGCAGCCAGGACTTGAGCCCGTGCTCTGATATGGGATGCTAGCACCACAGGTGGCAACTTAATCCCATGTGGGCCCCTCAAAGTTGATTTTGGGAACCATGTGCTGGTTCCCTCCCCAAATGGCTGCAACAGCCCAAGCTGGGCTGATCCAGAGCCAGGAGCCAGGAGCCAGGAGCCAGGAGCCAGGAGCCAGGAGCTTCTTCCTGGTCTCCCATGCCAGTGCAGGGGCCCAAGCATTTGGGCCACCTTCTACTGCTTTCCTTGCAAGAATTCAAGGGGTCACATGAGAACAACCTTCTGGGGGCACACCCCCAATGACCTAAGACCTTCCATTGGGTCCCGTCTCTTACTGATTCCACTACCAGCCACTAGCAATGTCCCGAGGACCAAGCCTGCAACACCGGGAGTGCGGGCACACAGCCAAACACAGTCGCCTTTGTCTGCTGCCCAAGACAGCTCAAGAAATACTCTACTGTCGCCAACGCTGTCTGTTCTGCTGTCTGAGGATGGCACTTCCTCCTTGTCACTGAGTGGTCTGGGGCCAGTGTCTCTGTGGCAGCGAATGGAAGGGGCAGTAGAAGACTTGGGGGCATTTGTCTGCAATTTAGCACCACACTCTGAAGCCAACCACCTCCAAGGGGATGGGGATTTGACAGGCAGCAGTCACTTCCAATCAAACCTCCCCAGAGGCGGGGTTAACATTCCATTCTTTGGTAGGAAGATTAAACATAGTTTCTGGACAGAAAGCAAATTCTCACAAGGGCTCTGCAAACATTCCATGCTATATGTGTTACACTTGGGTAATATATCTTTCTTGGAAAGTTACCTACAGGACTTGGAGCAATTAACTTAGTAAAAAAAAAATAATAAATGATAGTCACCATTTTATAATTCCATTTGTTTCCACCAGAGAGGAGAACTCATCAATTATGGTGGATGAAGAGGGGGCTGGAGTTCATAAAATGGAACTTGGCCAAATTCTCTTGGAATTGTTGTACCCAGGGGACGCAGGAGTTCGAGACTCCAGTATAAAAACTGAAAAAACCCAGTGGACTCAAAAACAACATGTAGGAAAAATTTATGGCAACATAAACACTTGCAGTGAGCACAATAAAAAATGAAAACTCTGAGAAAGTCTGGGAGAAAAAAGATCTCATTCTCAGACATACATGAAATACAACGGAAGTTTTGCCTTGCTTTTCCCTCCAGTGGGGAACAGGTTCAGAAAAATGTTGTGAGACGCCTTTTCTCCCCTCGCTTTACTTGGTCTGTGTGATGACCAGGGCGGGCTGGCTCCGCTCCAGGAGCTCCCAGGGCTCGGTGCTGGCTCTCGGGGCCTCCCTGCTCATCCGTGTGAAGCAGAGGCTGCCAGACCAGGGACAAGGGCTGGGCTGCTGCCTACGGCTCCCCAAGGACAGCCCCATGTCCACCAACAGGACAATGGTGAGGCCGTGCCGTGGGGCGCTCCGCAGCTGCCAAGCCACAAGCCGTGGACCGCGGTCCTGGTTACCTTAGGTTCCCCAGGGAAGAGTGTCTTGTCTCTTTTAGTGGAAAATAGTGAAGCTATATGCTTAGCTCTTTTTATGCCGGGGAAGTAAAAACCCCCAAAGCCCAGAGTACGGACACACACACGCACACACACACACACACACACGCGTGTGTGCGCACACACACACTCTCCCCAGCTGTGCAGAGGTGACCTAGAGGAGGCCCCCGCCTGGCTGCCATTGTTTCTGTATTCCTGGAATCCAGCTGACCCAGCGTGATTAATTCTGTAACTTAAACATTTCCACTTGTAAAGTAATATTTTTTAAACATTTATATATTTATTTAAAAAGGCAGAATTACAGAGAGAGAGAGAGAGAGAGAGAGAGAGAGAGAGAATATCGTGCCTCTGCTGGTTCACTGCCCAAATGGCCAAAATGGCCGGGCTAAAACCTGGAGCCAGGAGCTCCATCCAGGTCTCCCATGTGGGTGCAGGGGCCCAAGCACTGGCCCATCTTCTGCTGCTTTCCCAGGTGTGTTAGCAGGGAGCTGGATGGGAAGTGGAGCAGCTGGTTCTCACTCATACAGGCTGCAAAGCTCCGTGCCCCAAAGCTGGCCCCAAAGCACCATCTCCAGCTGTCTAGTGTTGGCCTCTGAGCCTGGAACCTGAATGTTCCCGTAATCCCAGGTGATTTCTGATGGCGCCACGGACCAGCGGCAGCGGTCTCTCGTGGCTCTCTCGCTTGATGGCCCCAGGAGGTTTCTTTGAGTCAAGACTTCGGGAAAAGGAAGACCAGGGCCCCACGAGAGACAAGGAGACAGCATGGAGGACAGCAGAGCCCTGGAAACAGAATGAGCGAGGGCCCGGGCACGGGCTCGGCACTTTCCAGGGTCCATCCCACCTGTGTCCCCCCGGGGAGGTGCACAGCAAACTCTGGGGCCCAGGCAGGGATCTGTACAATCAATCTCCCCATTTTAGAGATAGAAACACTGAGGTTCCCAGTGTTTGTGTGCATTGCGCTGGTTGTGAATGGCAGAGCTGGGATCAAACCCCAGCCAATGCTCTCGCCGCCCCTCTCAGCCATTAGGGACAGGAAGGAGTGTGTGTCTGGCCTCAAGGTGTCGAATAGCTTTTCATGGGAGAGCGGGGAGGGGCAAAACAACAACGGACATCTGGTTAGGGCCACCTGTGCTCCTCACTGCTTCGTGCTGAGCGTTTTGCACGCATTATCGCTTAAATATTTTTATACCAATTTGTTTTATTGGAACGACACAGAGAGAGAAAAGAGAGTGTGACATCCCATCAGCTGGTTTAATTCCCAAATATCTACAACAGCCCAGACTGGACCGGGCCAGAACTAGGAGCTGAGAACTCCATCCGGGTCTCCCACGTGGATGTCGGGGACCTAACTACTTGAGCCAACACCGGCTGCCTCCCAGAGTGGGCTTTGGCAGGAAGCTGGAATCACAGCAGAGCTGGGACTCCGACCCTAGGCACTCTGATACAGGGTATGGACATCCCAGCCAGCATCGTAACCACTGAGCCCAACGCCTGCCCCCACAGATGAGCACTTTTAACCCTACAGTAAGCCAACTAAGCAGGTCCTTTGTTTACCCATTTTACAGGTGCTAAGACTGAGGCTCAGAGAGGCTAAATACTTACAAGTTGGTATTGGGATTGAACCCAGGTCTTCCAGCAGAAGAAAAGAAACAGAGAAAGAGAAGGGACGGGGGAGGAGGTGGCAGAGAGGCGGGCGTGCTCCTCGGGTCTCCGCGGGGTTCCTGTTTCTTAGGGCTGTCATCACCCCACATGGCCAGTGCTCCTGGGGGCCCCCTGCCCCGCCCAGCCCCCTCCCGTAGTGCAGGTCCCCTGTCGCTGCGGACAGGTATCCAGTTTCACGGAGAATGCGCGCTCCCACCTCTGGTTTTAATCAGGAGCCAGAGCTGAGGCCTGCAGCCGCTGCCCGGCAGCCTCTGGGAGGCCCACCCGGAGCCCAGCCACCTTCTCGTCCCTCCAGACCGCCTGGAGCAGGGCCCCTGTCCTCCGGAGGCCTGCCTGGCTGGCGGCCCACGGGTGTGCCGCTCAAGGCCCCTTGTTTGTCTCCGGAGGCTGAATGAGGTCAGACCGACAGCCTCTGGGGCTGAGGTGCGGGGCTCACCCCCCTCTGTGGTTGTCTTCTGCCGGCACTGTGGGGAGCGAGGCTGGGGTGGCAGGGGAACAAACCTGTTCTCTCCCAGCTCCAGAACAGAGCCCACCTGGGCAGCTCCGCCCAGCCCGGGAGGGCCCCTTGCACCTGCTGCCTCTAAGCACGTGGACCAGGGGCTGCCACCAGACAACTGGACAGCCAAGAGCCGCGGCTCGATGCGGGCCCCAGGGAGCTCCCGGGTCATCCGGGCCAGTCCGGGAGGAGTGAGCATCTGAACAGGGACCCAGAGATTGGGGGTGAGGGGAATTCCAGGCAGTGTTGGAGTCCTGGGGGAAGCAAAGTGTGGCAGCCTGCGAGGTTGGTCTGCACAGATGCCTCTGTGTGAATGAGGTAATGGGACCCTGTCCAGGCAGCCAGGGAAGCCACCTCGTTCTCTCCTTGCACAGTGCCCAAACTATGCAACTGTACTTAGCGGCTCTGGAACCACGGGCAGCCAGATTTTGCCCGCCTTTCTGTCTGTCTTCCCCCTCCTGGTTACAGATCCCCGCCCCCTATTTCTCATCGTGGGGTGAGTCTGGTGGTTACTTAGGTCTAAGCCACGGCGCCTCCTAGCGGTCAGGGCTGACTGAGTCGAAGTCTCCCAGAGGCACAGTGCCGGCCTCACAGCCCCGGGCTTATCTCATCCCCACAGCCGGTTAGTATGGCTACATCAGGGCGTGTCTTCCCTGGCTGCCGTCCCACTCCGTGCCGTTCTCAGAACCCATCACGGTGGCCACGTCTGACACTCAGACTTTGCCTGAAGTCAACAGCAGAAACACGCCCAGGTGAGAACCAGAGGGAAGCGGATTGCACTCTGACAGGGTTAAGCTCTAGGATTCGCTTCTGGAACGTTCCAGGAGAAGAGCCAATAGCTTCCCTGTTCGGCCCACTGCAGTCTGGATTTTTATGCCTGTCTTCAGGACTCGGCGTTATGGAAAGAGCGGCCAGGATTCCAGCCAACAGGCACGCAGCCTGCAGAGCACTGAAAACCCAGAACCCAGACCCAGCGAGCTCGGGCCAGGTTGGGGAGGCAGCCCGGGCCTGGGGTCTGGCTAGACCCACGCAGAGTGTTCCCAGGGGGCATCGGGGTGCTCGCCCCACCCTCAGGAGCCAGCCGCAGGGCCAGGAGCCCTCAGCCGGGGGCAGTATCTGAGCTCTGGGGCGCGCCCGCAGGAAGGACCTCTTTGCTGGGCTCCTTGGGAGACTGGTGGGACTCCTCTCACACGTCACAGTCCCCTCTTGTGCCCCCGGGACCGCTGCGGATGCTGGCAGCCAGTCTGGGACGCCTTCCCCGCTCTGTCTCTGTAGCAAACGCTCACCCGGCCTGCAGAATGCAGCCCCAGGGTTGTTGCTTCTGGGGAACCTCCCGTGGCCACTTCTGAGCATGGCCTGCACGCCCTCTGCCTCTCCTCCCAGCCAGAGACGAAATCTGCATCCCACCATCGGCTCTGCTGCATCCTAGACGGCTGGGACAGCCGAGGGTGTTGGCAGTGGCGCCTGTGTCCTCTGGGGCTAAGCCAGGGAAGGCCAGGCAGCATCTGTCCTGTCCACTGGGCACACTCTAGAGACGCTGGGACCCGTGTCCTGGACAGAGCACTCTCTCCCTGGGGAGACCACGCTGCTGCCTCCTCCACCTGTTTTCTACGAGTTCCTCCTGCCCGGTGCCAGCAGAGCCCTGGCCACACCAGGCTGCAATGGTCTCCCTCCATGCCTGCTTCTCCATACACTGGTTCACTGTTCAAATGGCTTGCCATGGCCCGGGCTAGGCCAAGCTGAATCTAGGAGCCAGGAGCTTCCTCCCAGTCTCCCACGTGGGTGCAGGAGCCCAAGCACTTGGGCCATCTCCCACTGCTTTCCCAGGCCATTAGTAGGGAACTGGATTGGAAGTGGAGCAGCCGGGACTCGAACTGACGTCCATATGGGATGCCAGTGTTGCAGCCTGCGACTTAGCCTGTTACAACACTGGCCCCTAATAAATCTTTCAAAGAGAAGCCCAGTGGGGTGAGCAGCCACAGCTCCTCTGGAAGCCGGGATGTGAGGGCACCAGGGCTACTCCAGGCCGTAGCTGGACGGAGAGGCCCCCAGCGAGGAGGCCCTGAAATGCAGCCCCTGGGGTTAACGACGGTATCAGGCCCCTTCTGTCAGCCCCAGCCATGGACAGCGCCAGCCACTGGAGAGGGACCTGGCCCAGGCTTGGGTCAAATGGCCTCCACCCTGCAGGAGAGAGAGCTCTGGGGCCCCCGGGGGACCATCTCAGAAGCAAAAGTGCGACCTGCGCTGTGTCCCTTCTGGCTTATGTCTTCCTCCTCGGGATCCGGGAGGCAGGGGAGGGGGCGGCGCAGAGCCGGAGGTACCGGCGAAAGCTCAGCCGCCAGCAGCCCCCACGCACGGGCGCCTCTGGGGGACGCGAGCCGGGCTGCACGGGCGTGCCCCTTCCTTCTCGCCTCGGGAGAGGGGTCAGAGCTCACGGCAATGTTCGCAGCAGGGAGCTTGCATTTGCAGCTGTGAGCTAGCAGGGAGGCGGGCTCGCGCACGTGGGCCTGGGCGTGAGCACGCATGGAGGCGGAGTGGCTGCCCAGCCCCGCCGGGTGACCTGCAGACAAGCCCCGCTTGAGGCGAGGTGAGAGGGCACGGCCTCTTGGCGACAGTGGTTCTGTGGACCCTAATGTCCCCACTGTGTGCACAGGGCAGAGGGCTGGACCCACGACCCCTCTGGGAGCTGGGTGATGCGGGGGCGGCAAGCCAGGTCCTCTCCCTAAGCTGGGCGTCCCTCGACTGCTCCCTGCCCGTCCTCTTGATGGGGCCCCAGGGACCCAGGTCTTCCTCCCATGTGCACCTGGGACTTCGTGCTGCCGCCCCCGGGGGCGGGAGCAGTGGTCCCTGCAGGCAGGCACCAGGCCAGGCTCTCGGGCACCGGGCCCGGCTCCAGGCTGCCAGCGGAAGCCCCAGGGTGGGGGGCAGTTGCCTAAGTGGCTGCAGATGTGAGACCGTCTCTCGCAGGGCATTGCTCCCAGCCCCTGGCCCTGCACTCCGTGCCCTCTCTGGGGGCCGCGTTTCCTGCCCTCCAGAGCCAGGCTCTGGAGAAGACACGATTTGGAGAGGACACTCGTGCAACACACGCGTGGAAAATGCACTGTGGCGCCCCGGGTGGGGGCTGCAGCCACGGGAGACGGTGGGGAGGTTTTGCTGTCGTTTCCCGATGGTGGAGGACAGCAGCAGGCCCTCACCAAGGTCCTGAGCGGGGCTGTCAGCTCGTAACTGAACTGGGTCCCCAGCTGAGCCAGTGGATGAGTCTTTGTTTCTCTTCCTCTCAAAAAAAAAAAAAAAAAAAAAAAGATTCTTATTAAAAATGAGGGGCTGGGGCTGGCCCCGCGGCTCACTAGGCTAATCCTTCACCTTGCAGCGCTGGCACCCCGGGTTCTAGTCCCGGTCGGGGCGCCAGATTCTGTCCCGATTGCCCCTCTTCCAGGCCAGCTCTCTGCTGTGACCAGGGAGTGCAGTGGAGGATGGCCCAAGTGCTTGGGCCCTGCACCCCATGGGAGACCAGGAGAAGCACCTGGCTCCTGCCTTCGAATCAGCGCGGTGCGCCGGCCGCAGTACGCCGGCTGCAGCAGCCACTGGGGGGTAAACCAATGGCAAAGGAAGACCTTTCTCTCTGTCTCTCTCTCTCTCACTGTCCACTCTGCCTGTCAAAAAAAAAAAAAAAAAAAAATGAGGGGCTGGCGTGTGGCACGTATGAGTGCAGGTTTGAATCCCGGCTGCTCTGCTTCTGATCCAGCTCCCCGCCAATGTGCCCAGGAAAGCAATGGAAGATGGCCCAGGTGCTTGGGCCCCTGCGCTGATGTGGGCGACCTAGATGGAGTGCCAGGCTCCTGGTTTTGACCTGGCCCAGCCCCAGTCCCCAGCCATTGTAGCTATTTGGGGAGTGAATCAGCAGATAAAACATTCTCTCTCTCTCCCTCCCTCCCTCCCTCCGTCCCTCCCTCCTCTGTCTTATTCTTTCTCTGTAACTCTGCCTTTCAAATAAATGAATAAATCTTAAAATTAAAAAGAGGGGCCAGCATTTTCACATAGCACATAAAGCCACCACCTGTGATGCCTGCATCCCATGTAGGTGCCAGTTCAACTCCTGGCTGCTCCACTTCCGATCCAGCTCCCTGCTAATGGCCTAGGAAAGCAGCAGAAGATGGCCCAAGTGCTTAGGCCCCTGTTCTGGAAGAAGCCCCTGGCTCCTTGCTTCGGGTGGGCTCAGTCCTGTCCGTGCAGCCATCTAGGGAGTATAGCAGTGGATGGAATCTCTCTCTCTCTCTCTCTCTCTCTCTCTCTCTCTCTCTCCCCCTCTGTTTCTCTGAAACTCTGACTTTCTAATAAATAAATAAATAAATAAATAAATCTTTTAAAGGGAAGAAAGAAAAGTGTATATCGTGAAAAAAACTACGCGTGGTTCTCAAAAGCATTTTATATCAAAGTGGTCTTTTCATGCCGTTGTCCCCGGAACTCACTGGGGTCCCCTTGTGTGCTGCTGTGTCTGTGTCCAGGGGGGACTTTGTCGCGGCGAGGCGCGTAAACCGTCTGTCGAGAGCGCGTCATGTGTGACGTCATGTGAATACCACGGCGGCTGCCATGGCACCAGAATCCCAGGTGCTGCAGCACCGCCGGGGTCTTGCCTGGGTCAGAGCGAGGGGAAAAGTTGCATTTCAGGTGGAGGGGGCGGAAGATAAACATCCCCTATGCTGCCGTGTCCCACCTCAGACCCCAGCCCAAGGACTGCGTGGGTGGGCTTCTTGGTCCTCTCTCTGCATCTGGGGGCTGGGGACAGGAGGGTTTCAAACAAAGGAAGCTGGGGCGTGGGGGTCCTCTCTAATCCTTGCCCCTGCCGGGGTGGCTGAGGGCGTGGCTGAGCAGCGCAGGGGGGCTCCGTGCCCTGTGCGCCCGACCTGAGCCTCCCAGTTAAGCAGGTTCCGGTGACACCGGGGCAAGGTGTCGCTCCAGTGCCCACACCGGGCTGCCGCTTCCTGTGCCTTTGGCCCTGATGTTTGCTCTAAGGGCGGCCTGGCACCTGCCCCCGTGGGACGTGAGAGGCAGAACCCATCCGTCCGCGGTCCTTTGGAGAAGTCTTTGTGACTTGAAACCCGTGATGTTTGGGCCCAGCTGTGGTTACACTACGGGCTGGGGACCGTTTGCTGGGGACCATTAGAGGCAGGACCAGAAGAGAAGAAAGTGGGAATTCTGGAGGGGGCCAAGGAGAACTCCCTTCTCTCTCTCGCTCTCGTTGTCTCTCTTCCTAATTTTTAATTTATTTTCATTGTATTTGAAAGACACAGAGACAGAGAGACAAAGAGACACCTTTCACCTTTGGTTCACTCCCCAAACGCCCACAACAGCCAGGGCTGCACCAGGCGGAAGCCAGGAACCAGGAACTCCATGCAGGTGCCCCTTGTGGGTGGCAGGGGCCTGAGCACTGAGCCATTGCCTGCTGCCTCCCAGGGCGGGCGTTAGCAGGGAGCTGGGTCAGAAGGGTAGCTGGGACCTGAATCGGATGCTCTGATACAGGAGGCGGGAGTCCTGAGGAGTGCCTTAGCCACTGTGCCAACGCCACCCACCCTGAGAAGTTTCCTAAAGAGAAGCGCCCTGAGGGCTGGTGACGGCAGGTGACAAGGGGAAAACCTCATTCAGCATCCCAGGGGCCACACTGTACCAATGGGGCGGGGCACACCTGTGTCCAGCCCCGTCCCCTACAAGGCAGGTGATGCCGGCAGTCATTCCTACGAGGCTCTAAGCCTCAGTATTCTCGTCTTCCAGTGAGATGAGAACACCAACCTGGCCGGTCTCTCGGGGTTGTTGTGAGGTTTGATGAAAACACACGGGGCGGGGGCGGGAGGGAGGCTTCGAGGATTTGTAAACACTGAGCTATTGTGAAACGAGTTCACACGCAGAGGACAGGGTGTGGCTGCCGTCGGGACACGTAGGGTTGCTGGGTACAGATGTGCAGGTTGTGTGCTGTTCAAAGAGTTTGGCTTTCCTGCTTTGCTTGCCAGATATTCATAGCCAGCCCCTTCCCTACTTGCCAAGGCATTTGCCCTGGCACAGGGCTGTGGAAAGCAGGGCTTCTTTGTGCACACAGTGTCCCTGCTTGGCCACACCAGGAAGGGGGGAGGGAGACAGCCCTCCTGCCTGCTGTCCTGTGGCTTAGGTGCAGCTCTTCCACGCCGACTTCTTCGTGAAGATGGAACGGAAGAGCTCCGAGCTGGTTTCTGCTATCCAGGGGTTAGCAAGCAGTAGACAGGATTATTTTTTCCTTCTTAACACAACAGTAAGACAGCAGCCACAGCCCACACACAGACGCTACTGCAGGGGTCTCGGTGACCTTGTGTGTGCAGGGGTCAGGGTGACCTTGCTGTGCAGGGGTCAGGGTGACCTTGCTGTGTGCAGGGGTCAGGGTGACCTTGCTGTGCATGGGGTCAGGGTGACCTTGCTGTGTGCAGGGGTCAGGGTGACCTTGCTATGTAGGGGTTGTGGTGACCATGCTGTGCAGGGGTCAGGGTGACCTTGCTGTGTGTAGGGGTCGTGGTGACCTTGCTGTTTGTAGGGGTTGTGGTGACCTTGCTGTGCAGGGGTCGTGCTGACCTTGCCCTGTGCAGGGGTCACAGTGACCTTGCTGTTTGCAGGGGTCACAGTGACCTTGCTGTGCAGGGGTCATGGTGACCTTGCTGTGCAGGGGTCACAGTGACCTTGCTGTGTGTAGGGGTCCTGGTGACCTTGCTGTGCAGGGGTGGTGCTGACCTTGCCCTGTGCAGGGGTCACAGTGACCTTGCTGTTTGCAGGGGTCACAGTGACCTTGCTGTGTGTAGGGGTCGTGGTGACCTTGATGTGCAGGGGTCACAGTGACCTTGCTGTGTGCAGGAGCACCACCCCACCTGCTTTGTGGGTCGCCCAAGGCAGCGAGGTCATCCAGAGCTTTTATTTGTTTTCCCTCGGTCTCCTTTTTTTAAAGAATTATTTTATTTATTTAAAAGCAGAATAACAGAGAGGGAGGGAGGGAGAGAGATCTTCCATCTGCTGGTTCACTCCCCAAATGGTAGCAACCACTGGGGCTTGGCCAGCCTGAAGTCAGGAGCCTAGAGCTCCATCTGGGTCTCCCGCGTGGGTGCAGAGCCCAAGCACCTGGGCCATCTTCTGCTGCCTTTGCAGACACATTAGCAGGGAGCTGGATCAGAAGTGCAGCAGCTGGGACTTGAACCAGCACCCATTGTGGTGCCCACAGCGCCGGCCCCTGTCATGACTCCTTGAATCCTGCCAGAACCCTAGTTCTGGAGGTTTGCAAAAGTCCCACTTGCTCGCTCTGACTCCTACACGGAGAATGAGGTTAGTCCCCGAGGTTTCCGAGGGTGGGGGGGGGGTGACCATCCTCGCCCTGGGGCACAGGGGCTGACTGTGGGACAAGTGTGGAGGAGTCAGAAACACACACAGAGGAAAAGCAGTGATCAGTGGGCGCCCCAGACCCGGAAGTGGCGGTGAGGCTGGGAGGAGGCCTGGAGGGAGGCGGGAGGTCAGGGAGTGGTGGGGGAGCGGAGCCCGAGCGAGCGGGAACATCCTAGAGGCTCTGACATCCCAGCCGGAGCACCAGCAGGGAGGAGGCACAGGTCGGGGCAGGGCATGGGGCCATGGGTGTGTCTGGGACATGGTGCCCCATTTTCTGGGGTGGGTGTTTGGCCCAGTGGTTAAGACACCTGCATTCCATGTGGGAGGGCCTGGGTTCAAGTCCTGCCTCTGTCTCCTGACTCCAGCTTCCGGTTAAAGCACACTCTGGGAGGCAGCTGTGGTGACTCAAGTACATGGCGGGGGGGGGGGGGGGGGGGGCGGGTCCCTGCCACCCAGGTGGATTCAGTTCCCAGCCCCCGCCGTCGTGGGCTTTGTGGAATGAACTAGCAGATGAGAGCTTTCTCTCTCTCTCTCTCCCCCTCTTCTCTCCCCCCACCCCCCGCCAAATAAATAAATGGAATATTTTTAAAAATTAAAACCTAGTGCTGGCGCTGTGGTGAAGTAGGTTAAGCCTCTGCCTGTGGTGCTGGCATCCCATATGGACACCAGTTTGAGTCCTGGCTGCTCCACTTCTGATCCAGCTCCCTGCTGATGGCCTTGGAAAAGCAGGGGAAGAAGACCCAAGTGTCGGGTCCCTGCACCCACGTGGGAGACCCGGAAGAAGCTCCTGGCTCCTGGCTTTGGCCTGACCCAGTGCTGGCCGTTGTGGCCATTTGGGGAGTGAACCAGTAGATGGATCTCTCTGTGTCTCTCCCTCTCTTTGTCTGTGGCTGCTCCACTTCTGATCCAGCTCCCTGCTAATGCACCTGGGAAAACAGAAGATGGCCCAAGTGCTTTGGCCCTGCCACCCTCATGGGAGACATGGATGGAGTTCTTGGATTTCGCCTGGTCCAGACCTGGCTGTAGTGGCCACTTGGGGAGTGAACTCACACCCAGCCGCCCAGAGCGGTTGTCAGCTGCCCTGAGCCAGGGCTAATGTGAGTAACTCCACCTCTGCCTCCCCCATCTCCCCTGTGGCATGGAGCGGGAGACAAGCTGGCTTCCCGTCAGACCCCGGGAGGAGAGGGGCGTGCTTGTGTGCTAACTTATCTCCCCGCAGGGAGACATAGAATTGGGCCGTAAAGAAGACGTTTTATTATTTAGCTTGAACATTAAATTTTATCGGCGTGTAGCCTGTGTTTCATTATACCAGACAGGAACACGTACTTAAAAATGAAATGCTGGAACGTTGCCCTGGACTGTGGGAATTCTCACACTGGGGCCACGAGAGAGACGCTCCCGACCTTGCCTGCCGGCGGCCATCACCTTGACATTCACCGCATTGCCTTCGGGATGGGGATGGGACCGCAGCTGCCAGCACTGGGTCCAGAGCAAAGCACTGGGATGTCCGAGAGGAGAGCCGAGGGACGCCTCTGTGACAGCTGTTCCCCGTCACCAGCCTTTCACTCCTTCGTGTCTTACCTCCTGTTCCTTTGTTCTCCGCAGAGCCACTTCGCAAATGTTCACGACCCGGCATCTTTTTGAAACAGAGTCTGAATCAACGGGCCCGAGTGCAGCTTCGTTCTAACGCACTCACCGCGATGCCGGTGTCGCCGGTGTCGGTCCCCACGCGGGGAGGCAAACGACTCTGGACCGGCAGGGTCCCACTAACTACACGTGGTTCTGTTCATGCTGGAATGTTGCAGGGCAGCTCCGCCGCCGCACCAGCCACAGGCCCATTGTCACAAAACGTGCAACAGCTCCCAAAGCCGCCGCAGCTGCAGGAAACGGAACCCCAGAAATGTCACAGGGCACTGTCCCCTCCCGCCCCGCCTCGGGAGCGGCCAAGGGCAGGCACAGAGCCACGTGAGAGCAAACGCAGGCACCGAGCATCCCAGGTGAGGTCCACCTGTGTACATGGGGTTGGCCCTCTTCCTCCGGGCCCGGCTCAACACCGCAGGTCCGTGATAACCCAGCTAGCCACCGTATCTGGGCTGTGCAGGAAACTTGGAGCAGCCACTTCTCTGCTGCCTATTCAGGGGAGTAGACTCCTGGCGGGGAGGGCTTCCAGCCCAGGCCCCCTCCCCCGCCCACCCCCTCTGGAATGTGGCAGAGGAAAATCCAGGGAATGTGAGGGCCCTAGGCCTGCTGCTTCCATTCCTCTGGGGGGAGGTGGGGCGAAGGGAAATTGCCAGGGTATTGAGTTGATTCTGCACACATTGGAGCAATAAAGAAGGGAGACTCAGCTGCCTCCTCTCACGCTGATTGGGGCCGGCAATGGCTGCACCAGTTCCTAGCTGGGGAGGGAGGGAGGGCGGGAGAGATTTTCCAAGAATGCCTTTCATGTGGACCCGGAGCTGTCATTTTCCTGGCAGTGTTGTCAACCAGGGCCTGGGGCGGTTTCCCAATGTGCAGTTGGCGTGCATGTGGCCAGCTCCAGTGTTCGCTTGACTGAGACACATGTACCCTCCCGGGGCGGGGGGTGGGGCAGCCCAGGAGACGCCGGCGTCACACCCTCGAGTTCACGGCCCCACAGGGCTGCAGGGGGACGCCGCTGGGGGGAGAACTGCTGGCCCCAGCTAAAGCAGCGAGGGGCAGGCCTGGACCTGGCCCCAGGAGGCCTCCTCTCTCTGGCCTGGGCTCTGCCCATTTGAGCACTTACGTACATTCCCAGCAGGTGAGCCGTCCACCCGGCTGGCCACACGGGGGCAAGAGCTGCAATCCGGCCCTTACCGCCGTGGGACTTGGAGCGTTCCCTCCGTGGGCCTCAGTTTACCTACCTGTAAATAGGGGACGTGATTTCTCAGGGTTGCCCGGCATGTGGCTGACAGCCTCAGGTGCTCGGTGAGGGCTGATGGCCAGGTGCTGGGTGCTGGGCAGGGCTGTGGGGGAGAGGGGACCCGGCCCTTGTCCTCGCGGAGGGAGCTGTGTGGTGAGGGAGGTGGATGTGCACACGGGGGATCCGTGTGCTGCAGTGTGAGATGGTGCCTGTGACGGACGCGACAACGGGAGCAGGAGAAGGTGACGAGGGACTGTTCTCAGCCTGTGCTGGCTGAGCTGGGAGCTGAGAGGGATGGAGGTTTTCTAGGCGAATAAGGGAGGGCAGGACAGCCCAGGCTTAAGGGACAGCATGTGCAAGGGTCCTGCACAGGACAGTGCTTGGGAGCCCATGAGGGACCGAAAGAGGATTGGTGTGGACACGGCACTGCAGCACAGCGGGTGAAGCCTCTGCTCGCCACACTGGCATCCCATGTCAGAGTGCCTGGTTCAAGTCCCGGCTGCTCCACTTCTGACCCCGCACCTAGGAAGATAGCAACAATGGCCAAGTCCTTGGGCTCCTACCTCTACGTGGGATACCCGGATGGAGTTCCAGGCTCCATCCATTTGGGACCATTTGGGGAGTGAACAGCAGATGGAAGATTCTCTCTCTCTCTCTGCCTTTCAAATAGATAATAAACAAATCCTTGTTTTGTTTTGTTTTGTTTTTTGTTTTTTTTTTTTTTCCTTTTCAAGAGGATTGGTGTGGCTGCATGGCTGAATCAGGGTCCAAGGAAGAGAGACCAGAAAGGGACTTGAGACAGATCTGTCCACCTCTGCCTCTGCCATTCCAAGCGCAGTGTGAGGCCGTGGACAATGCCTCTGTCCCCAGACAGCTCCCAGTCCACCCGCCCAGGAGGAAGATGATGGGTCCCCTTGCAGTGTTCTTCAGTGCACCCATCTACTGTGGCATCGTGGGCCACGAGTGCGAGGAATTAAGCTGGCACTAAAACCACCGACCTCCTAACACACGCACCAAGCCCATCCACGGGACCAGAGAGCAGAGCAGTGCCGGTGCCCCCGGAGGCCCCAGGACGGTTCTGGGAGAGCGAATCCAGCCTGGCGGAGAAAGCCCGCTGTTGTGCACGGCGCCCTGCCTTGCCCGCACTGCGCACTGGCCTCTCTACAGAGAAGCTGGAATGTCCCAGTGAATCACATCCTCTCGGCCTCCCAGCCACACGGATGGTTTGCATTAGAGCACCCTGCTCTGTTCCCTCTGCCTTCATTCTTTCCAGATGAGGCTAGAAAGCAGGCGGCGGATGAATGAGTAGGGCGACAGAGACCCCCCGGCCGATCTGACAGAGGCTTCCGCCGGGTCCGTGTGGAAGAGTCCACCCCAGAACCGGAAGCCCCTGGCCAGGGGACAGGGAGCCGTGTTGTCATCTCAGATGAAGGCTCCGGGCTTCGTCCTGGCCCAACCCTGGCTGTTGTGGCCATTTGGGGAGTGAACCAATGAATGGAAGACCTCTCTCTCCTCTGTCTCTCTCCTCTTTCAAAAAAATATTTATTTAAAAAATATAGGCCGGCGCCGCGGCTCACTAGGCTAATCTTCCGCCTTGCGGCACCGGCACATCAGGTTCTAGTCCCGGTCGGGGCGCTGGATTCTGTCCCGGTTGCCCCTCTTCCAGGCCAGCTCTCTGCTGTGGCCAGGGAGGGCAGTGGAGGATGGCCCAAGTGCTTGGGCCCTGCACCTCATGGGAGACCAGGAGAAGCACCTGGCTCCTGGCTTCGGATCAGCACATTGCGCCGGCCGTGGCAGCTATTGTAAGGTGAACCAACTGCAAAAGGAAGACCTTTTTCTCTGTCTCTCTCTCACTGTCCACTCTGCCTGTCAAAAAAAAATAAAAATAAAAAATATTTATTTATTTGTTTGCAAAGCAGAGCAACAGAGAGGGAGGGAGGAAACAGGAGCAGGGAGACAGAGAGAAAGAGGGAGAGAGCAAGATCTTCTGTCACCTGCTTCGTTCCTTCAAATGGCTGCAACAGCCAGGGCTGGGCCAGGCTGAAGCCAGGAGCCAGGAGCTCCATCTGGGTCTCCCGTGTGGGTGGCAGGGACCCCAGCACTTGAGCCATCGTCTGCTGCTTCCCAGGCACATCAGCAGGGAGCTGGATCGGAGGCGGAGCAGCTGGGACTGGAACCCGGCGCTCTGAAACAGGATGCCGTGCCGGCAACACGGCCAGCAGAGGCTTAACCCGCGCACTGTGTCGCTGGCCCCCAAGTCCGCACTCTGCACAAAGCTGTAACTGAACGGAGTTTCAGCTGGCGAGCCTCATTCTGGAAGGTGGTAGACATTTTTTTTTTTTTTTTGGAGAGGCAGAGTGTACAGTGAGAGAGAGACAGAGAGAAAGGTCTTCCTTTGCCGTTGGTTCACCCTCCAATGGCCGCCGCAGCCGGTGTGCTGTGGCCGGTGCACTGCGCTGATCCGATGGCAGGAGCCAGGTGCTTCTCCTGGTCTCCCATGGGGTGCAGGGCCCAAGAACTTGGGCCATCCTCCACTGCACTCCCTAGCCACAGCAGAGAGCTGGCCTGGAAGAGGGGCAACCGGGACAGAATCCGGCGCCCCGACCGGGACTAGAACCCGGTGTGCTGGCACCGCAAGGCAGAGAATTAGCCTAGTGAGCCACGGTGCCGGCCAGTGGTAGACATTTAATCGCGGTCGATCTGGGGTTTCCCCTCCTGGTTGTATGTCAGACTGCGTGTAAATTCCGGGGAGGTTTGTGGAGGACCAGGGCAGTGCCAGGGAGATGCTAAGAGTGAAGAAAGAAACTGTGAGGAGAACAGGTTGTGGAGCCAGACGGCCTGGGTTCAAGTCCCAGCCGTGCTTCCTCCGGCCCTGGGACCTGGGGTCAGTGACATAACCTCATCACAGCCTCCGCATCCTTATCTGCCTTCCAGGGTCACGGTGAGGACCGAGCTCAGGCCGTGAACCACCTGGGGTCCAGTGCCACCTGCGTTGTCTCCTCTTCATCCAGGTGCCTGGCCTTGTTCCCCTCCCCCACTCTAGTGGCCCAGCCTCTCTGGGTCCCTGGGACCCTGGGGACGTATCCAGGCCGTTCTTGTGCACACGGGACCACAAGGCGGCACCAGCATCAAGAGGGACCCAGGGAGCATGGGGAGGGCTCTCTGGGGCCCCGGTCAGCCTGGACACCACACAGTTGTTCCTTCTGCACCTGCTCACACCCGCCGGACCCCTGACCTAGCAGGGCTCACAGCTCAGAGTCCCTCTGCCTGGTCTCTGGCATCCGTAGCCTTTATCTCCCTCTGCCTCCTCTCCTACTTTCCTACCATGAACTCTGTCCCCTAAATATGCCCCCGCCCCAGGCTTGGGCATCTGTGACTTCCAAGCCAAAATGACTCCCACTCGCAGGCTCCACCGTGTCATCCTCCCCTTAAGCAACCGGCGAGCGAGCCTCTGGCTGGACCGTGTGCAGGAAGGAACCAGCTCCCAGGCCAGGGGCAGAGGCCGTGTGTGTGAGGGTTGGGGTGAGAGGGTCCAGCTGAGATGGCCAGAAATCAGCCTGGTGTCAGCACTAGACACTGGACACTGCTGCTAGGCTGAAGGCTGATCCACCCCAA
Organism: Oryctolagus cuniculus; assembly: GCF_964237555.1. NCBI lineage: Eukaryota > Metazoa > Chordata > Mammalia > Lagomorpha > Leporidae > Oryctolagus > Oryctolagus cuniculus. The sequence goes on from NC_091443.1 coordinate 106,184,130, forward strand.
AGAGAGCTGCAAAGCTCTCTGGGTGGGAGGGGGTGCTCTTGGGAGGGCAGTGGGAAGCGTGTTCTTGCTGCAGCCGACTGGCGCGGCCAGCCACTGCCCCCAGGTGCACAGGACGCCCCGGGCACCCTGCCAGCGGCTCGTGCCAGCCCCGGGAGTGCTTCCTGCTATCCTGCTCAATCAAGCTGTGCTGATTACACCATGGGACTCCCCGGGGCAGAAAGAGGACTGGTTTTCTATGTCCTTCGAGAACCCGTTTCCATGGAGACCTGCGCCTCTGCATTCTAGCCGTACTGTCCTCTTTGCTGTGCCTTGGGCTCTCTGAGCTTGCGGTCACCCCAGGGCCTTGACACTTGCTGTTCCTTCAGTCCAGAGATAGCTCTGCCCCCGACAGCCACACGGCTCCCTGTGTCACCTTCTGCAGGTGGCCATGGTGTCAGTGAGATCTTCCCTGACCGTTCTATTTCAAACTGCTCTCCTCGGGGTGGGTGATCAGTCTAGTGATTAAGATGCCTGTCCTGTATCGGAGCATCTGGGTTGGATTCCCTGCCCTGGCTCCTGACTCCAGATTCCCGTTAATGCAGACCCTGGGAGGCGGCAGGGTCGGCTCCAGAGCTTGGGTTCCTGCTGCTGGTGTGGGCGACCTGGGTGGATTTCGCGGCTCCTGGCTCCAGCCTGGGCCAGCTGCAGCTGTTGCGGGTGTCTGGGGAGTGTCCGTCTCTGTTTCTGCCTCTCAAACAGATGGCTCTTCTACCCCTCCTCGTTCCCCCCTCCCTTCCCCAGTTCATCCCCCACCTCGCCTCCGAGGTATTTAGCGCTGCCTGTCCCAGTAATTGCTCACTGTCCTCCCTACCGCGTGAGGGCTGGGACTCTGTCTTGTTCACTGCTTTGGTTTTTGAAAAATATTTTATTTATTTATTTGAGAGGTAGAGTTTCAGATAGAGAAAGGGAGAGGCAGAGAGAAAGGTCTTCCATCCATGGGTTCACTTCCCAAACGGCTTCAACGGCCGGAGCTGAGCTGATCCAAAACCAGGAGCCAGGAGCTTCTTCCAGCGGCTTGGCTGAGACCACACGGTGACTCCGCAGAGCGGGGGAATCGTTCCCTGAACACATCTCGCTTATTCCAGGTTTCCGTGGGTTTGCTCAGACGTGGCCGGCATCCACTGCTCCGCCTCCTCCCCTGTTCCCGCTGCAGATCCTCTGCTTGGTGCAGGCACAGCCCCGCCGCCTCCTCCAGGAAGCCTCATTGGGATCCTTCCTTCCCCTGACCCCCGGCTCCTGTGTTCTGGCTCGTGGAGGCACCGAGAGAGTCTGCCCAGACCCGGTCGTTGTGCCCGAGGCCTGGTGCAACCCCAGGCAGGGGCTGCCTTTTCCCATCTGGATGCCCACTTGCGCCAGCCCCCAGGAAGGGAGTGGGAGCGCAGAGCCAGAATCTCTCCCAGCTCAGTCAGTCTTCCCGGCCCCCTCCTTACTCCTGAGAGCCGAGCGAGCCAGGGGAAGCACAGTGATGCGTTGCTGACCCCAAACCCAACAGAACAGAAGGAGAGGTGGTGGCTCCGGCCTCGGTCTGCCTGAGCCACGCCTCCAGGGCAGCATTTGCCATCAAAAACTCTCTGAAGCCCCTGAATACAGAACGGTCTAGACCAAGTTCAGCTTCAATCATGAAGCTGCGAGCAAGTTGGAAAATAGTTCTTCCCCGATGAGCAACCCCCCACCCCATGTGGTCCCTTAGCCCCCGTCCCCCAGTGGGGAACATTAAGCCCAAATAACCTTGGAACTCAGAGGCCGACAACCTGGCAGCAGGTGCACCCACAATCAAGGCCACGGCTCTCAAAGGAGACTCCAGCGGGCCAGCATTTGCAAGGAAAGTGTGGTAGGGACAGTGCAGCCGGACCGCCCAGCCTCGCTCCTCTCTCCTTCTCCCCACCCCCAACCTCGCCAAACAATTCCAGCACCCGCTGACAGCCCAGGGAGGAGAGGGGACCGGGCTGGGGCTTCCAGCTTCGATTTCACATAATGAGCCTTTGGAATCCAGGAAGTGATTACAAGCCCGCTGGGGAGGGACCACCTACAGGTCCTGGAACCATTCGCGGCTCTCCCACATGTCGGGCTCTCCAGGAAGCTACACTTGGATGAGAAAGGAAAAACACAGCACCGTTGAGGACAGAGCCGAGGAATTCCGGGGCAGCGGAGGGAGCACGCCGGAGTGACCCTGGGGTCCGAGGAGTCGTGTCTCGGTTTTTAACCATCACCAAGCAGACCAGGAAGGGCCAGAGCTATGCTGACAATGCCACCTGCTCATATAAATGCTGCCACCCATTTGATTGGCATTCCTATTTTGTAAAAGCACGGAGCTGGAGAGAAAAGCTGCCTTGTATAGATGGGACTGAAAAAGGAGAGAGAGGCAGGGTGGGTTGCCTGGGGCCACGCAACCCAGAGGGGGCTCAGCCAGGCCTGGGTCTCGTCCCTGGTGCTGTTAACCCACCTGATCATTCTCACCCAAGTAAGAACCAGGAAAAGGCGGCTCAGCCTAGAATCTCAGCCACTGGTCTCTTGTCTAAGTGGCTGAACTGTTCAAAGTGCTGTCTCCTCGTGGGTGCTAGGTTTGGGGTGGGGTGGCTGGCGAGAGCCCTGGAGGCTGGGCACCGCCACACCCTCAGTGTCCTCCCTAGGCTGTTCTTTTGGGGGCAGGGTTGCTCCTCATCTTAAACTGGCTCAGAGAGGTATAGCGTCTGCCGAAGGTCACACAGCTACAAAGAGGTGGAGCTGAGATTCAAACCTGGGGCCTGTGCCCCTCCAGGATGTCCGACTCAGGGAAGATGGCAAGAGCCATCCAAGGAAGGCGAAAGAGAAAACTGCCTCTTTGAGGCCAAAGGGCCTTAGTCATAGATGGAGTAACAGCTTCCAGGCCCTGGGCGGTCACTCCATCCTGCAGGCAGGCAGGCAGGCTCTGCAATGCCTGTTCTTTTCTGCGCTGGCCACATAAACAGCTTTTCCAGGCGTGTAAGACAAAGTTTCATAGAGCCGGGGCTTGTGGAGAAAGATCGTCGGAGGCAGGGTCTCTGCACACCAGCCCCCACCCCTGCCACAGCCTTGGGCATGCAGTGGGTTGGGGTGGGGGTGGGGGGAGGGTGCTGGCCAGGGCAAGGCTGCAAGGAGCTAGCAGGGCCAGGGAGGGGAGGCCTGAGTCCTGCTCAGCCTGGGGCCAGGCCCAGATTCCAATCCTAGCAGACAAAGCATTACACAATCCTCTCCTTAGTGGCATCGACCAAGAAGGTCAGAGCGGCTGGGTCCAGCCTCTGGGCCGCCCTAGCCAGAGGGGTTGGGAGGGGGCCTTGTGCACATGTGGGTTTGGTGAGCTCTAGGCTTTCTGCTTCTCAGGGCAGATTGGAGGGTGGGGGTCTGCCTAATAGCCCTGGAGAAGGTAAGAACAGCAGGGGGCGGCTGCAGCCTTGGGTCGGGGTGCAGATGAGGATGGGCCATCTGCCCACGGCAGCCTGGCCGGGGTTGCTGAGCGGCGGTTCGAACACCAAGGCTGCCGATGCTGTGTTAGGCCCAGGGCCAAAGCACCCTCAGAGGCTAGAGGTGGGGCTGTGAGGCCAGCAACTCGCACAGTGAGAGGCAAGGCAGAGGCTTTAGGAACGCAGAGCTAGGGGCTGGCATTTGGCCTAGTCCGAGTGCCTGGGTTCGAGTCTGGCTCCGCTTCCAAATCCAGCTTCCTGTTAATGCACACCCTGGGAGGCAGCATCGATGGCTCAAGGCCTGGGGTCCCTGCCACCCAGGTGGGAGACCTGGATGGAGTTCCTGGCTCCTGGCTTCCACCTGGCCCAGTCACAGCTGTTCTGGGTACTGGAGAGGTAAACCAGTGTTCTCTCTCTCGCCCCATCAGATCACCTGGCAGCTTGTTAGGCTGCTTCACGCTGTCTCAGGGCTGCCACGTACCGTCCAGCTCCACAAGGACGCACCTGGGCTCCGGCGCCCTGGGGTTCCCGGGTCTGAAGGTCGATGGGCCTGTGTTGTAAAGCCAAGGACAAACACACAGATGGCAGTGTTGACGTGGGCCACACAGGCAAGCACGGGCCTCAGCTCTGCTCCCGGAGAACGTCACCGAGACAAACCACGGCTTCGGGGCCACTGGGTAAGCTGCTGCTTGCGATGACAGCATACATACCGGAGCACTGGTTCAAATCCTGATCCAGCTCCCTACTAACGCCCCCAGGAAAGGGGAAAGCAGGAGAGGATAGTCCAAGTACATCCTGGGTTGGGACCCGGGATGGAGTTCCTGGCCTCTGGCTTTGGCCTTGGACCAGGGTCAGCCATTGCCACCATTTGGGGAGTGAACCAGCAGGTGGAACATCTCTCTCTCTCCCCTACCCCCTACTCCCCTCAGCTCCATCAGACACTTGTCAGCCCAGAACACAGCCGTCCCAAGGTGAGGCCGCACCGCCTGCGTTCTCCCGGCTCCCTGTGGAGTCCTGGGTGCAGACAGCGGGAGGAGGCAGTGTCTCTCCCACATGAGGGTGCTCAAGACTGCCAGAATGGGAAATGGCCCACTCCTTGGGAGAAGTCATGTGCTCCCTCTCCCCCTGCCCCTCGAAGCTGCTTTATAAACCCCTCGCTGAAGGCCTGGCTCCTCTCTGCTTCCACACCTGCTGACCCCTCCCCTGCCACGCCTTCCCCGCTGCTGCCCAAGCCATCCCGGGATGTCCATGCATCCCCTTGTCTCCTGAGCCCACTTCCACCCACTTAGGGCTCTGGGTTTTTTTTTTTTTTAAGATTTTATCTATTTCAGAGGTAGAGTTACAGAGAGAGAGAGGAGAGAGGTCTTCCATCTGCTGGTTCACTCCCTAAATGGCTGCAATAGCTGGAGCTGAGCTGACCCAAAGCCAGGAGCCAGGAGCTTCTTCCAGGTCTCCCATGCAGGTGCAGGGGCCCAAGGACTTGGGCCATCTTCCACTGCTCTCCCAGGCCACAGCAGAGAGCTGGATTGGAAGTAGGGCAGCCGAGACTTGAACCTGCGCCCATAGGGGATGCCGGCGCCGCAGGCTGCAGCCTTACCTGCTACGCCACAGCGCCGGTCCCACAAATAATAAATAATAAGTTACTCAGTCCAGCGTTTAGTTGATGTCCTACGTGTTACTGTTAAAACATAGTTCAAAGATGCTAGGATCCATCAGTCGTCAGACACGGCCCTGACTTCAGAGAAGTGAAACAGTTCATTTTTCGACAGGAAAGGCGCCCCAAAGCCAAGGATGTGTGGGAAGCCCCGAGGCCCCAGGCCCCTCGACGCTGTCCTTGGTGGCTCCCCAGGCTCGGCAGCCGCTGGTGGGGCTCCCTCTCCATGGAAGACTGTTCCGGAAGTGCTGATATAGCCCAGTGCTCCGATTTCATGGGTGGGGGGAGGCTCCCTGACTCAGCTGGTGACCTGGCCACCGATCGGCACACTGAAGCCTCCCACGCACCCCAGCACCTGGGGCACCTGCCGGTTTTCAATCCACCTTCTGCATCCACACTGCGGATGTGTGCTCTTCCCCACTGTAAGCCCCAGGGACCCCAGGACAGGGCACTGTCCCTCTGCATGGGGGTAGCTGCCGAGTCTTTGAGCCACATGGGGAGGAGCCGGCCCAGACATGACGCCTGGGCTTCCTGCCATGCTGTCGTCACATCTGACAGCCTGTGACCCTGCAGGGGGGAGATGCATGACCTGGAGGGAGCCGCTGAGCCATGAAGACCCCAAAAGCCCTGGGCCACGAGGTGGTCCCCGCTCGGGGAAGTGGCCAAAGCCAGCAGAGCTCACGGCCCGAGGCAGCCTTGCCGCGCCATGGTAGGCTTCTACTCTGGCAGGGTTGTAAGGCAGGCCCCCACCCTCAGCCCTGCCAGTTCTGGGTCACGCACTGGGGCGGGGGGGGGGGGCAGTGGTAGAGCCACAGCTCAAGGCCCCTCCTTGCTCAGTTGCCACGTGCAGAGCCCCGTGGGAGGGAGGCGGAACCCCAGGTTCCATGTTATTGCATCGCCATACAGCAGCCGCGGGGACCCAGCGGGTGGGCTTCAGACCTCATTTGTGAAGTCCCCGGGGGAAGGGATTTCATGGCAGTCTGAGGGCGGCTTTGTTTTAAGAGTGCTTTGGGTTTCCCTGGCTGAGGGCGTGGGAAGCAGTTCATCAACTGGTCAACCTCAGGGTGGGGTTTGTGGTTGAACGTGACGATTTTCACAGACCAAGGGGCTCCCCGCCTTCCCCTCCGGGACGCACACATGACGGGTGGTGTTGACTCACACACACGACTCACCCAAGTGCTTGGGCCCCTGCCACCCATGTGGGAGGCCGGGAAGAAGCTCCTGGCTCCTGGCTCCTGGCTTCAGTCTAGCCCAACCCTGGCTGTTGAAGCCATTTGGGGAGTGAACCAGCAAATGAGATCTCTCTCTCTCTCTCTCTCTCTCTCTGCAGCTCTGACTTTCAAATAAATACATAAATCTTAGCCAAGAACTCCATCTGGGTCTCCCATGTGGTGGCAGAGGTCCAAGCACTTGGGCCATCTTCCCTTGCTTTCCCCAGGCCATTAGCAGGGAGCTGGATCAGAAGAGGAGCCGCCGGCTCTGGAACTGGTGGTGCTCCTATGGGATGCGGGTGTTGTGGGTGGTGGCTTAACTGCCCTGTGTCACAGCGCCAGTCTCAGAGTAGTTTTTCTTCAGTCCTTAGGGACCAGGCTCCTCCTCCTTAGGAGCCGGGCTTTGCCAGAAGTGGGGGGGCAGTGCTGGCTGCTTCTCCACCTCACAAGATCAGTTCCTCCTGACCTTGCCTGCATGGCACAACTCACACACAACAATGCAGCCACACACACAGCAGGGGAAACACTTGGGCACCCAAGACACTTGCTCTGGGAACACCCCGACGGCTGAGCCTCCACCATGCTGCAGACAATGAACTTCTTTGGGACCAGCTCTGTGGCACAGCAGGCTAAGCCACCATCTGCAGTGCCAGCATCCTCTATGGGCGCCAGTTCGAATCCCAGCTGCTCCACTTCCCATCCAGCTCTTTGTTAATGGCCTGGGAAAGCAGTAGAGGATGGTCTAAGTCCTTGGGCTCCTGCACCTGTGTGGGAGACTCGGATGAAGCTCCTGGCTCCTGGCTTTGGATCGGCCCAGCCCTGGCTGTTGTGGCCATTTGGGGAGTGAACCAATAGATAGAAAATCTCTCTTCTGTCTCTCTCTTCCTCTCTCTCTCTGTAACTCTGTCAAATAAATAAATAAATCATTTAAAAAAAAAAAAAACAGAAAAACAATTTAACGGCTTTGTCCTTGGTGCGCACGGAGTGTATGGGCTGCACGTGGCTGCTGCCCTCGCAAACACAGCCACTGTTCCTTCTTTTTGTGTTAGCTTAGATGCAAGGACCTGAGTCTAAGCCACACCTTTTAATTCCGTTTTCCCACACACTCTTCGTGTAAGTGTGCAAATGGAAGAATCGGCTCTGTCTCCGTCAAGGGCACATTCAACCTATCCGGGTGGAAGCACAGGCGGAGACTGAGGGCCCACATCCCACACTCACAGTGGAGACTGTGCCCAAGAAGCCGCCAAAGAGGAGAGAGGCTGCAGGACGAGGTCCATGTCCCTCCCTCCCATCAGACCCGGCTGATCAGACTCTTCTGATCCCTTGGCCACACGCTCTAGCCCGGCCACTGACTGCAGCCATGAGCTCTGTGGGTTTCTACGTTGCCACCGGAGGCTGACCAGCCCTGTGACCAGAAGCTGGGTCCTTCCATGGCCCTGGGACTAGAATGAAACAGCGGGTGTGGGATCTGGCTTGCCTGGTGGCTGCCCAACAGGGCTTGGGGACGGGCGGCCATTGTGGTCATTTGGGGAGTGAACCAGCAGACAGAAGCTCTGTGTGTGTGTGTGTGTCTCCCTCCCTCTCTCTCTATGTAAGTCTACCTTTCAAATATATTTTTTTTTAGATTTTATTTTATTTATTTGAGCTGTAGATACAGAGAGACATGTCCTCCATCTGCTGGTTTACTCCCCAAGTGGCTCGAACAGCCAGAGCTGGACCAATCCGAAGCCAGGATCCAGGAGCTTCTTCTGGGTTTCCCACACGGGTGCAGGGGCCCAAGGACTTGGGCCATCTTCTGCTATCCTAGGCCATAGCAGAGAGCTGGATTGAAACAGGAACAGCCAGGACATGAACTGGTGCCCATATGGGATGCCGGCGTCCCACACAGAGGCTTAGCCTACTACGCCACAGCTCTGGCTCCTACCTTTCAAATCTTTAAAAAAAGAAGAAGAGGAAGAGGAAGAGGAAGACACAGTTGGGACACCCGCATCACATGTCAGAGTGGTTATGTTTGAGTCTTGGCTCTGCTGCCAACCCAGCTTCCCACTGATGTGCACCTGGGAGGCAGCGGGAGTTGGCTCAGGTAGTTGGGTCCCTATCACTCACATGGGAGACCGGGACTGAGTTCCAGGTTCCTGGCTTTGGCCTGGCCTAGCCCCAGGACAGTTGCAGGCATTTGGGGAATGAGCCAGCAGGTGGAAGCTCCTCTCTCTCTCTCTCCCTCTCTCTCTGCTGTTCAAGTAAAGTGAACATTAATTAAAGGAAGAAGCGGCCTATGGCCTGCCTTGTCGACAGCCTGAGGGCGTCGTTACCTGGAGAGCATGGTTCTTCGTGATTCTGAGTCAAAGGTGATTGTGCCCTTCGGAAGCGAATTCATTCTTGCTTACATTTTTCTAGAAAAGGGATACCCTACCACACTCTGACGCCTGCAGACGTGTGACAGCTCCGTCAGAGGTCTTGGTGACAACAGGAAAGCCGGAGCCGTGGTTTCACGGGCAATGCATCTTCTCTGTTTCCAGTGGCGCCTCTTAGAACACGCGACCCTGCGTCCCACGGAACGCGCTTCGTAAGCATCTCCACTACCCCTTACAGAGTCTCTCTATTTATTTATTTATTTATTTATTTTTGACAGGCAGAGTGGACAGTGAGAGAGAGAGACAGAGAGAAAGGTCTTCCTTTGCCGTTGGTTCACCCTCCAATGGCCGCTGTGGCTAGCGCACCACACTGATCCGATGGCAGGAGCCAGGTGCTTCTCCTGGTCTCCCATGGGGTGCAGGGCCCAAGCACTTGGGCCATCCTCCACTGCACTCCCTGGCCACAGCAGAGAGCTGGCCTGGAAGAGGGGCAACCGGGACAGAATCTGGCGCCCCGACCGGGACTAGAACCTGGTGTGCTGGCGCCACAGGCCAGAGTCCCTTTAAAGGCACAGTACCCAGTCTACACAGATGATCTCCTCGAATCCACTCCACTGCCCTGTGCTTTGCTAAGGAACAAGAGCAGGAAGTCACTTGTTCAAGGCCGGCAGCTGGCGCGCAGAGCTGGGACCCATCCCAGTGGACTCCACTGCCTGGGCGCTCAGCTTCTCTACCCTCTCCCCGGAGGCTGGTCCCCCAGGGCGTGGCTAGCAATGGCCAGGGTGGCAGAGACAATGAGACCACGTTCAGCTGCATGTGGGCCGGTCCTCCCCCCACCCCACTGCCTCTCCCAGTTGCCAGCACCCCAGCCAGAACCAGGCTCACTGCGCGGCGTCACGTGGGAGCCACTGCGGGCCTCCAAGCTTGCCATGGGAAATAAAATGCATGTGCCGTGGCAGCTGAGAGGGGCTTCACAGGACGGAGATGCTGGCTAGGCTCCGGGTGAAAAAGGTAGTCCCAGGCCAAACCCACACCTCTGCAATTTTCCTTTTATAGGAGGGTCCTGGCCGTGTAGATTCCACCACACTGTGGAACGGCGGGGAGTCCTTGCAGCCCAAAGCCAGGGGGAACGCATGCAGGGCCTTCATCAATGTGCAAATAATAGAGACCCAGCACATGTATCCTATTAGCATCATCAAGACTTCCTCCCCTAAAGCAGCAGGGCCTCCCTGCCACATGGGGTGAGGGTGGGGTGGGGGGGTGCAGGGAGGTGGTGGGCATCATGGTAGGAATCAAAGACCTGTGTCGGACTCTGAAAACGTGTGTGACCTTGGGCAAGTCCCTAGGCTGTGCAGGCCCCACGTCCCCGCTCCCTTCACGTGGACGTGCCAGTTTCTGAAACTAAACGGGGGCTCAAGTTCCCTCTCCCCCAGAAGCCCCGTGAGGTCTGGTTTCCATTCTCATCATCTTGCAGGGCCTCCGAGCAAGTTCCGGTGCCCCGTTCCCCTGCGCGGGGATAACTACTTCCACCTGCCGTGGTAATTCCTGCCCGGGACAAGGAAAGCCCTTGAGGAGGCAGGCCTGCCCCACATATGTGGGAGAAGCTTGGACCGCGGCCGCCTCTCCCCCTCCCCCGCCCCCGCCCCGCCCCAGCACCGAGGCCGGGATGGACGCATCCAGAAGCCCCAGCGCCTGTCTGTGTTCCAGGAGCAGGAGCTTTACTGTTCTCTGAGCACGGAAGAGGGTGGGCTGCGGAGTCTTGGGTTACTCCCTGCCTGTGCGGGACCGGAGCCATGGAGTTGGCAAGTCCAGCCGTTCACTGCACAGACTCAGAGAGGGGAAGGGTTTGCTCAGTGTTGTGCAGCAACTGGTGGGGGCAGAGCCAGCACACGGGTCCTCTGATCTGACTCCCACCCAGCGCTGGGAATGAGGCAGCCCTGGAGGGTACGGGCTGCGGGCTCGAGCCAGCTAGGGTGGAAACCCAGCCCTGCCTCTGGCACAGCGGGGCCTCCTCTGCTTCTTCCTCCTTAGAATGGGAACGTCTAAGAGGAAGGCGGTGAGCACCCACGGGGCGATGAACCAAGCCTGTGCCGTCTACGGCTTAAAGCCAAACAAGAGCCAAGTGGCCAGGGCTTTATTGAAGATGCGGAGAGAATACTGCCAACCTGCACACACGGGGGCTCTATGCTGAGACACCAAGCAGGACACGGAAAATCTCCGCTCGTTTAAACACGTGAAAAGACATGGAGGGGGCAGGCATTGCAGCGCACAGGGTTAAGCCACCACTTGGGGCCCCTATCCAATCCCAGTTCCTGCTAATGCGCGGGGGAAAGCAACAGAAGATGGCCCCAGGATTTGGGTTTCTGCTATGCATGTGGAAGACCCAGATGGAGTTCCTAGCTCCTGGCTATGTCCTGGCTCAGCCACGGCCGTTGTGGCCATCTGGGGAGTGAATCAAGAGATGGAAAATCTCTCTCTCTCTCTCTCTGTGTCCCTCTGCCTTCCAAATAAATAATGTTTTTGGGGGCCCTGCACTGTGGTGTAGCGGGTAAAGCTGCTGCCTGCAGTGCCAGCATCCCATATGGGCACTGGTTCAAGTCCCGGCTGCTCCACTTCCAATCCAGCTCCCTGCTGTGGCCTGGGAAAGCAGTAGAAGATGGGCCAAGTGCTTGGGCCCCTGCACCCAAGTGGGAAAACAGAAAGAAGCTCCTGGCTCCTGGCTTTGGATTGGCGCAGCTCGGGCTGTTGTGGCCATCTGGGGAGTGAACCAGCGGGTGGAAGACCTCTCTCTCTCTCTCTCTCTCTGGCTCTCCTTTCTCTGTGTAACTCTGACTTTCAAGTAAATAAATAAATCTTTTAAAAAAATGAAAGAAAAGATGTGATGTTACAGAAACCTGGGGTGGGAAAAGTCCCTTCATTCAAACAGGCACCAGAGACAGCGGAGGAGCCAAGCGGTTTAGGAACGCCAGGGGCTCAGCTGGAATCAATTCCTGAGACCCGAGCCACCATCCCGAGTTTCCTACAATATGTATAGGTTCATCAGCATCACACCTTAGCCATCATGGCATTGGTGGGTATACATTACAGCCTACGTGACCTAGGACCACACTTCCAATGGCCGGTGGGCCCGGTGTGTTTGTAAAAGAGGCAGATTTCTTAGGACAGATTTATGACTGGAGTTACAGAAGCAGAGCTTAGGACGTCTTCCCTCCCTAGACAACCTCCCTAACAGTAAGCAGCCACTTTCCAAGATTTGTGTGGGGGGGGGAGGGAAGGGAGTCCTCCTCTTCTTTGTCTCTGGTTGCTGCTGTGTTTCCTCCACGGTGGAACCTCACTTGTTAAAGGAACAGACAGGAATCAAAGCTGCCCTGGGCATCACTGAAAACTGTTCCTCAATAAAGCTGATTTTTTTAAAACTTTACCCTGATCTTGGGAAAGATCCAAAAGTCATGGGGGGAGGTGGAGGGAGTGGTGCTGTGGCACAGTGGATAAAGCCTCCGCCTGCAGTGCCGGCATCTCATATGGGCGCCGGTTCAAGTCCTGGCTGCTCCACTTCTGATCCAGCTCTCTGCTGTGGCCTGGGAAAGCAGTGGACGGTGGCCCAAGTCTTTGAGCCCATGTACCTGCATGGGAGACCCAGAAGAAGCTCCTGGCTCCTGGCTTTGGACCAGCCCATTTGAAGAGTGAACCAGCGGATGGAAGATCTCTGTCTCTCTCCTCTCTCTCTGTAACTCTGCCTTTCAAATAAATAAATAAATCTTTTAAAAAATAAAATGTTAAGACACTGATTAAAATGCCCCCGTTCCATATCAGAGTGCCTGAGTTCAATGCCAGGTTCCAGCTCCTGACTCCAGCTCTTCTAATGCAGACCATGAGAGACATCAGCAACACAGAATAATTGAACACATTTATGGGGGGCAGCACATATATAGGGTATGCAGCAGGTTTTGATCAAATTGGGGTCATTAACATTTCCATTTCCTTATCATTTATTTATATTTGGAGTCTATGAGCAGTGCATAGACTAATTTTAAAAAACATTTATTTATTTGTTTGAGAGGCAGAGCTACAGAGAGTGAGAGGGACAGACAGAGGTCTTCCATCTACTGGTTCAGTCCCCAGATGGCTGTAACAACCAGAGCTGGGTCAATCCAAAGCCAGGAGCCAGGAGCTTCTTCTGGGTCTCCCACGCAGGTGCAGGGGCCCAAGGACTTGGGCAATCTTCCACTGCTTTCCCAGGCCACAGCAGAGAGCTGGATCAGAAGTGGAGCAACCGTGACTCCAACCCGCACCCACATGGGAGGCCAAGCCTACTCCTCCATAGCGCCAGCACCCTCTAACGTTTTTTAAGAAACAGAGCAACAGACAGCAAGATCTCCCATCCACTGCTTCTCTCCCCAAATACCTGGGCCAGGTCAAAGCTAGGAGCTGAGAATCTCATCCAGATTTCCCACGTGGGAAAAGACTCAGTCTCCTGCGCCATCACTTTTGCCTCCCAGGGTCTGCGTTAGCGGGAGCAGAGCCTGAACTTGAACCCAGGTACTCTCTGTGGGGTGCAGAGAGCACCACTAGATCAAATGCCCACCCCAAGGCCAGACATGTTTTACCTGAGTGCTTGGAACTTGTCCCTGCCTAAGGATCTTCCATAAAAAGATTGGGACGTTCAGCCCTTGCCTGTGCAGATCTACTCCATCTGGTCCCTTGCATCCAGGTCCTTCGTCCCCCAGGCCCGGGATCACCCACAGACAAGGCCGGCTTCCGCCAAAACAGGGCTGGCTGGGACGATACTAGGCAGGGACGTTGTGGGGGGTGGGGGACGGGGAGGGCGAAGGCGCGCGGTGTTCCTCGGAAACCCCAGCAGAGCAGGAGCCCCCCCCCACCCTCCTTACCACCCACCCTCCACCCCCACCCCGGCTTGGCTGCGTTTGCCTTTTTCTGCCTTTTTGGCGTCTTAGTGCTTAGTGTTTCCAGGTCATTCCCCTGGCCCGGCCCTCCCCGGCTGCACTATAAATTCTCTGTCCACTTCCCGGTCTTGGCGCGGTCCAAGACGTTGACTCAAATTTAGGAAACCAAGAAGCATTGTGACTGCATCAATCCTGCTTCTGGAGCGGCTCATTTTTATTTTTACCAAATTCTTTGATGTTCAAACAGAACCGAAACGAGGGCAAAACTGCCCTTCCTAACCCCCTCCCCCTCCCCCTCTTTGTCTTGGACTCTTAATGGGAGTGGCAGAGCAATCAGTAAGTGAATTGGGCTTTTGAAATCATTAACAAAGCTTTTAAGGAGCCCATGAACTTGCAAATAACAGCTACAGAAGGTTTTAATTAACATGATGTTGGGAAAAAAGTCACTTGACCTTCACATGCCCTTCTTTAAAAAGTGGGATAATGAGACCGGCCACCTGCCTAGTGCACCGAGGTCCCGTGCTCCTTAATGAGACAGGTGGTGACAAGGTGCTGGGGGGCCCTTGGAGCAGACGGGGGCCGCATAAAGCTCTCCAAATACAAACTGTTATAATGATGCCTGCAACCAAAGACCCCGTCATAGCCAGACTCCCTCTGGTGACCAGTTTAGCACTCTGTATCAGATACGTTTGCAATTAATTGGCTTCTGCGGTCTCTCAGGAGCTGGGTGCTGCAGATTGACCGAAGACATGGTGGATCTCGCAGAGGGAGACCGAGAGGAGTGCCCCTGCTGCCTCTGACATCCTAGGCCCCTCATCCCAGCCACTGTGACCAGAATCAATAAAAATACCTTACTTCTGGGGGCCGGCGCTGTGGTGTAGCTGGTGAAGCTGCCACCTGTGGTGCCTGCATCCCATATGGGTGCCGGTTCGAGTCCCAGCTGCTCCACTTCCAATCCAGCTCCCTGCTATGGCCTGGGAAAGCAGTGGAAGATGGCCCAAGTCCTTGGGCCCCTGCACCCATGCGGAAGACCCAGAAGAAGCTCCTGGCTCCTGGCTCCTGGCTCCTGGCTCCTGGCTCCTGGCTTCGGATCAGCACAGCTCTGGCTGTTGCAGCCATCTAGGGAGTAAACCAGTGGATGGAAGACCTCTCTCTCTCTCTCTCTCTCTCTGCCTCTGCCTCTCTGTAACTCTGCCTTTCAAATAAATAAATAAATCTGTAAAAATCTTACTTCTGCTAGTCTCCACGCTGGGTTCAGTATCAAGTCTCTCTTTGGACCGGCTGCGGGGTGAGTTGGTTTATGCAGCTATTCAACCATGGGCCAATCTGGATGTGGACACAGCAGTAAGTCCTTGCCCCCGTGGAGCCTGGCGGGAGACGGTCAGCAAAGCAGCGGAATGCCCAGCATGCTCCTGGCAGGTGTTTGGTCTGGAAGCTAAGATGCCAGTTTCGACACCCACATCCCACTGCATTCCAGGTTCTGGTCCCCAGTTCCAGCTTCCTGCCAGTGTACACCCTGGGAGGCAGCAGAGGTGGCTCAAGTAGTTGGGTCCCTGCCATCCACATGGGAGACCTGGATGGAGTTCCTGGCTTCTAGCCCTAGCCATACATTGTGGGCATTTGGGGAGTGAACCTGTAGATAAGAGCTCTGTGCCTCTCTCTCTCTCTCTCTCTCTCTCTCTCTCTCTCTCTCTGTCTCCTTCTGAAATAAAACCAACCAAAGAAAAATGTATCGCATGGTAGAAGCTGGGAAGTGCCATGAAATAAGAATAATGAATGTGTACCTAGCCAGTGCTGAGGCTTGCCTTGAAGGTAGGCATTCAGGAATGCCCTCACCAAACAAGGAAAAGCAGAGCAGGGAGCCCAAGAATGGGAAGGGACAGGCGTGTGGATGGCAGGGAGCAGTGTCCCAGGCTGAGACCTGCCAGCACCCAGGCCCAGAGAAGGTACTGTGCATGGTGCTCAGGGGTGGACGGGGGTCTCGCAGACCCTGGCGAGGACGCGGTGGAAGTCCAGCAGAGGCCGGCCCAAGCTGGCTCCCACCGCAGTGCAATCCCTGTGCTGGCTGGGTTGACTCTAGCCAGGAGGCTAGTTAGGGGGTGTGGGCTCAGACCAGGATTAGGTATTTTATCAGTGGGGAAGAGTGGGAGTTTGCAGGACACACGCCCAGCGCACCAGGGCTTGAACCTTCTGGGCAGGGGATGAGCCTTCTCGCAAGCAGGTGCTCACCGCCAGCCTGTCTCTCTTCCAGGGCAGCCCAGCTCAGGAGGCTCCCCTGAGAGTCCCACAGTGCTTCCGGTACCTGCAGCCTTGCGTGCAATCGAGCCTGGGGGGCTGGCGCCTTGGAAAGGGCCATTTGGGGGGTCTCAAATGTCGTGTTAAAAATTCACCGTTGTGGCTGGCTGGAAGATGCAGCTGGGAGAATCATTCGCTTATTGTTCCCTTTGCGTTTCATTAAGGGCTTACCTTTAGGGTCTGTGTAACGCTCAGCCTATACAGAGCCTCCCGCTGCTGCCCCCCAGAGGCTACTCTGCCTAACAGCAGCCCGAGCAGTAGCTCCGGCACTCGCCTGGTTCTTTTCCGGGCACAAACCATTCTGCATCTAAGAGCCCTGGGAGCAGTGAGCGGGGACCGGGCTCTAAGAGGGTCAGAGCCCCAGAAGGGGTGCGCACTCCTGGCCTGGAATCTGGTTTCCTGTTCCAAGCAGGACCTAGGCTGTGTACAGAGCTGTTACATCGGCTCTCGTGTTCTCTGGGTGCTCCGACATTTCCAGTGTTTATGAAATCTGTAAATTAAACTGGACACGGGGTCTGCATCACCTCAGATTCTTTTCAGGTTCCTCTCCCCCGAGGTGTCCCTCCTGGCACCCAGCACTGTCCTCTGGCCATCCAGGAAACCGCAGGGCAAGGCATGCCCTGAGGCTCCCTTCCCTGCAGGTACTCCAAGGGCCGGCCCTTTCCTCTTGCCGTGTTCCCATCAGCACGGACTGCCCTCTCCCAGTCCCACCGACAGACCAATGCGTGCTCGTGAAGGGTTATATTTTTCCATGGCCCCGAGCTTCAGTTTTCTTTTCTGTGCAATGAGGCTACTAAGAATATTTACCTTCAAGGTTATGATGAAGACAGCACATAGCTTATGCATGCCATCTGGACAATGTCGGAGACATCCATAAATGGAAGACATTCCTTTAAAATAGATTCAGCCCAGACATTGTTTTTTTCCTAAGAATTTTTGCTTTGATTCCCACCCAGTGGGGTTACATGCTCTTCACCTGTGCTTCAAAGGCTAGGACAATGATTTACTGAGTGCTGGATGTATATGCAGACCGGGATAGAACCCCAGGGTAGGCAGACTCATCCCCCCACCCCCAGCCCTCCGAAGACACCCACAGCCCGACCCCCGGAAGCTGTGACTGTCATGTTCCCTAGCAAGGCTGCAGTGGGGTTCGGTTTGCTTTTCTTCTGACTGGAGATTCCCCCAGACTATGCAGAGGGGCTCGGGCTATCCCGTGCGTCTCCATGCAGGGGGACTCAGGCTATCCCATGCGTCTCCTTGCAGGGGACTCAGGCCATCCCGCGTGTTTCCATGCAGGGGGGCTCGGGCCATCCCACGTGTCTCCTTGCAGGGGACTCAGGCCATCCTGTGCGTCTCCTTGCAGGGGGCTCAGGCCATCCCGCGTGTCTCCTTGCAGGGGGCTCGGGCTATCCCGCGTGTCTCCATGCAGGGGGTCTGGGCCATCCTGTGCATCTCCATGCAGGGGGGCTCGGGCCATCCCATGTGTCTCCTTGCAGGGGGCTCGGGCCATCCCATGTGTCTCCTTGCAGGGGGGCTCGGGCTATCCCGCGTGTCTCCATGCAGGGGGCTCGGGCCATCCCACGTGTCTCCTTGCAGGGGGCTCGGGCTATCCCGCGTGTCTCCATGCAGGGGGGCTCGGGCCATCCCATGCGTCTCCTTGCAGGGGTTCTGGGCCATCCCGCGTGTCTCCTTGCAGGGGGTCTGGGCCATCCCATGCGTCTCCATGCAGGGGGTCTCAGGCCATCCCATGCGTCTCCATATAGGGGGTCTGGGCCATCCCGCGTGTCTCCATGCAGGGGGTCTGGGCCATCCCATGCGTCTCCATATAGGGGGTCTGGGCCATCCCGCGTGTCTCCATGCAGGGGGTCTGGGCCATCCTGTGCATCTCCATGCAGGGGGGCTCGGGCCATCCCATGCGTCTCCTTGCAGGGGTCTCAGGCCATCCCGCATGTCTCCATGCAAGGGGCTCGGGCCATCCCACGTGTCTCCTTGGCAGTGGCAGAGGGAGGAGGAGAGTGAGAGGAAGGCACAACGGCACAGGCCAAGGTCTCAGCGAGAGCCCTGCTGGCTTCCAAGACGGAAGGGCGCCGGGGAGCGAGATGCGGCCAGAAGCTGGAAGAGCTGGGGCGCTGAGTTTCCCAGAGGCCTTCCGGAGAGGAGCGTTGCCCAGTGGCCCCTCAACTTCAGTCCATGGAGACCCGTTTCAGACCCAGACCCAGACCCAGACCTGGGACAGACAAGAAACACATGTGGTTTTAAGCGATCACTTGCTAACAGCCGCAGCTGGCAACGAACACAACCCCTCGCGTGCATTCGAGTGGCACAAACATCCAAGGAGTCTGCGTTCTCACGCTCGCATTACAGTCGAAGAAGCTGCCGCGCGGAGAGTCTACGGATCGTGCCCAACACTGCACAGCTGCGAGACGGCTCTACCAGTTAGGTTGCTGTGACGTAAGTCCCCCAAATCAAAAAACGCAAATCGACTTAAACTACTGCCAAAGAGGAACTGGTGATCGGAGGCAGTTCAGAGACCCACCCGACTCTCATCTGTGACTCTGGAGTTGGGCGGCACCTCGCACTGGAACCCAGAACGAGCTGAGCAGGGCGTGGGCTTCAGAGACACACAGGGTGGGAGAAGGCAGATTCTGAGCAGAGAGGAGCGCGGTCCTTTCCCAGCCGCTCTCCTTGTTCAGATAAAGGACGGAGGATTTCCTTCCCGTGCCTGCTAAGACACGCCCGACCGGAGAGCTGGCTGTTAGCTCTTGCTGTCTCTTTTTGTTTGTTTGTTTTGAAGGCCAGATAAACCACTTAGACCTTCAACATAAGTAACTGCATTTTGGTTTGGTCTGTTGGGCCTGTTGCAGGAGCCTGCTCCAAACCACTGACCTTCTATAAATTTTATTTGACACAGAAAGGCAGGAGTGTTGGCTCGCAACACTGAAAGGAGCTCCAGAAGAAGTTCTTGTAGGGGCTGGTGCTGTGGTACAGCGGGTACAAGCCGCTGCCTGCAGTGCCGGCATCCTGTGTGGGCGCCAGTTCGAGTCCCGGCTGCTCCATTTTGGAACCAGCTCTCTGCTCTGGCCTGGGAAAGCAGAAGAAGATGACCCAAGTCCTTGGGCCCCTGCACCTGCATGGGAGACCTGGAAGAAGCTCCTGGCTCCTGGCTTTGGATTAGTGCAGCTCCAGCCATTGCAGCCATCTGGGGAGTGAACCAGCAGATGGAAGACCTCTCTCTCTCTCTCTCTCTCTCTCTCTCTCTCTCTCTCTCTCCCTCTCTTCTCTCTGAGTTAACTCTTTCAAGTAAATATATAATCTTTTTTTTTTTTTTTTAAGAAAGTTTCCTTCTCTTAGAAGCCCCAGGAAGTCTTGTGATTTGTTGCTTCTGCTTTAATTATATCCCTGATTCCTGAGCTCAGAAGTGGGTCCAACGGTGGACTGTGCCGGCCTGCGGCACAATGAACTGGGTCTTCCTGAAACTGAGAGTGGGAATGCGGGGACAAGGACGCAAAGAATGGAGCCAAGACAAGTCCTGATCAAGGCTCGTTTATTGAATAAATCCAGTAGTATTTAAACATGACCAGTTGTTTACAAGAAGGAGCACAAAAGATTTACATATCAAAAAGGCTCTTAAGGTTACAAAGAGTTCCCAATAAGGTTCTTAATTATTGATTACAAGGGTACAATAAAACACTGAGGTGATAAATGCAGGTTACAGGTGTGACTGATTATCTATATTATCTCTTGTGAGAGGTTTAGGTTCTTCCTGCCTCTTCCCAGAATCTCCCTAGCCCAATTGTCTGTGCCCGGGAAGTCTCCATTCATATGTTTAAGTGTAAACAAAGGGAGTGACTACCTGTGGCTGCCCACAGTGGACCAGTGACAGGATGGCAGGAGGGAACTTCAAAGGACATTCAGAGTTGCAGGAGGAGCAAGAAATGGATATCAAACGTCCGCAAAGATCCCGAGCACAAAGGCTCTGAGTTCAAACCCTGTCCCCTCCCCACCCCACATCATCTCCCACTTCAGACACATCATTGTGGTCTGTTTACTTCTCAGCGTCCCTGCCCCAGACTTAGGGGCGAGCCCACAGCCATCCCTATGGCTCCTGCATCCCCAGCCCGTGTCGCAGGGCCTGGCTGAGATCAGCTCGCTCGGCAGGGGTGCCCTCGGGGCTTGCTCAGTGCACCTGCCCGTGATGCTGGAAGGGAGCCGGGCCGACGCCCCTGCACCGGGCTGCCTGGTCCTGGGATAACGTGAGTGTGTCTGTGGGGACAAGCAGTGGCTTAGATTCAAGCTGGTTCGGGTTGGATGCTTCTTGGCTGGTAGCTGAAGCATCCTCACGGAAACCAGGCCTTCCAGGAGCGTTCGCAGATTGAAACGAGATAATGCAAGAAGCACTCAACAAGGTTTAATAGGTGTTAGCCGTCATTATTTTCATTACCACATTCTCTATTTATGGGCTCCCCGAGGGCAGGCCCCACCCTCCTCGCTAGCAGAGAATGCTCACACGGCCCTGGACCAAATTGTTCAAGTCATTGCTCAGCAGGAGCCAAGCTTCCATCAGATGATTTTTTTTTTAATCTAAAAAGATTTATTTATTTATTGGAGAGGCAGAGCTACAGACAGAGAGGGAGAGGCAGAGAGATCTTCCATCTGCTGGTTCACTCCCCAGATGCTGCAATGGCTGGAGCTGCTCCAATCTGAAGCCAGGAGCCAGGAGCTTCTTCTGGGTCTCCCATGCAGGTGCAGGGGCCCAAGCACTTGGGCCATCTTCCACCGCTTTCCCAGGCCACAGCAGAGAGCTGGATCGGAAATGGAATTAGGATAAGAAATAATGAGAATCTTATTGTGCCATATGTAATATAGAAGATAAAGCAATTATAACAAAATGTTAATGGTAATTATCTGGTACTCTTTCTATATTTTTTTCCAAAATAAAAAATTTAATTAGAAAAAAGAATGGAGACGAACCAGCTTGGACACTGTCCAGGATGCTGATCTGAATAGGCACTAAAATTACCACTGGAGATGTGACTTGAAAATGTACCGTGGAAACACAGTGGTTTGGTTCCCGTGTACCGTAAACGGGAGAATGGATTAGTCACTCCGGGGACAGGGATGAGGAAGGGGCAGCTTAGCAGGACAGCTGCTGCGGTTATGGGAGGGCAGTTTGAGGACCGTCGGAGGCGCTCTGCATTCTGACTGTAGTGGGGGGGTCACACGGATCTACACGTGTAAGCACACACCCTAGAAAGGAAACTGTGAAACCGCCCGAATCGGAAACCGGCGAAAGGACCGCTTCAACGTCAGGTCCCTTGCTTTGACATCAGGCTGTGTTGCCTGCAGCCCAGGCTCCTCTTCCGATCCGGCTCTCCGCCTGCAGCCTGGGAGAGCCGTGGAGGATGACCCAAGTGCCTGGTGGGCCCTGCACCCGCGTGGGAGACCCGGATGGAGCTCCAGGCTCCTGGCTTCGGCCTGGCCCAGCATCGGTCCTTGCGGCCATTGGTGGTTGGGGGAGGTGAACCAGCAGGTGGAAGATCTCTCTCTCTCTCTCTCTCCAACTTTGCCTTTCAAGTAAAAAAAAAAAAAACAAAAAAACAAACAAAACACAAAGTGGTGTTGGTTGGATAGGGTGTAGAACTCCTGGTTTAATTTCTGGTCCATGAGAGGCCTACTGAGGGTCTTCGGGAAAATATTCTCTTTTCTGATAAAAAGGGAGAAGCGCTCTGGGTCCCTTTCCCTCCTGCTCTTGAAGGTGTAGCTGCGATGACGTCATGCTGCGGTCCCCAGGAGCAAAGCCCGGTGCTGAGAAGTGCAGGGCCAAAGTAGCGGGCCTGGGTCTTTGATGGCGCCGTTGCTTCTTTGTGCCAACTCGGGGACCGCCTACTGCGGACATCGTGAGGTGAGATAATTACAGGTCTGGGGTGTTTAAGCCGTGGTTAGCGGGGTGTTCTCTTGCATGCATTTGAAAGCATCTGAGACATGAGAAATACAGCCCGTGGACAATCACACTCATGTGTAGAAGTGTCTTAACTGAAATACAGGATGTGAGGGAGGCCATTTCTTCATGGTCCCAACCCAGACGGGGAGGCAATCAGAGAAGACTCCCGGTAGGAAGTGACAACAAATGGACAGAGGCCCGAAGGAGGAGGAGCAGGTGTTAGCCCGACGGGGAAACACAGAGCGACGGCGATACTCCAGCGGTGACGGACAGGACAGTCTGCCTAAAAGGTCTGAGCAAAAGGGTAGAACAGCACGCGTGAGGGCCCAAGTCGGACACGTGTGCGTGTGCACCCGTCCGAAGGGAGTTCAAATCCCGAGTCAGCCCTCTGGGAGCTGGGGAACGCTGGGTAAGTTACTTAAGCCCCCGATGCAGGTTCAGTTCCCTGGCGGTGAAAATGGGGCTTGCGGCAGGTGCTCGGGCCTTTCTCAGAAAAAGGCCCCAGCCATCTAGACCTGCAAGCCTTAACGGGTATCTACAGCTAGGAAGGCGGGTACGGCGTGGGAATCGGGGCTTGCGTGGACAGGGTTTGGGTCAACGGCTGAAGGCGCCATGGACAGAACGTGCCGGCTGGCGGCCTGGGCGAGTGCACACACTACTGACGGCCCAGATGCAGAGGCAGCCATGGCTGTAAGGGGAAAACCTTGAGTTGGGTTTTGGGGTGCTGGCCCAGCAGGTACCAGGATGCCCACCTCCCGGCTTAGGAGGTGGACTGGATCCCAGGCGGAGCCAAGAGAGAGGCTGAGAGGGGCGGGGAGAACTCGGGGAGACCTGGGGTGCACCTGCTGCCCGGTGGGAGGAGGGGGCGGAGGAGCGCAACCGGAGGGGTAGGAAGGGAAGGAAAATGCAGGCTCTGGGACCCCAGGCGCTGGGGCACGCTGCGGCGCGCGAGTCGGACTGCGGGACGCGAGGTCAGCGGGCAGCCACGGCCGACCTCGGCCCCGGGCACGAGTGGGCGCGGAAGCCGCGTGGGCGATAAGGCGCCCCGCGGCGGGGCCCGGGGCGGAGGAGACACGTCAGCACGCTTTCGTACGGAACATCTCCTGCCTCAGCAACCGCCCGCCAGCGGCCCGGCCCCGCGCTCTCGAGGACGCGCGTGGGGGCTGCCCGCGTCAGACGCGCTAACGTCACGGACGCCTTAACGTTCGCAGAACCCGCTTCTTGAGCGGTTTCCCGCGACCCCTCCCCGAATCTGCTCCCCACCCCTGTTCCCGAAGACCCCCCAGCAGGAACCCGCCCCCGCAGCCCCACCTCGGAACCCCCAAAATGGACACTGCGAGCTACGGCCCGGTAACGGGTCGCTACGAGGCCACGCTAGTGACGCCAACGCCGCAGCCTCACCCCCGCGCCCCGCCTACGCTCGCGAGAACAGCCGCGGCTGCGCCCCGAATCGCCTTGCGCGTAGCCCCGCCCCCTTCTCTTTCTTTGTTTCCCCGTCGGAAGATCTCGCGGGAGTTCGGCGCCAAATCCCGCGAGCGCAGACCCGGGGCTGTCTCCGCGGCTCTCGCGGTGTTTGCGCGCGAGACTGCTTCCTTCCTTCCTCCCTCACCAAGTCCGCCTGTCTTCCTCCCCCTCCTCCCCGCCCGGCCTTCCCCCCCAACCTTACCCCGCCGGCCCCCTCCCCGCGGGGAGAATATGGTCTCCGGCGATGGATGCCCCAAGCGCAGGTCAGTTGCGGGCCGCCGCACTCGGGTCTGGCTGCTGCAGACGCGCGCTGCGCGGGCGCCGGGCCCCCTCGCTCCTGTCGCCCACTGTGGTGGCTCGGCCGGCGTCCGAGGCGCGCGGGGCTCGGGTGGTGCTGCCCTCAAGGCCGCTGGGTGTCGAGGCCGCGGCCGCCGGGCCTGCTCGCCCCTCACGCCCTGCTGCTGCCAGGCAGGGCCGCCCTTGAGGCCGCCGGCCTGGACTCGCAGCTCCCGGCGCCGGGCAGTGACCCCTGGAGCGGGGAGCAGCCCGCCGTCTGCCCCCCCCCCCCATGGCGAGCGGGGAGGGTGGGCGCCGGGGCCGGGGTCTCCTGCGGCTTCCCCGTTGGTTCCGCTGGCGCACTTGAGCCGCCCCTCCCCCGTGTGCCTGGGGAGCGCAGCGAGGGCCGGTCAAGGCCGAGGTCTCCCCGAGGTCTCGTCCCCCGCCCACCCTCGCAAGACCCCCCCCCCCAAAAAAAAATAGCCGGAAAAAAAAACAGAGGAGAGGCTACTCATTCTGAAAGTGGCCTGGACCGGTCGCTTCTCGTTTTGGACGGCGGCCCCGGCCGTCCCGGGGGTCGCGCCCACCCACCGCCGGGAGCCTGCACAAAAGGTCTGGGGGTGCTTTGCAGCCTCAGCCTCCCTGCCACGGCCCCCCAAGAGCGCTTAGAAGCTGGGGCGCGTTCCGAGGAGGCCGCCTCCCACCCCCAGCCCGGCCCCCGGCCCCGCGGGGACCGTGCCCGCTTGCCTAGCTAGGTGTTGTGTTGCCTTTTGTCTTCGGGCCTCATAAGGTCTTACCCGAGAAGTTTGCGTTGTGTCTGAGTGCTCTGTAACTGTCTTTTGACTTTCGGAGTTTTTTTTTTTTTTTTTTTTTTTAATTTCTAATGTGACGGTGAAGTTTTCTCGTTATTCTGCCTGTGCTTAGGGAACTTGCAAGACCCGTCTCTCCCCAACTCGCTTAGGCGTCGTGTCCTTTTCCAGGGCTTTGCAGAAGCGAGTGATCTGCTGGGACTGTCCCATAGGGTGGGCCGTGGCGACCTGTCGGCTGAATTGGGATTAAGTCTCCGCCGCCACACGGCCAGCGCTCAGTAGCCACACGTGGCCAGTGGCTGCCTCACTGGACAGCGCAAACATTGCAGAAAATTCTCTGGGATCGCGCTGTTTTTACTTTGAATAAAATAGGCGGTAGCCGTGTGTAGTGCGAAGCCGTTTAATGAACACGTGATTTTTCTCCCTGCAGGATCTGCCTTTGAGCACCTTATTGAAACGTTAGGTGACAGCTCACAGAAGAAGTTCTTCAATGTACCCAGACTTGGAGGCGCCAAGTATGGTAATGTCGCTTACACTTTCTTTTGGAATTTGTTTAGTTTTTGATAACTACAATGCCTTTGTCAAGCCGAGCTGACAAGGTTTCGAATCTACGTCCACTCTGTTGTGAGAGGTACACCCGCATTTATCTCTATTTAAAAAGCTCCTCGTGGGGTGGTTTTTGTTGGAGGAAGAAGAAAGCCCGTGACTTCTCATTCAAAAATCTGCATTGATTAAGCAGTAAGTATTTTCCCTGAAGAAACTACTGTTGCAATTTTTGGTTTTGTTTTGCTTTTTAAAGTTTTGTTCATTTGAAAGGCAGAGAGATGAAGAGAGACAGCGCGGTCTCCCATCTGCTGGTTCATTCGCCAGATCTGCAACAGCCAGGGCTGGGCCAGGAGCCGGGAACTCAGTCCAGCCCTTCCACATGGGTGGCAGGGACCCAACTACTTGAGCCGTCTCCTGCTGCCTCCTGGGGTGCACATTGGCAGGGAGCTGGAGCCAGGAGCGAGCAGGACTCACACCCAGGCAAAATCGCACCTGCTGTGCCAGCCACCTGTCCTTAGGTTTGGTATCGTGTGGTTTTGTTTTTTCATGTTTAGCGTTTATCTTTGCATGGTAGTGGGATCTTCTGGAATTTTTTTTTTAATGATTTATTTATTTATTTGAGAGGCAGAGGCAGAGAGAGAGAGAGAGAGAGAGAAGTCTTCCATGCATTGGTTCACTCCCCAATTGGCCACAATGGCCGGAACTGGGCCAATCCGAAGCCAGGAGCCAGGAGCTTCTTCTGGGTCTCCCACGTAGGCGCAGGGGTCCAAGGACTTGGGCCATCTTCTACTGCTTTCCAGGCCATAGCAGAGAGCTGGATGGGAAGCGGAGCAGCTGGGACACGAACTGGTGCCCATATGAGATGCCGGCTTATTTTTACCCGCTATGCCACAGCGCCCACCCTTGTTTTGTTCTTTGAAAGCCTGACTGATGTCACTCCACAGCAGTTCGTGTGTCTCGCGCTGTCACATGGTCGGTGCCCGCAAGCTTTCCTCATGCTGTTCTTGGTTTGGAATTGACAGCAGCGCCCCGTGATCTGCCTGGCTCTCCAGGACCCGCCCCCCCTTGCAGCAGACACCTACGTGCACCTGTCACCCTGGTCTCAGGAAGCTGACCTTGGCCGCCCTCCGGGCCGCCGGATGCGAGTTGAGTTTAGTGATGGTTGAGAAACTCTCACTCAGGGCAGTGAGGGGAAGACTGTCTCAGAGTGAAGGTTACTCTTTGGGAGCTTCCCTGTGAGAACTGCGTGAAAGACAGGCGCCAGATCTCCTGCAGGGGCCTTGGAGGGAGCGTCCCTGCAGTCTCGAGGTTTTGGTTTGTTTTCTTTCTTGCATCAAATAAGAGGATTGTTCTTGTAATTTTCCTGTAGATTGTGAATAAATAGCTGCCGTGTGCAGGTTTTTTGCGAGATTTAGGTATCTTGGCGTACCTGATGTCTGTCGTAGAGTTAGGTTGCCATTTAAAGCAAGAGCGGTCTGCTGCACCGTGCATGTTAGTTGCGGTGGTTTGCCAGCCATGCCTGTTAAGAGAGCTTGGTCTTCGGCGCCATGTGAGTTCTACATTTATTTTATTCCTTCAATGGTGAGGAGTTTACATTAGTTCTGAAAAAGGAACAATGAAATTGATGGTAAACAAGAAAGACCTTTTATTTCCTTTCCCCATATGAGAAGAGTGTGTGTGAGGGTATAAGTAGATAATTTCCATGGAGCTCTTGTGGCGGTGCACCTACTTGATGAGTGGCCTGTATTTGCCAAGTGCAGGGGATGAAAAACAACTATTAAGTGCATAGGAAGGTAGTGACTAATTCTGTGAAAGTTAAGTATCTCTAAGGAAAAATAAGCTGGCATGGGCATCTGTACCTAACTTTTTTTTTTTTTTTTTTTAAGGTTTATTTATTTGAAAGCGTGAGAGGGAGAAAGAGATCTTTGATCTGCTGGTTCACTCCCCAAATGATTGCAGCACCCAGCATCTGGGCCAAGCTGAAGCCAGCAGCCAGGAACTCCCTTCTGGTCTCCCACGTGGGTGGCAGGGGTACCTCACTGTCTCCTCTGGATTGGAAACAGAGTAGCCAGGACTCGAACCAGCACTGCACTGTGGCCTGCGGGCATCGTGAGTGGCAGCTTACTGTGCTGTACCACAGTGCTGGCTTTTTTTCTTTTTTTAAAAAGAATTTTATGTATTTATTTAAGAGGCAGAGAGAGAGAGAGGTCAGTCTTCTGTCTGCTGGTTCACTTGCTGGATGGCTGCAAAGGCCAGAGCTGCGCCTATCTGAAGCCAGGAACCAGGAGCTTCTTCTGGGTCTCCCAAGCAGGTGCAGGGCCCAAGGACTTGGCCATCCTCTACTGCTTTCCCAGGCCATAGCAGAGAGCTGGATCAGAAGCGGAACAGCCAGGACTTGAACTGGCGCCCATGTGGGATGTGCCAGCACTGCAGGCGGCAGCTGTACCTGCTACACCACAGCGCTGCCTCCCCCCCCCCCTTTAAAAATTTGTTTACTTATTTGAAAGGGAGGGTGACAGGGATAATTTCCATCCACTAGTTCATCCCCCCAGGTGTCTGCAACACCCGGAGTTGGGCTGGGCCAGAGCCAGGAGCTCCGTCTGGGGTATCACGCATGGGTGGCAGGACTCAACTGCTGGCTCTGCGGTACCTTAGCAGGCTGTGTCTGAGACATGAGGAGCCAGGACTGGAACCAGGCATCCGTATGGAATCGTGTGTCCCGAGCAGAGGCCTGACTTGCTGTGCTACCACTGCCCTGTATATGACTTTGAGAGTGCATGCATAGGTAACCTAAATCAAGAGTTGCCCAAGTCTTTACAGCCATGCTGAATGGAATCATGGGATGCTTGTAAACATAAATGCCTTTAAAACAAATTTGTATTGGGATCAATACCATGGTTTTCTTCATAGAGTGTGTTGTGAGAGGTTTATGAAAAATTGCCTTAGTCATTTCTTAAATGGGAAAAAAATTTCCAAAAAAGAAGGGACTTTTAAAGAAAGGAGCACCTTGGGTACAGAGTATTTTGTTTGTTCAGTGTCTGAACAGAAACCCTTGCTGTGTTGTGGAGACCCGATGGAGTGGCCCCTCCGACGTGTGCCCAGAGGGGCCCTTGCTTCGCAGTCACCGGGACTCAGGGCCGCCGCGTTCTGACGCCTGCCAGGCCGAGAGGCATGACAAGTAGTTACTCGCTGCTTTGTTAGGGAGTGATGAATGAAGAGTGTGTGCCGTCCCTGTGTAAGTCGGGGAGGAAAGACAGTCAACCACTGTGTAGGCTCCAGGGTAACTAGAACAAGGACGCCTGCAGCTGCCAGGACTTAAAAGCATTGGAAAGGCAGAGTTACAGAGAGAGGGGAGACAGGTCTTCCATCCGCTGGTTCACTCCCCAAATAGCCACAATAGCTGGGGCCTGACCAGGCCAAAGCCAGGAGCTGGACCTCCATCTGTGTCTCCCGTGGGGGTGACAGAGGCCCAAGCACTCAGCCATCTTCTGCTGCTCTCCTAGGCACATGAGAGGGAGCGGATCGGAAGGGGAGCAGCCGGGACTTGAATCGGCCCCCGCGTGGGATGCTGGCGTTGCAGGTGGAGGCTTAGCCCCCTGCACAACACTGACCCCGCTTTGATTCTTTTGGTTGCACCTCCAGGCGTTGTATTCTTGTTCCAAGAAGCTGGAAAGCAAAAGAAGAAAATCCCTACACATAGGCTTTTGGCTCTTTGGCCAGAATGTCAGGGGCCACTCTTACCTTAAGGAAGCCTAGAATAGGAAGGGTTTTAGCTTTACAGCTTTTACAGTAGAGAAGGACAGAGAGGGGGCGGGGCATGGTGGTGAGGGAGCCGGCCCAGGCCGCCCGCCTTGCTTACTTTCCTTATCTCAGGAGTACAGCGCAGGTATGTGAGCGCTGCTTCCCACTGCCGCTTTCTCTGTGCGCCCAGGTTAGGCTCAGGAGCCTTTATACACGTGGGCACGCAGACACTGGTCTCACAGGCACTCGGGTGTTGACCAGCAGCAGACTTGGAGGGACGCGGTAGCAGGTCTCTGAGTGGGAAAGCATGCCTCTGTGCGGGGAGGGGGAGACATGCCTGTTGGCTGGAGCAGTCAGACTGCTTTCTGAGGAGTGGAGCCTTGAATTGTGTCAGACAGGGGGCATGATGGCAGCCAGTCCGTGTGGGGAGTCAGAGTGAAGGTGAGAGTGAGGAGGAGGATGGTGGAGGCGGGGCCTGGCAGGAGGGGGCGTTTATTTCAGGCTGGGAGTAGCTGTTGGCCGTGGGACTTCCATCGGGGCTCTTGGTCATCTCACGCACCCTTTCCTTTGTCCTGCCTGCTGGCTTGTGCAGCCGCAGTCCCACTCAGTCTTCAGTAGAGCCAGGGCTTCGTGTCTTTGAAAGGCGATCTGTGTGTGCATTCTTCAGAGAGTTTTTCTTGTTTGTGACAATCATGAAAAGTCAAGAACATCAGACACCACAGGAAGCCTTATTTTTATGTGTATATGCAAAAAATGTAAATGCTGCTTTCAGCAAAAATACAGTGTACGTTGTTTTGTAGCCTTTTCTTCCCACCTGATATATCATGCACATCTTTCCATGTCATTGAATACAGGTGTCCCTTGCTATCTGCATCTGTTTGGTTTCTGAGTGAGGGGATGAGTTAGGTGGAAAGGGATACCTGTGCCTCTCTGCGGCCTTCTCACGGCTGCACCGTGCTGTTGTGTGAATGCCTCATGGCTTAGTTAACAGACCTTTGAGTATTTTACTTATAAATAAAGCAGCTGTAAGTGCTGGTTTTTAAAATTATTTATTTATTTATTTATTTGAAAAGTAGAATTACAGAGAGGAGGCAGAGAGAGAGGGAGAAAAAAGGAGAGGCAGAGAGAAAAGTCTTCCATCCAGTGGTTCACTCTCCAAATGACTGCAGCGGCTGGAGCTGCACCAAACCGAAGCCAGGATCCAGGGGCTTCTTCCAGGTCTCCCATGTGGGTGCAGGGGCCCAAGGACTTGGGCCATCTGCTGCTGCTCTCCCAGGCCGTAGCAGAGAGCTGGATGGGAAGAGGAGCAGCCGGGACACCAGCTGGTGCCCATATGGGATGCCGGCACTGCAGGTGGAGGATTAGCCAACCCCGGTGCAGCGCTGGCCCCAGATAGTAACCTGACTATGGTGAGGTATGGGCATGAGTTCATCCTGTTGCCGAGTCAGGTGGGGTTGCAGGCTTTTAAAAAAATTTTTATTTTTAGCCAGCGCCGCGGCTCACTAGGCTAATACTCCACCTTGCGGCGCCAGCACACCGGGTTCTAGTCCTGGTCGGGGCGCCGGATTCTGTCCTGGTTGCCCCTCTTCCAGGCCAGCTCTCTGCTGTGGCCCGGGAGTGCAGTGGAGGATGGCCCAAGTGCTTGGGCCCTGCACCCCATGGGAGACCAGGAGAAGCACCTGGCTCCTGGCTTCGGATCAGCGCGGTGCGTCGGCCGCAGTGCGCTGGCCGCAGCGGCCATTGGAGGGTGAACCAACGGCAAAGGAAGACCTTTCTCTCTGTCTCTCTCTCTCACTGTCCACTCTGCCTGTCAAAAAAAAAAAAAATTTTTTTAAGGCTTTCCTTAGCCCTGTAATAGTTACCTGCTGTATTCCACCTGCCTGATGCTGTCTCCCTCCCCCCCGCCCCCCCCCGGTTTATTTATTTATTTGAAAGTAAGAGTTACAGCCAGGGAGAGTGATCTTCCATCTGCTGCTTCAGTCCCCAGATGGCTGCAACAGCCAGGGCCGAACCAGGCTGAAGCCAGGAACCAGGAGCTTCATCCCCGTGGGTGGCAGGGGTCCGAGTAGTTGGGCTATCTATCTTTCACGGCTTTTTCCAGGCCATTAGCTGAATGGAAAGTGAAGCAGCTGGGACTCGAACCAGGGCCCATATGGGATACTGCCGGCAGCTTAGCCCGCTACGCCACAGTGCCAGCTCCAAGAAGGCTCTCTAGAACAGATCCCTAACCTTTTCCCTGGGGCCCTGGTCTTGAGCAGGGTTTTCATGTTTTCCCTACAGGTACTGCTGCTCACTGTTGGTCCTAGCCCCCTCTTTCCCAGAATGGACTCCCAAGACCACCGTCTCTGTGGGACTTCACAGGCCCAGCACACTGTGACTCCAGTCCTGAGTGCTTCTCCCTGTGGTCTGGTGGTCTTCCCAGTGTTGTCTAAAGCTTACCAGCTGTGTTAATGTTGGTACTCCCTGTGGGTGCTTCCTTCATCTACTGTTGCAACCTGGAATTTTCCACTTTTGCAAATGACAGAACGCTTTTCCTTCAGTACGTTGCGTCTTGGTACAGGGAGGGTAGTTTTAAGTCCACTGTATGCAGACACAGTGAGGGTACGAGTCTGAAGTGATTTCCCTATGGTTAAGACATCTTTTATGGAAGGAAACAGTTTTAGATCCGTATCTTATGATTTAAAATAGAAACCGGCTGTACTCCTCTGTTTCCCACCTTAATAATGGCAGTAATAAACTGCTTGTATGTATTGTTTACTGTATCCAGTTCTAAATACTTGTAATATCCACTTGACCAAGATCGCAGAAGTCTGATTCCACATCTCCTGCTTGTGAGAATCTGTCACAACACAGGTGGCAAGCTGGTGCTTCCAGAACCAGAGAGGCAGTTGGAACAAGTGGATGGCCTGGGTAGGGAACATGTGCCCTTTATAAGGGGTGAGGTGCTGGTGAAATTACCCACCAGGTTTTTATCTTGAAGCCAGAGATTTGTGGTTTCTTTTAAATTTATTTATTTATTTTGAAAAAGTTACAGAGACTGTGGGGGAGACAGAAAGAGAAATTGATCTTCCACCCACTGGTTCACTACCCCAAAAGGCCACAATGACCAGGGCTGGGCCAGACTGGAACCAGGAGCCAGGAGCTTCATCTGGGTCTCCCACCTGCGAACCCTTGGGTCATCTTCCACTGCTTTTTCCGGGCCACTGGCAGGATTGAAAGTGAGGCAGCTGGGACACGTTGTAGGTGGTAGCTTTACCCACTATGCCACAGCACCAGCCCTGCAGAGACTGGTATTTTCATGTGAAAAATGTCTGGGTTTTAAATGTTGGCAGTTAAACTTGAAAATGTTAAAAGTCTGCAGAAGAAACAAAACATGTGTAGGCCTGCAGCTTGGGACCCGTGTACTGAGAGGTGCACTGTACTGCCTGGTGCAGAGGGAGCCGTTCAGCCTGGAGTAGCGGGAAACCGGGGGTGCCTTTCCCCCGGCTGCCTCCGCCGGAGCTCAGCGACTGTCGCGGAGCCTCAACCACCTGCTGGGTTTTCCACTGAGTTACTGTTACCAGCTCATTTCAGAAGTGTGATCATGTGCATTAGGTTTTCCCAGGGTCAGTTAAGCTACGACACCAGCAGTTTTACTCACCGTTGGTTCTGAACCATTTGTGCCAATGTCAGAATGGTGGAAAAGAACAAATAACATCTCAGTTGACCGCAGAAGGGTCCCTGAAAGGGTTTTAGGGTCCTCCAGGAGTCCAGGGGCCACACTTGGAAAACCACTGGTTCAGGGCGAGTCGTGGGAGTGGGAGGATGACCTGGAGAACTAGGACGAGAGGAGGTGTGGTGGTGGTGATACAGGTAGGCAGGCAGGGCTGTGAGAGGTGTCGAGGGTGGTGTCCAGCGTCTGGCGTGAGCATCTGCACAGGTGGGTGGCAGTGCTCCTCAGTGAGGGGCCCGAGAGCAGGTGGTGATAGGAACAGGGCAGCGAGGACTTCCAGAATTCAGCCGAGGGCACTCAGGAATTTGGGTACATGTCAGTATGTGTTCAAGAGGCTTTTTTTTTTCCATCGGGGGCTAGGCGGACTGTGGTATTGAGATAGACGTAGGAGCAGCTAAGCCCTGTGGGAGACGGTATAGAAGGAGAAAAGCAGGAGCCTGGGTAGGAATTCTGAGCAACTCCTGCATGTAAGATCGGGGAAGGAGTGGAGGCTGGCGAGGAGACCGGGGCAGGGCCGCAGGGGGTGAAGAGCTGTACAGGGTCTGAACCTTCACCGTCCTCGCAGGTGTGCACGTTACCCTGACGGAGTTCCACGGATATGGGCAGGGGGTCTGGCAACTCGTGTGTCAGACGATGGACAGTGTTTACCCGGAGCTCTGCAGTGCCCTCAGTATCAGCAGTTGTGTTGCTTTCCCAGGCTCCGGGTTCTGCAGGGTGGTGTGGAAGAGGGCCGAGAACTCCTGTACACACAGGCTGTGCTACAGGGGAACTGTGACTCAGCGCACCCAGTTCTCAGTAATGGGCAGTGAGCATGTCTGCCCTTTGCTCCAGAGGGAGGCCTCTTCCCTCCAAGGCTGTTCCTACACGTCCTTTAAGGAAAAGGCTAGAACAAAGGCAGGCATTGCGTCTGTTCTTGCGTCATGCAGAAATGGGGGATGGGAGACATGGGACATTGTCTTCCAGGCGTTGTGGAATCCAGTAGATAATGTTCCAAGGAGGCCATTGTTCATCCTGTGCAGTCGCTGAGGGGAGATCAGGACTGTCAGGTGGGGAACGTCGGGCCATGTAGAGCTCACAAAATCATTCTGTTTGGTCGAGGCCGCCGCAGGCAGGGCTCAGAATTCAGTCAATCTGTAGCAGGCTAATTTTAAGTTGACAATTTTTGTATGGCCCATGAATGATGTTATAAATATCCAAATGGCCCTTGACAGGCATAAGGTTCCCACCCCTGCTCCAGCTAGACTTTCTTAGGTTTGCAGGCTGGACATCAGATGGTGTGGGCTGAGGGAGTGAATGGAAGGTGGAAAAGTAGGCACCAGCAACAAAGATAATTCTTTAAAGAAAAACTTGGTGTGGAGAATTCAAAGAAAGCAGTTCTTGGAAACTTTAATTTTGTTAAACCAAGACTAGAAGCTGTTTAAATGTTGTTTAACTTCCAGTTGAAGGGTAGATTGTTTTAAAAAGTAAATAAAAGGGGCTGGTGCTGTGGCGCAGTGGCGCAGTGGTGCAGTGGGTTAACGCCCTGGCCTGAAATGCCGGCATCCCATATGGGCGCCGGTTCTAGTCCTGGCTGCTCCACTTTCAATCCAACTCTGTGCTGTGGCCTGGGAATGCAGTAGAAGATGGCCCAGGTCCTTGGGCCCCTGCACTCGCGTGGGAGACCCAGAAGAAGCTCCTGGCTCCTGGCTTAGGATTGGCACCGTTCTGGCTGTTGTGGCCAATTGGGGAGTGAACCAGAGGATGGAAGACTTCTCTCTCTCTCTCTCTCTCTCTCTCTCTCTCTCCCCCCCCCCCTCTCCCCCTCTCTCCCTCTCCATGTAACTCTGACTTTCGAATAAATAAATAAACCTTAAAAAAAAAAAAAAAAAAGAGCGGCGCCTCGGCTCCCTTGGTTAATCCTCCTCCTGCAACATCAACATAAATAAAAAAGTAAATAAGAAAGGAGAGAGGACCGGACTGGTTGCTGACTGCCTGGGAGTGGGCTGCAGCTGTCCCCGGAGCTGTTGACTGTAGGAGACGTCCTGTTCTTCCCTTCTCCACCCAGGAACGGTGGGTCTCGGGGCTTGTGGGTCGAGGGCAAGGGAGGTAGGAAGGAACTGCTACTTTTTAGGGAGAGTGGATGAAGGTGTGAATGAATGATTGGGGAGTGTGGAGAAATGAGCATGTAAGAGGAACAAAGGACAGATCTGGGCGAGCAGTGGAGACCCAGCAGACGTTTTCAGCATGTGTCTGTCTGTGCTGACCCCGGTTGCCCTGGGTTGATGATTAGTTTGTTTCTCTTCCTTGTCCTCACACCACTGAACAGCACAAGAATGGGTGTGGTAGGAAATAACAAATGCTGGGGCGTGTATGGAGAAACGTAACCTGAACATTGCTGGTAGGAATGTAAAATGGTGCCAATTTGGAAAACAGGCATTTTCTTTTCTTTTCTTTTCTTTCTTTCTTTTTTTTTTTTTTTTTTTTTTTGACAGGCAGAGTGGACAGTGACAGAGACAGAGAGAAAGGTCTTCCTTTTCCTTTGCCGTTGGTTCACCCTCCAGTGGCCGCCGCGTTTGGCGCGGTGCAGCCGGCACACCGCAGTGATCCAATGGCAGGAGCCAGGTGCTTCTCCTGGTCTCCCATGGGGTGCAGGGCCCAAGCACTTGGGCCATCCTCCACTGTACTCCCGGGCCACAGCAGAGAGTTGGCCTGGAAGAGGGGCAACCGGGACAGAATCCGGCGCCCCGACCGGGACTAGAACCCGGTGTGCCAGCACCGCTAGGCGGAGGATTAGCCTAGTGAGCTGTGGCGCCGGCCTAAACATAGATTTACCACATGACCCAGCAAGTGGAAACATTTGTCCACACAAAGATTTGCAGACAGGCATCTTCTAGCAGCATCCGTAATAGCTGAAAACTGGAAGAAACCCGGCTGTCCTTCAGTGGGTGATTGGATGGGCCACACGTGGCACGTGACAGCATACTGCTCAGCAGAGAGATGCTAATGCAGATGCTGCAAGGAGCGTGCTCGGTGAAAAAGCTGGCCAGCGAGACCTTGTGTGATGTCATCCAATAGCCAGAAATGGCACGAGTAGATGAGCGGTTTCCCGGGTTTGGGCTGGAAGGGGAGGAATTAACAGTAAATGGGCATGTGGGATCTTTTTGGATGATGAAAATGCTCTCAGACTGATGGATGGTGCTGTTTGCATGACTCGGTTCAGTTACTGAAGATTCATTAAATTACACACTTGGAAAGAACAACTTACAGGATAGGCAAAATATAGTTCAGCACAGTTATTTTTTTTAAAAATGAAAGGACAGGTTTTTTTTTTTTTTTAATATTTATTTGAAAGATTTACAGAGAGAGGGAAGGACAGAGAGAGAGATCTTCATCCGCTGGTTCACTCCACAAAAGGCCGCAACGGCCAGAGCTGAGCTGATCCAGAGCCAGGAGCCTCTTCAGCATCTCCCACGCGGGTGCAGGGGCCCAACACTTGGTTCGTCCTCTGCTGCTGTCCCAGACTCGTTACAGGGAGCTGAAATGGGGCAGCCAGGACTCAAACAGGCATCCGTGTGGAATGCTGGTGCTGCGGGCCAAGGCTTTAATCTGCTGTGCCACAGCACTGGCCCCGAAAGGACTGTTTTTTATGAGCAAGGAAATGATATGGGGTGCACCAGCTTCAAAATAGGGTCATCGTTTTCTTGGACAGATCAGGTGGAAAAAAAAAAAAAAGGTGGGGGAGAGATGAAACCGAGTAGACCCCGAGTGCATAAGGAGGGAAGGTGTGGGGGCCCGGTGCCGCCAGGTAAGGGAGGAGGACATGCGTGCTGAGGTGGGCGTCAGCGAGTTTGGAAGTGTAGGGAGTTTTTATGATGGCAGAGTTGGAGCATGGGACTATGCGGGATGGGCTGGAGAGTGGGGAGGGAGAAAGGACCTTCCTGAACGCTGTTCCTGTTCCAAAATGGGCAAGACAGGCAGAGCATCTGTGCCCATTTCCCACAGTTGCTGGCTTGCTGTCCACTTTGGTACTGGAATATGCCTGTGGGCCTACTTTAAGGTCTAAATGAGGTAATGCATGTGAAGCACCTCAGTATTTGCCCCTTAGTGGGTCCTAAATAACTGCTTATGTTATTGTTTAAAAAGTTGAGGAAGAAAATTATATTTGTTTGTGCATAACAAGTTAAGCCAAAAACTGGCTGTGCAGCAGCAGTAAACATTTATCTCTTACAGTTCCCGTGTGTCGGGTTGTGGATGCCTTAGCTGAGAAGTGTGAGGTAATGGGCAGGTGTCACTGGCGCAGAGGCCGGTGCCTGCCCTCAGGGCTGGGTGCTTGGCCCGGTACCAGGTGATCAAGAGAGGAAGCCTGAGGCCGCCGTGCTTTCCTAGACGTGCCTTGGAAGCCCCACACAGCCGTGTTTGTTGGTCACATAGGCAGAACTGGTTCAGTGCAGTCTGAAGTACACCAGGGAGGGAAGGGTTTGGTGTTGTCTGGAGACCAGCTGGGGGGGCGGGGGGGGGGATGTTCATTTGCATCTTTTCTTGCAGTAGGCAAGTTAATTAAAGCTTTGAAATTGGATAGAATTGTAATAGCGCTTCTTAATGACAATTATTTCAATAACAAAAAGCCCAGTTAACATCTGTGATTAGCTTTCTCTCCTAACACTCTTTGAAAATTGCTTGTTAAATTTTCAAATGATAGATTTTATTTTGTTTTATTTTAAAGATTTATTTATTTATTTGAAAGTTACACGAAGAGAGAAGGGGGGGGGGGAGTCTTCTATCCACTGGTTCACTCCCCAGATGGCCGCAATGGCAGGAGCTGTGCGGATCCGAAGCCAGGAGCCAGGAACTTCTTCTGGGTCTCCCATGTGGGTGCAGGAGCCCAAGGACTTGGGCCATCTTCTACTGCTTTCCCAGGCCATAGCAGAGAGCTGGAATTGGAAGTGGAGCAGCCGGGACTCGAACTGGTGCCCACATGGGATGCCTGCGCTCAGGCCAGGGCTTTAACCCACTGTGCCACAGCACTGGCCCCTCAAATGATAGATTTTAAAGCCCCCACCCAGGTAATAAACATACAAAGTAGTAGTCCCTTAATCCCTTAATCCCCGGTTTCTACTCCCCACAGAATATTTTCAAAGCTTTGGTGGCTTTTTCTGTACTAAATAACTTTGCTTATATACAACTTTGTTTTTTGATTTTTTTCACTTTTAGGCTTTTCAGTTTTAGACTTTCCATGATAGAAAATGACACTTTGACACTTCTACATATGAGAGTATATCAAAAAGTTTGTAGAAAAATGGGATGAAAAGGAAAGTTGCTTTTGGTGCAAAAAAATTTGAAATCCATGCAGTTTTTTTTCATAGTACACCTTTTCCATGAACTTTTTGACGATCCCAGAAATGCAGATTTCAAAATTTCTTGCACCAAAATGAACTTGACCTTTTAATTCCATTTTCCATGAATTTTTTGAAGTGTCCTCTCCATGGACTCATCATAATTTTTGGTAAGATACTGAATGTTGTTATGACTGATAGTTCTCAGCCAGTCCAGGTCCAGACGGGGATGACATCTCATTTCTCTCACAATTTTGTATTTTTACTAGATTTTATTTTTTAAATGTAAACGAAGTTTTATTATTTTTATTTTTTCCACCTTATGTGAAAGACAGAGCTCTTCCACCTGCTGGGTCATTCCTCACTCACATGCCCACAACAGCCAGGGCTGGGCCAGGCTGAAGCCAGGAGCCTGAACTCCGCCTGGATTTCCCATGTGGGTGTCAGAGACCAAAGCACTTGAGCCATTACCCTGCCTCCTGGGGTGCACGTGATCAGGAATTTGGGTCGGAAGCAGAGTAGCTGGACTCGCAGCCAGGCATTTGATACGGGATGCGGATGGCCAAAGCGATGACTTCAGCACTGTGCCCGCCCTGTTGTGTCTTTGCTTGCGTGGTTTTCTGTGACTTAGTCATCCCCAGACTCTGCCGCGTGTAGTCAGGTAGTCACCAGCTGACCCCCCCCTCTGACAGTGTCCCACCTGGACTTCATCTGCTGCTGCGATTGAGGCCGAGTGCTCTGTGGCTTTTGTCCTTGAAGGCCTCCTGGCTCTTGCTCCTGTGCTGAACACTGTTCTAGATTTCATGGTTTTCTAATTTTCTGCTCTTGTTTTATATGGCACATCTTCCAGCAGCTTCCTAAGAAAGGGTGCCTGGGAAATAGATTTTTGATACCTTGCATAATTA
Source organism: Oryctolagus cuniculus (assembly GCF_964237555.1). Lineage (NCBI taxonomy): Eukaryota > Metazoa > Chordata > Mammalia > Lagomorpha > Leporidae > Oryctolagus > Oryctolagus cuniculus. The sequence continues at coordinate 106,222,712 of NC_091443.1, forward strand.
AGTGAAAGTTTGCCTAAGTGTAAATTTCTAGGCTGGAAATTATTTTCACTTGGAACTTGGAACACTTTGTTCCATTGTCCTTTAGTTTCCCTTTTCTTTTAGTGAGAGGGAGAGATCAGTCCATCCATCTTCTATCCATTGGTTTACTCCCCAAATGGCTGCCACAACCAAGGCTATTCCAGGCCAGAGCCAGGAACCCAGCACTCCATCTGAGTCTCCCAAACACCTGGGCCAGCTTCCACTGCCTTCCCAGGTGCATCAGCAGGGAGCCGGGTTGGAAGCAGAGCAGCTGAGACTTGAAGTGGTGCTCTGGTATGGGATGCCTGCATTGCAGGCAGCTGCTAGCTCACTGTGCCACAATGCCGGCCTCTGTCCTCTAGTTTCTGATGCTCCTGCGAAATCCAGGGAATCCCAGTTCCTCCTCTTGGTGTTGGCATTTTAGTTTCAGAGTGCCACGGGTTAGCACTCACCTGCGCACTTTCTGTTTTCCTGGATTTTGTTGGTTTTGCTTCTCCTTGTGGGTTTATAGTGTTGATATTTTTCATCTCTTGTCTTAGTGGGATTCAGGAGGGAGCAGAGGTAAGTGCTGTGTTTACCATGTTTAGCTAAGTATTTAATGGAATTCTTAAAAAGTATTTCTGAGATTGTTTTTGTAGACTGATTAACCAAATTAAAAGGTTAATCTTGTGTATTACCTTCGATGATATATTTTCCTTCTTGTTATTTCCAAATGGTCTGTTAAAAATTTTTTGGGGCCAGCACTTATAGTGTAGTGGGTAAATCCGCCTCCAGCAGTGCCGGCAACCTGGCTGCTCCACTTCTGATCCGGCTCTCTGCTGTGGGCTGGGAAAGCAGTAGAAGATGGCCCACGTCCTTGGGCCCCTGCACCCACGAGGGAGACCTGGAAGAAGCTCTTGGCTTCGGATTGGCGCAGCTCTGGCCATCGTGGCCAGTTAAGGAGTGAAGCAGCTTCTTCTCTCTCTGTATAACTCTGACTTCCAAATAAATAAATTAATTAATTTTAAAAAATTGGTTTTCTTGGGGCCTACGCTGTGGCATGTGGGTAAAGCCGCCGGCTGCAGTGCAGGTATCCCATAAGGGCTCTGAATCTTTAAAAAAAAGGGGATTTTGTTTTGTTTTAAAAAAGGCCATCCCACTTTCTGAGAGATGGCCTCACTGCTTACTGCAACCAAGGAAGTCCGCGTCGTCTTTGCTGCCGAATCCTCCTCACGTCCCTTGCAGTGCCTGCTGCTGTTTGTACACTTCTGTTTGTGTTCTGTGGTCTGAACCTCTCAGGACAGATGCCACGTCTGATTAGTTCTCTCCGTGCTGGAACAGTCTCGAAGAGTCAGTAAATTTTTTTTTTTTTTTTTTAAGATTTATTTATTTGAAAGGCAGAGTTACAGAGGCAGAGGCAAAGAGAGAGTGATAGAGAGATCTTCTCCCCACTAGTTCACTCCCCAAATGGCTGCAACAGCTGGAGCTGTGTGGATCAGATGCCAGGAGCCAGAGCTTCTTCCTAGTCTGCCATGCGGGTGCTGGAGCCCAAGGACTTGGGGCATCTTCCACTGCTTTCCCAGGCCACAGCAGAGAGCTGGATCAGAAGCGGAGCAGCTGGGACTCGAACCAGCTCCCATATGGGATGCCGCCACTGCAGGCGGCGGCTTTACCTGCGACGCCATTGTGTCAGCCCCAGTAAATACTTTCTTAATGAAAAAAAAAAATGTAGGGAGAGAATAGTATAATGCATTATGTATTTATCAGCCAGGTATCATCATTTCATTAGTGTTTTTCAAATATTCCTGCATTTTCTTAACTGAAAATATTGTCCTATATCATAGCTGGTGTCTAAAAGGACCGACAGAATCATAGTGTCCTTCTTACACTAAGAAAATAGTCATTCCTTACTAAAGTCTAAAACCTGGTCCAATTTAAATTTCTCTGCCTCAAAAGTGTAATTATTAATTTGGTTTGATCAGCTGATATCCAAATACGGGGCGCACACCTCGCGTCTGGCTGAGTGAAGTCTCGGTCTCCAGCAGTCCTCCTCCTCCCCCCGCTGCTCCCGTGCTGGGGACGCTGGATGTCTGTCCTGCGTCTCGCAGGTTGCTGCTTTCTGGTTTCACTGCGTTCCACGCTCCCTCAGACCTCCTGGTAACTGAAGGTTGAGGCTGCTGTCTTGATGAGACTCACGGTATTTAAGGGCACTGTTTGTTTACTTTTGCAAGAACATGTCCTAATCCAGGATGGCGAACGCCTGGTTCTCCCAAGGCAACTGCAGCTGAGACCTGGAATTCACTAACTCTATAGCAGGCTGTATGGCTGGCCTGTGAACGATGTCACAAATACCCAGTGGCCCTTGGTGGAACAAAGGTGCCCTGGCCCTGGCCTTGTTGCTGCTTGTTTCTGTTGTGTGAGGAGACGAATGGTATCTCACTCTGATGGCAGTGAGTCTGGTTGTTAGCAGCCTGATGGCCCTCACCTGTTCCCCATGCACACAGAACCTTCTGATGGTAGTACTCTGATCATTGTCCAGATCCATTCACAGGGTGCTGCTCATTGGTGGTTTTTCTAATTATAACATTCTAAGTTTATTAGAATTTTTATTAGCTCATCTGTAACAAAGAACTTTGAGTTAACTACTTGGTGATTTGAAAGCAGGAAAGGACAGTAATGATTTTTCACTTTGTCACCTTTCGGAAGTTGCCCTAGCAGCTTCACTGGTGATGGTTGCAGGGGTTTTTAAGAGTCAGTGTGAACTCAGGGCTGTTAATCTGTCTGACGGGTGTCGGTGAATTGCAGTCAGCAGTCGCGGATGCTCACCTTGACCCAGCAGTGTCCCCATTAGTCTTTGGTAACTGAGAGAGGATGTCCTGGGCTCATTTGTGTATCATTCTTCTCCAGACATAGAAATTGGCCGTTTCTCCTGAGAGCTTTTTGACTTTTTTAGATGAGAAATAGTATTTACAAACAATAAACTGATTTCCCTAGGAGTTTGTTACTGTTAGGTTGTCATTGTTTTGGGTGTGTTCAGTGGATAGAACTAGGAAATACGTGTGTTTTTAGAAAGAGAAGAATAAAGCATGAGTTCATACCCTTGTTTTCAATTGAAAAAACTGAAATTGTTAATTTTTTAAACGTAGCTACTCTGATTTTGTACATGTGTATCATTCCTCAGGAAACCCTTGTCTCCAACCATAGTAACAAAAATACTTACTTGCTTTCTTATACCGTATAGGACAATAACAGTGCTAACGACTTTATGTGGTTTGTTTTCTCAGTCTTTCTTCTTTTCCTTAGTGTATATCTCACTGAGGAGCCCAGTCGGAAGTGCTGTGTGGGACACATGCTGGGTTCTTCAGATCAGCCTTGCATTGTTCTCTTGGGAAAAAACACTGTAAATGTATACTTTAAATTTATGTTTTGTTATTATTTTTAAAGATTTATTCATTTATTTGAAAGGCGGCTTTAAGAGGTATATAGAGAGGAGAGAGATCTCCCATCTGCTGGTTCCCTCCCCAGGTTGCCGTGATGGCTGGAGCTGGGCCGATCCAGAGCCTGGAGCCAGGAGCCTGGAGCCTGGAGCCTGGAGCCTCCATCTGGGTCTTCTGTGTGGGTGGAGAGGCCCCACAGGGCCATAGCAGGGAGCTGGATCAGAAGTAGAGCAGCCAGAACCTGAACTGGCGCCCATATGGGACGCTGGCACTGCTGGTGGTGGCTTTATGTAACCACTGTGCCACTGTGCCACAGCGCTGGCCCCTTTAATTATTTTGCATGTGTGTGTTTAACCTCCTTTCTTGAGGAAAGGTGGTCTACTGTGAACATGGCTCATGCTGCTTTATTTATTTTTTTTTAATATATAAAGGAAGTCCTTTACAGGATTTTTTAAAAAAGATTTATTTATTTATTTGAAAGGCAGAGTTACAGAGAGGCAGAGGCAGAGAAGGAAGGGAAAGAGAGGTCTTCCATCCGCTGGTTCACTCCCCAAATGGCTGCAGTGGTCAAAGCTGAGCCAATCTGAAGCCAGGAGCCAGGAGCTTCCTCTGGGTCTCCCACATGGGTGCAGGGGCCCAAAGACTTGGGCCATCATCTACTGCTTTCCCAGGCCATAGCAGAGAGCTGGATCGGAAGTGGAGCAGCCAGGACTAGAACCAGCGCCCATGTGAGATGCCGGCACTGCAGGTGGCAGCTTTACCTGCCATGCCACAGCGCTGGCCCCATCATGCTGCTTTTCCCTTGAGGACAGAATTCTGGCGATCACTCCTTATCAGTGTGTAGAACCCTTCGTTCCTTTAATGTGAGCTAGCATGATTTATTCCCTCAGTCTTCCCTTTAAGTACTGAGGAAACACTGTGACAGAATCTGATGTGAGAATTAAATAGGACTAAAAGTTTAAAAATAGCAAAATCTGTCTCCTTGATACCCTTAAACTAGTAATCAAGAGTGAATGAGGTTCCCTGAAATGAATTTTAATCACCCAAGCGTCCTAATGGAATTTAGACAGCATAACCATTTTTTTTGCCACAATAAGAGTTTTTTTCATTATTGTGTTGAGTTGACATTGTGTGCTTTTCAGTTTTTTTGTGTCTTCCCTGAATGTCAGCTGTTCATTTTTCACGATCATAGGCCGATAGGTCCAGATCAGAGCGTCTGTTCCTTGGAGGTTTTCTTCTCTGCCTTACGTGTGGTGAAGTAGTTACAGAAGGCCTGCTGTTACAAGGGGTGGGGTCGGATTCCAGGTGTACTCACCTGAGCAGTGAGTGTTTTTGAGAGAAAAATGCATCTTTTTGTTATTGTGATTTTTAGAATATGTAGGTATGACTGTTCTCTCACTAATAGTCATCTTTTCTTTTGGATCAGATGTTCTGCCTTACTCAATACGGGTCCTGTTGGAAGCTGCTGTACGAAATTGTGATGGCTTTTTAATGAAAAAGGAAGATGTTATGAACATTTTAGACTGGAAAACCAAACAAAGCAATGTTGAAGTGCCCTTTTTCCCAGCCCGTGTTCTTCTTCAAGATTTTACGTGAGTGATAGTTTTTTGCATAGTGAATCTTCATTGTTCCCTTATTAGAAATCAGTCTCCTTGGTGGATGGCTTTTTTTTTTTTTTTAATTTTGAAGATGGGTTTATGAATTTTAAAAATTTCCCTTTCTAAAGTGAAGCAGTTCAGTAGAAACTAGACATGTATTCCTTAAAGCATTTATTCTTAAACCATTTATTATTTATTTTTGCTTAATTGCCTGCTTGTTACCTCCACATAGCTGATAGGTTTCTCAGACAACCCACCCAGTACTTGATTTCTTGACTGCCCGGCCCACGTCACCTGTTCCTTTCTAAGCCCTCTGTCCTACTGACCGGCACCATTGCCTCCCAATGGTTTAGGCCAAAAATCTAGTAGTTAGCCTTGGCTCCTCTTTGCTTAGTACTGCGTATTCTGTCAGCATATCCTGTCAGTGCTGCCTTTGAAATGTGTCTGTGTTCAAATATTTCCTACCATCTCTACCACTGTCACCCGGTCCTAGCCCCTTCCTTATCTGGACGACAGCTGCTGTAGTCTGGTAGTCTTGATTCCACACTTGCAATCTGCAGTCTGTCTTTTACATAGTAGATGGGGTGGCTTAGTTAAAAATATTATTCGGGCCTTATCATTCCTCCATGCACCAGTTGGCTTCCATCAGACTTAAAAGAAAATCCCAAGTCTTTACAATAGCCTGAAAGACTGCCTGGAATTAATCACCGTAAGAGTTAGCCTTGGCCTAAGTTTTAAAGGGTCCTAAGAGTTAGGTAGAACATTCCCTTCACGTGCCCACCAAATCTGATTTGTGTGCCCCTGCTCTGGGTTCCTGGTGTATAGTACTATCTCAGTACTTATTCTGTAAGCATTGCTATGCCTTCGCTACAGATTCCTTGAGAGCCAGAGCTATGTGGTACTTGGCCTTGTTTCATTGGTGTCTAGCACATTGAAGGCATTTGGTAAATACTTGTTACAAAAATATGTGTATGTTAGTTGTTTATTAGACAATATAAAAAGCAATTAAAACCATATTATGATTTGACCATTTTTTGTTTTGTAGTGGAATCCCAGCTATGGTGGACTTTGCTGCTATGAGGGAGGCGGTGAAGGCTCTTGGAGGTGACCCTAAGAAAGTGCATCCTGCCTGTCCGACAGATCTCACAGTCGACCATTCTTTACAGATCGACTTCAGTAAATGGTACTTAAAGACAGATGCTTGGGAAGACGCCATGCAAGTTAACCAGAGTGTGTGGTGTGGAGGGAAGGATAGAGGTGGTTTGTCCAGAGGAAAGTGTGCTAGCATACAAGAGGACAAAAGTCAGTGCATTGGCCAGGTTGCTTGTACACAGACTGAGTATAGAGCTGTTATCACCTTGTGTATTTTTGTTGCCATATTGGATGGAAATATAAGCTTTTTGGAGTGACCATCTGAGTTCAGTCTTTGTTTCCTTTTTGTTTTTTGACCTACTTACCTTTCAGAGAGAATAAGGATTTGAGCCATGCATGTCTTTAATTAATTGATTGGAAACACTGAGCTCACTACAGCTCTGTTTTCCTTCCGCTGAGATCGGTTTGTTCTGTTTCTGAAGCCCCTTGACCAAGGCCAAACTAGAGAACACGCATTTCTGTTGCCGGGCATCCACATTCTCTTACACTCCTGGAGTGACCGAGGTAGACTCCAGTGTGTTACAGCCTGCGGGAGACTTTGCCTTGTGTTTTTAGACTGTAGCTCTGAGCATCTCCTAATTTGTTAGATGAAAGAAAAAAAATTTATTTCCAAATTCTTGATAAAAGTTATTGAGGCTGATAGAACATGAGAATGATTTAATTGAGTGTGAATGTGTAGCATTATGTTTTTATCTTCATAAATGAAACTAACCTGTTTCTGTTTGTTTTTTTCTTTAAATCTGAGATTTGATTTTGTTAAATTATACATTAGCTTTCAGACATCATCCAGTTATGTTGTGTATGTTATTTGAAGACCTAACTTTTCCGTCACTTGAAACGGTTTTATTTTGTCTCCTTTTCGGCATGCCAGTGCAATACAGAACGCGCCGAATCCTGGAGGTGGTGAGCTGCAGAAGGCAGGCAAGCTCTCTCCACTCAGAGCGCAGCCCAAGAAGCTACCCTGCAGAGGCCAGACTGCCTGCCGAGGGCCCTGCGACTCTGCAGACCTGGGCCGGCACCCGGGAGCCTTCGCTTCGCAGATCGAGAACACGCCCATCCTGTGTCCTTTCCATCTGCAGCCAGTGCCTGAGTATGAGAGCGCTCTGTTAATACGCATTGGTGCAGGGGGCTCTGCGCTTCGGCAGGGGTGCCTGAGTGGGAGACGTGCTCTCCGACATGTTAGTGCCAGGCGGTGTTCTCTTGAGGAGATCAGCCCCTTCCTGCCTGATGCCTGGTGCATTCATTGCCCTGACACTCATGTGCTAGATTGCACTTACACTGTATCTCCTATGTTTCTGAAAGAGGCAAACTTAAATAAAATGATAGTCTACCACTCTTGATTTCTGCTCCTTAGGAAGCAAACCTTTCTTAAGATGTATCTGAATATATATATATTTTTTTTTTTTTTTGACAGGCAGAGTGAACAGTGAGAGAGAGAGACAGAGAGAAAGGTCTTCCTTTGCCGTTGGTTCACCCTCCAATGGCCGCCGCTGCAGCCGGCGCACCGCGCTGATCCGATGGCAGGAGCCAGGATCCAGGTGCTTTTCCTGGTCTCCCATGGGGTGCAGGGCCCAAGCACCTGGGCCATCCTCCACTGCACTCCCTGGCCACAGCAGAGAGCTGGCCTGGAAGAGGGGCAACCGGGACAGAATCCGGCGCCCTGACCGGGACTAGAACCCGGTGTGCCGGCGCCGCAAGGTGGAGGATTAGCCTATTGAGCCACGGCGCCGGCCTCTGAATATATTTTGTATCTATGACTGATGCAGGCAGAAAACAGGATCTCATTTTCAATTGGGTTTTATATTTTCGTGAATTTGTGTCATTCATACGCTGGTTCTCAATCTTGATTTCCCTTGGGTATCAGGTACCCAAGTATTTGAGCCATTTTTTGGTGCCTTCTAGGGTGTGAATAGGGAGCAGAACTGGACTGAAACCCAGGCACTCCCGTGTGGGATGCCGGTGTCTCGAGCGGCGTCTCCGTTACTGCCCCGAGTGCCCTCTCCTCCAGTATTTCATAAAGCCAGGGCTACAGTGAGCTCCTATGCTCGCTCTTTCTAGCAACTCGATATAATCCCTGTGCTTGGCTCTCAAATTGTGACAGGCTCGTGTTGTCACTCCTTATTCCTGCTACCTGTTTGTACTGGTGGTTAGCAGCCTGTTGCTTTTGTGGTTAATGTCTTTTGTATGGAAAATAATTCCAGAAAAGGAAGATTTATTGATTTAAAAATAATTGATTCTTTAGTTGCCTTTTTGTAACTTGCAGAGAATGAGTGAGTTACTGTATATTTTCATTTCTAAAATTCAATCAAATTTCCCCTCAGTGTTGCCTCTAAATTAAGAACGATTGTATTGTAATTCTTGGCTGTGTGACATAGTAAAGAATTCTTTTGTGTTCTTTAGTTCTTCTGTAAAATGTTAATTGTAGGTTCAGGCAAGAAGTTGAGGGCTAGAACGTTGCGAGCATGACATCTGACACTTGAACTCAGTGCCTGATTTGCAGGCCGGTTCAGCACTGCGTGTTTGGCCCTGTGTCGCGTCGTGCAGTGGAAAGGTGAAGTCACTCCAGTGGCTCCAGAAAGCTGTGTCCCTGAGGTCCTGAGAAGAACCTCACTGTGCTGTGGCTTCAAGTCATCAATGTGCAATGAATTCCTTTTTTTTTTTTTTTTTAAGTTTTATTTTTATTATTTATTTGAAATAGTTACACAGAGAAGGGGAGAGAGAGAGAGAGAGAGAGAGAGAGAGGTAGAGAGGTGTCTTCCATTCTCCAGTTCACTCCCTAACTGGCCGCAACGGCCAGAGCTGCACCGACCCAAAGCCAGGAGCTTCTTCCAGGTCTCCCTAGCAGGTGCAGGGTCCCAAAGACTTGGGTCATCTTCTACTGCTTTCCCAGGCCATAGCAGAGAGCTGGATCAGAAGTGGAACTGCTGGGACTTGAACCTACACCCATATGGGATGCCAGCACCGCAGGCGGTGGCTTTTCCTGCTATGCCACAGCACCGGTCCTGCAATGCGTTTTTTTTTTTTTTTTTTTTTTTCAAAAAAAGATTTATTTATTTATCTGAAAGAGTTACACAGAGAGAGAAGGAGAGGCAGAGAGAGAGAGAGAAAGATCTTTCATCTGCTGATTCACTTCCCAACTGGCCACAGTGGGCGGAGCTGTGCCAAACCGAAGCCAGGAGCCAGGAGCTTTTCAGGGTCTCCCACACAAGTTCAGGGGCCCAAGGCTTTGAGCCATCTTCTGCTGCTTTCCCAGGCCATAGCAGAGAGCTGGATCAGAAGTGGAGCAGCCGGGTCTTGACCTGGCGCCCGAATGGGATGCTGGCACTGCAGGCGGCAGCTTTACCTGCTGTGCCACAGCACCAGCCCCTGTCCCTGTTCTTTAAAAATACTGACAGATGACTGCAGATCCTGGAGGACCTGTGTAATTTAGGTTAGATTGATGTTTAGTCAGTGTCTAATCTCCAGCTGGCGGGTGGAATAAATAAATGCTGTTTGAAATAATTTTTAAAAAATATCTATTAGGTAAAATTAGTTTCCCCACGGTGGTATGATATTTACTGCTTAGAGGTGAGTTATTGTTGTCTCTTAGTTGAAATAATTAACATAAAATGCATTTATAATCCATTTAAAGAAAATTATTGATACATAAAAAAAGAGCCCTCCATTTTGGGTGAGATGAATAAAAGATTTTCACCAAAAGCTGTTTAAGCCATAAATGTGGTCAGGTGTACTGCCTCATGTCAATAATCAACACCCGTTTCCCAGTGTAACCGTGTAGGAGCTAACTGCTAAATAAGCATGTACAGGCCCCTCCTTTTTTTTTAATTGCAGTGGAAAACAAAACATACCATTTATTGAGCTTGTAGCCAAGTCTTTCATAATAATGCATTTTAAGTATAGCTTTGGACACTGGTGTGGACATTGCTTTGTTGTACCTAGTAAAATAGTAACTCCTTTCTATGCCTGTCGGGGAAGTTATTTAAAGCACAACTTCCTTGTTGGAAAAAAAAAAACCCTAATTCTGAGAAGTCTGGTAAATTGTTCTAAGGCTTTAAAAAAGTGCTTAATACACAGAAGGAGAAATACTTAGAAACAAGGCTTTTCTGTAAGATGTGAATTTAACAACAGCTCTTCTTTTCAGACCTGAAACAGTATTAAAAAATCAAGAAGTAGAATTTGGCAGAAATCGCGAGAGGCTTCAATTTTTCAAGGTATAAAAAGATTTGGGGGAGCTTTTGTACTGAAATTTGTAAAATATTGATAGGTGCAATTTTTTATTTGTATCTTTAGTGTGTTTTTAAAATTTATTTATTTGAAAGGCAGAGTTACAGAGAAAGGAAAAGACAGAGAAGGATCTTCCATCCGCTGGTTCACTCTCCAGCTGGCCACAGTGACCAGGGCGGGCCCCGATGGAAGCCAGGACCTTCTTCCAGGTCTCCCACATGGGTGCAGGGTGCTCAGGCACTTGGGCCATCTTCCACAGCTTTCCCAGGCGCATGAGTGGGGAGCTGGCTCAGAAGTGTGGAGCAGCTGGGACTCGAGCCAGCGCCCACATGGGATGCCAGTGTCGCAGGTGGCAGCTTTACCTACCATGTCACAAAGCCAGCCCCTCTTTGGTGCTTTTTAAAGCTGTTATGGTAGTTGAAAGCTTTGTTCAAATAAAATCTTACTGGAAACCCCAGTGGCAGAAGTGTCTCTGGTTCAAGGGAGTTTGGCGAGTTTGTGCCTGGGGTCTTCCTATCTGCTCATCTCTGGGAATCTTTGAAACATGAGTAGATCATTTACTGGAGCTATTGGAACATACTTCTTTGACCTAACTTAGTTTTGTTTTAAATATCTGTAAAGCAGATGTTAGGTTGAATATCTGCACATTTGTTTTTAAGGATGTGCTATAAACTTTGAACTGACCATATTGGACATTGATTATTTTTATGTGTCAATATATTTTGATTATGAATACAATCACATTCCAGTACTAACCCTTGTGTTTCTTTGAACAAAATCTAGTGGAGTTCCCGAGTGTTTAAGAATGTGGCTGTGATCCCTCCTGGAACTGGAATGGCTCATCAAGTAAACCTAGAGTACTTGTCAAGAGTAGTGTCTGAGGAAGAGAACCTCCTCTTCCCAGACAGCGTGGTCGGCACGGATTCTCACATAACCATGGTGAATGGCTTGGGGATTCTAGGCTGGGGTAAGTGCGCCAAGAACGTTGTAACGGGACGTAGATGGTGGGTGCATACCCTCTCTGAGGCGCTTGTCTTCATCAGTCGTCTTTGTGAACTGAGTAGTAAGAGAGGTTTTCTGAAAAGAGATTTGCTCCATGCCCAGCACAGCTCTACTGCCGGTGAAGCAATTGGGGTGAGGGTGAGGGTGAGGGTGAAGGGTCAAGTCCTTCAGCACCTCTTCCTGACCTTGGTTATGAATCCAGATTCCTTGGTGTTGTATGCAGAGCCCTTCCCAAGCTGCTGCTCTGAGGCCCTTGGCCACACAGGCCTCAGAAACCTGACCCCCATTTCCTGAGTGGGCCATGCTCTCTGTCAGGCTTCGCACAGACCGTTGTCCCTGGCAGAAGAAATTGTGCCAGCTGCAGCTTTCGCTGTTGAAATATGGTCGCAGTCCACCTGCTTCGAGGCCGAGCTTGTGGCCCTGGAAGCGTGAACTTGCCACACTGAGTTAAGGGTGCCTCGCTCTGTGCTTAACTCTTCACAGGGTGGCATGCGATTATTAGGGTGTTTCCTTTTTCTTTAGATTGAGCTTCTTGAGGGCCATAAGGCTGGGTTTACACAGTTGTGTCTTTCACACTTGCGTCTTAGCACCATGCAGTGCCAAACGGAAGTTCCGTGAATGCTTGTTGGGTTGTTTATGTGGGTGGGGTGATTCCTCCCAGCAGGGCTGTTTGCAGTCCCTGCAAGACGAGCAGTTAGCGAGTCTGTAAGGTCCTGTGTAAGACGAGGTTGTGAAACCCCCAGGGATAAAGTGTCTGCAGATGTGTTCTGCTGACCCGCCTGCTCTTTCCTTAGGGGTTGGAGGCATTGAAACAGAGGCTGTGATGCTTGGTCTGCCAGTTTCTCTTACTTTGCCAGAGGTGGTTGGATGTGAGTTGATGGGGTCGTCAAACCCCTTTGTTACATCCATAGATGTCGTCCTTGGCATTACGAAGGTAAGCATAAGGTGATAAGGTGTGGTGGCTCTCTGACTTAGTGCACACTGACTGTATTAGGGATCAGGGCTCTATCCTGATCCTTAGGGCTCTCACGTTAATGACACCATCATAATTAGCACAGCAGTAGTAGCAGCGATATGTAATATTTGCTTTGTATGATTGTTGTCACTGTTCACTTAACATGTTAATTTATTTGCTCCTCATTAGAAGCCTGTGAGGTAGGTACTGTTACAATCAGCATTTTCATTCTGAGAAATCTGAATGTTTAAGGATTGAACAAAGGGTCATGGGGTTGGACAGGAAGTGGGCAAACAGGGATTCTAGTCCAGCAGCCAGGGTCTTGAGTCCATGAGGGTGCCATTATGTCATTGCCTCATTTTCTTCTGACTACATGAAATTTAGAAATGCCATACTAAACAAGAACTTGATTGCATCTCCTTTAATATTTAATCATTACATTAAATGAAGCATTACTACATAATACTTTACATGATGGTATCAAATGTTTCTATGGGCTATTTTAACATTTTTTTGAAGATGCAGAAACTTTTTGTATGGATTTGAAAATATTGACTGCATGCCTTTAACAGCTGTCCACAAGAAGTGTTAATTCTCCATTCTGAATTTCTGGTTTTCACTCACTTTGTCTTAATGATGAAGTCCTGGGGCAGGCGTTTAGCTCAGTGGTTAAGATCCTGCTGGGGATGCCTGCACCCCATGTAAAGTGCCAAGGGCTGAGTCCTGGCCCTGCTTGCAGTCTTGCTTCTTGCTAGTTTTGAGGGTATTGGAGGAGTGAACCAGCAGATAGACAGTCTCCCTCTGTCTCTCTGCCTTTTTAATAAAACAAAAATAATTAATCTTTGAGGTGTCATTTTAAGAGGCACTTAAAAATGTCTCTTATGTAGTTCTATTGTGGATCCCAGTGTCTCCGCATTTTTGGGGATGGTTGAGTCTGAAGGCTTCCAGGTCCTCCACAAGGTGAGAAAACACTAATGCCTCCCCGGTAGGCTTTGGCTTTGATTCTTCTTCCTGTTTGGAGGAAATGTGGCATCTTAGGGAAATGACTGATTCAGTGGATGTACCAGAAGATCAGGAAGTTACATTGAGAAAGCAGGATTATTCCCAGAGGAAAAGTAATAGACCATTTAGAAAAGTCAGTTCTTCAGACATCCTGAAAGCTACGCTGCTTTTCAGATCCCCCTGGCTCTGCTTTTTTCTGAACAGTCTTACTCTGTGTTTTTGACATTTTAGCATGCTAATGTAGTATGTATGTTTACATTTGTTGAATATATTATTTTTGAGGTTCTGTTCTTGTTCTATTCATTATCTTTAAGAGGTTAGTCATGTATTGTTGGTTCAAACATACACTGTGATGCCTCCTTAATTTGAGGAAGGCAGCATTTGGTGTAGTGTATCTAATACGTGTTTTCTGTAACCCTCGGAAATAGAATCGTAAATATAAGGAAGTGTCCTTGTGTAAGACTTGTTCCTGTAAGCAGGAGTTCTGAAATGCTAGGGTTCACTTCAGCTCTCCCTGTGCCAATCAGAGACAGTTTTACAACCTAGGAAAGATGTGTGGCTAGCCTTGGTAGTCGTGAAGAAAGTTTTAGGGGCAGGAGTTTGACCTAGTGGTTAAGGTGCTGCTTGGGATACCCATCTCTTCTTTGTTATTTAATTTTTAATTTTTATTTATTTATTTTTCGCCTACCCATCTCTTCCATCAGAGTGCCTGGGTTCAAGGCCAGACTCTTCTCAATTGTAGCTTCCTGCTAATGCATGCGCTGAGAGGCAGCAGGTGATAGCTTAAGTACTTGGGTCCCTGCCGCCCACCTGGACCTGGGAGACCTGATGTTGGCCTGTCCTGGCCCAGCTGTTGTGGGCATTGTGACGTGAGCCAGCAGACGGGCACCCTCCCCCCTATAAAATTTACTTGTTTACTTTCGTTTATTTGAAAGTCAGAGAACATCCATCCACTCTCCAAATGCCTGCAACAACTGGGCCTAAGTCAAGCCAGAGCCAGGAACTCAGAATTTATCCAGGTTTCCCATGAGGGTAGCAGGGACCCAAGAACTTAAGCAGTTATCTGCCTCCCAGGGTGCTCATTAGCAGGAAGGTAGACTGGAAGCAGAGGTGGGACTTGATCCCCAGCACTCTGATATGGGATGCAGTTGTTCAAAGAAGCAATGTACCTGCCACAACACCCGCCCCCTGCCATCCATCTCTGCCTTTCAAGTAAAACAAGTACAAGTTCTTTTGTTGTTGTTGTTGTGTGTGTGTGTGTTTTTTTTTTTTTTTTTTTTTTTTTTTTTTGACAGGCAGAGTGGACAATGAGAGAGAGAGACAGAGAGAAAGGTCTTCCTTTGCCGTTGGTTCACCCTCTAATGGCCGCCATGGCTGGCGCGCTACAGCCGGTGCACTGCGCTGATCCGATGGCAGGAGCCAGGTACTTCTCCTAGTCTCCCATGGGGTGCAGGGCCCAAGCACTTGGGCCATCCTCCACTGTACTCCCTGGCCACAGCAGAGAGCTGGCCTGGAAGAGGGGCAACCAGAACAGAATCCGGTGCCCTGACCGGGACTAGAACCCGGTGTGCCGGCGCCGCAAGGTGGAGGATTAGCCTAGTGAGCCACGGCGCCGGCCACAAGTACAAGTTTTTAAAAATAGTTGAAAAAGGGGGCTGGTGCTGTGGCACAGCAGGTTAACGCCATGGCCTGAAGCGCTGGCATCCCATATGGTCACCGGTTTGAGACCCGGCTGCTCCACTTCCGATCCAGCTCTCTGCTATGGCCTGGGAAAGCAGTGGAAGATGGCCCAAGTGCTTGGGCCCCTGCACCCACATGGGAGACCCAAAAAATCTCCTGGCTCCTGGCTTCGGATTGGCGCAGCTCTGGCCGTCGCAGCCGATTGGGGAGTGAACCATCGAATGGAAGACCTCTCTCTCTCTCTCTCTCTCTCTCTCTCTCTCTCTCTCCCCTCTCTCCCCTCTCCTCTCTCCCTCTCTCCTCTCTCTGTGTAACTCTTTCAAATAAATAAATAAATCTTTAAAAAATATAGTTGAACAAGAAAAAGCTATTTTAGAAGAAATGAAGTTTGAAGCTGCATGTTAAATCCTACCAAAATTGGATTTATTTATAATTAATAATATTTCCAGTATTTGGGCTGGTAGCTATAATTTGGAGAGTTTTTGTTTCAATGCACAGCTCATCACCACTTAGTGTTTGGTAAATCTGAGATGCCATCAGTGGTTGGAGCGCCATTGCCTTATGTGCTGCTAGGAAAAGAGGGGGACTGCCTGCTAAACAGACGGGCGTCCCAGTGCGCCTGTTCCCAGAGACGCTGAGTGTGAGCTGTGCAGCCCTGACCTGTCAGCCCCTTTCTACCGTGATTGTCAGCGACGTTGGGCTACCTTGTGTGGACTGTGAAAATACTTGCGGAACTAAAATGAGTTGATATGTCCTAACTGAAGGATCTCATTCCTTCAGTACTGCTAGAATTGGTTTAACAATTGGGTTTTCTAGTTTTCAGGGAATCCATGCTAATCTCGTCTTTGCGGTTTTCTGTGTGTTTCTGTGTTCTTGTTCAGCACCTCAGGCAAGTAGGAGTTGCTGGAAAGTTTGTCGAGTTCTTTGGCAGTGGAGTTTCTCAGCTGTCCATCGTTGATCGGACTACAATAGCAAACATGTGTCCAGAATATGGTGCTGTCCTCAGCTTTTTCCCTGTTGACAATGTGACGCTGAAACACTTAGAACACACAGGTAAGGTTCGTGGCCCTGAGATGGAACGTCTGTCCGACGGTATTGCCGTCTCACGTGCCAGTGAATGTTCATGACGTTCCCTTATTTTGAACCAACGACTCTCAGACTGCACATGGTGACTTGACAGAGTCACCTCAACCCCGATGGGATTACTCACACCACTCACACCACTGGCCCTCACGTCCTCCCTTTCCACGCGTACTCGGCACGGAGGGTGCATGTGATGCAGTCAGGCTTGTGCACAGTCACACCTGTCCGTCTCCACGCAGGAGGACAGGAGCAGCTGACAGGAGAGCTTGGGATCGGGGTTCTTGCGGAAGAATAGCAAGTGCGTCTTTTTGTGAAATCCAGTCTAGGTGCCGAGTGTTTTTATCATCTTTTTGTTTGTTTGCTTGTTTGTTTTATCATCTTATTAGGGACATGGACCACTGTTGTGTTGATTTTTTTTTTTTAAGATTTTTTTTTTTTATTTGAAAGGCAGAGTGGTAGGAGAGGGAGAGACAGAGAGAAAGAGATCTTTCCGTTGGTTAACTTCCCGAGTGGCTGCAGCAGTTGGGACTGGGACTGGCTGAAGCCAGGAGCCAGGAACTCTGTGTCTCCCACGTGGGTGCAGGGGTCCAAGACTTGGGCCGTCTTCTGCTGCCTTCCCAGGCACATCAGCAGGGAGCTAGATTGGAAACAGAGCAGCCGGGACTGGAACCGGCACTTCAATATGGGATCCGGTACATCAGGCTGCAGCCACAGTGCTGGCCGTTTTATTTACTTGAAAAGCAGAGTTAGGGAGAGAGAGATTGACTGATCGATCTTCTGTATACTAGTTCACTCCCTGAGTGGCTGCAGTGGTCAGGGCTGGGCCAGGCCAAAGCTAGGATCCTGGAATTATATCTGTGTCTCCCACATGGGTAGCAGGGCCCAAGTGTATGGGCCATTTTCTGCCTCTCTCCCAGATGCATTTGCAGGGAGCTGGATGGGAAGTGTAACAGCTGGGACTCAAACCAGTGCCCACATGGGATCAGTGTCACAGGCGGTGGTTTAACCTGCTGTGCCCACATGGGATCAGTGTCACAGGCGGTGGTTTAATCTGCTGTGCCACAACGCTGACCCCTGTTGATTGAAGTTGGCCCAAGTGCTTGGGCTCCTGCAGCTGCGTGGGAGACTTGGAAGAAGCTCCTGGCTTTGGATTGGCCCAACTCAGGCCATTGTGGCCATTTGGGGAGTGAACTAGCAGATGGACAATCTCTCTCTTTCCCTCCCTCCCTCCCTCTCCCTCTCCCTCTCCCTCTCCCTCTCCCTCTCCCTCTCCCTCTCCCTCTCCCTCTCCCTCTCCCTCTCCCTCTGCCTCTGCCTCTGCCTCTGCCTCTGCCTCTGCCTCTGCCTCTGCCTCTGCCTCTGCCTTTCAAATAAGTGAATAAATCTTAAGAGAAAAAAAATGTATCTGTAAAACCAGAAGGTGTTGGTATTTCGTAAGGCTACTGTTCTTCAGTCTCTCTCTCTTTTTTTTTAATTCCATCCATTTCCCTTTGTGAAGAGATCATCGCTAAGCTACTCATCTGTAATCATAGAAAGTCTGGGGGATGTATTCTTCAGCTCGGGGCAGACAGATAAGTCAATGACTGAAATGCAAAGTGGATGACTGGCTCTGTGGGACCTGGGTGGAATGTTCCTCATAAAATGGGAAACTTCCCTGTATCTGGTTTTGGGTTGCCAGAGCATTCCAGAGAAATGATTAGAGCTGCCTCACTACTTCACACTAATCTTACTACTTCACACTAATCTTACTACTTCACACTAATCTTACTACTTCACACTAATCTGAGTTAAGATATTAGTGATCTGTTATGTAACAAATTATCCTAAACTCAGTGGCATTGAACAGTAGTAATCCTTCATGGCCTGTGGGTACAGTGGGCCAGTGGTTCAGACGGGGGTAGTGGGGACATGGTGCCCTGCTTCATGATATCTCGGGTCTCAGCCGTCAGGGTCTGACAGAGCCTTGGATCCTGAAGACTCCTGCCATGCTGGCTGGCAGCTGGGGCTCAGTGAGATCCATAGCAGACCACACTCCCATGGCCTCGAAGGCGGGAGAGGGGCATGAATAGGTGTGGGCAGCGGTTTCTCGCCCAGCTCTGGGTTTCAGAACTCCTTAACAGATTTTGTCCCTGTTCATCTTTTCAGGTTTTGACAAAGCCAGACTCAAGTCCATGGAAACATACCTTAAAGCTGTGAAATTGTTTCGAAATGACCAGAATCCTGGAGAACCTGAGTATTCCCAGGTATGTACAGATAAGCCACAGACTGGTAGTTAAAGGTGTACATTCTGGTTTGAATCCCAGCTCTAAGCCTTATAGCTGTCTAACCTGGTGTAATTGTACAGTCTTTCTGCCTCAGTTACCTCTTCTCTAAAATATGGTCAAATGCAACATAAGATTCTTAGATTAAATACAAATGCATACAGTAAGTGCTTAATAGGGGCTTTTTTTTTTAAGAACTTTCATTTGTAGCCCAATCCTTTGATTTTATTAATTTTTAAAAAACATTTATTTATTTATTTAAAAGTCAGAGTTAACACAGAAAGAGAAGAGGCAGAGAGAGAGGTCTTCATCTGCTGGTTCACTCCCCAATTGGCCACAATAGCTGGAGCTGCGCCAATCCAAAGCCAGGAACTAGCAGCTTCTTCGAAGTCTCCCACACAGGCGCAGGGGCCCTGTCGCTCCCCCTCTTCGTGGAGGAACGACACGGGACCCTGCGCTGTTCTTTCGTCTGCTCGGCCCTCCCCGGGTTTGCTGCTGGTTCTTCCCGGGTTGGCTACTATCCCTTCCACCTCCGTGGAAGGGCAGTTCCCCCTGGCCACATTCCCCACTTCCGCAGGGGAGCGGCACACCGCCGGCCGGCTCTCTCGGGGGCTGCACGGGTGTTCCTTCAGCTAGATGTTCCCCTTAGATGTTCCTGGTGCGTGCCGTCTCTCTCCCCCTTTATAGTCCTCCTCTGCCAATCCCAACTCGGCTGCCCACACGCCGAGTACGCTGCTCTCCTCCAATCAGGAGCAAGTCCTACAGTTTATTGGTTGAACTGGAGGCAGCTGTGCAGAAGCTGTTTACTTCTCTCCCAGCGCCATATTGTGGGAGAGCAGATGCATAGAATAAGTCCCAATTCCAGTAACTCAGTCTAGTCCGGGCTGCTCCCCACAGGCCCAAGCACTTGGGCCATCTTCCACTGGTTTCCTAGGCCATAGCAGAGAGCTCGATTGGAAGAGGAACAGCCGGGACTAGAACCATGCAACCATATGGGATGCCAGCGCTTCAGACCAGGATGTTAACCCACTGTGCCATAGTGCTGGGCCCTGATTTTATTAATTTTATCTAGATTCCTGTATAGTAAATTTTGTAGCATTTTCTGGTCCTATTTTTAGTAGTGATGTAAAGATTTATTTATTTGAAAGAGTTAAGAGGAAAAGACAGAGAGCAAGACCTCTCACATGCCAGTCCACTCCCAAATGGCCGGGTCTTGATCAAGTCAGAGCCAGGAGCCAGGAGCCTCCTCCTCGTCTCCCACGTGGGTGCCGGGGCCCAAGCATTTGAGCCATCCTCTGCTGCTTTCCCAGGCCACAGCAGGGAGATGAGCAGGGAGCAGCTGGGACTGGTGCCCACATGGGATTCTGGCGTCGCAGAATAGCTCCACCCGCTGTTCCACAGTACCGACCTCCTTTTTCAGTATTTAAAGTTGACTCAATTCTTTAACTTTTTTTTTGACAAGTACTGTTCCTCCGAAGCAACAATTTTGGTGTCTCTACTTCTGCTTTATGATTGTGTCTTGTTTTTATTGTTGTTTTTGGATTTGTTTATTAATCGAAAGGCAGAGTTAGAGAGATGGAGAGACAGAGTAAAGTCTTCCATTTGCTGGTTCACTGCCCAAATGGCTGTAGAGGGCAGAGCTGGGCCAGGCTGAAGCCAGGAGCCAGGAGCTCCGTCTAGGTGTCTCCCATGTCTATGCAGGGGCCCAAGCACTTGAGCCATCTGCTGGTGCTTTCCCAGGCACATTAGTAGGGAGCTGCGTTTGAAGTGTAGCAGCTGGGACTTGAACCGGCACTCATCTGGGATGCTGGCATCATTGCAGGTGGCCCCTTAACCCGCTGCACCACATCAGCGCCTGTGACTTCATCTCGGAAAGTTCTGTTGTCAGAGATCACGGCTACATGATCTTAAATGTTTGTTTTAAAGATATTTTATAATCTAAGTAAATATTTTATCTGTTATAAAATTATATTGAACTCACATTCAGGAAAGTCTTAACTTGAATAAAATTCATTTTCTAGGAGTGTGTCAGGCCTGTAACAACTTGGTGTAAGTTGTTAAGCTAATTTTTACAAGAAAATATTTTTTCCCCAGACTTATTTTTCTTCATGGCATGTGCCAACCTGTACACTTGTTTGTCTTTCCCCACTGGGATGCCAGTGTGTGCTTTGGGGCCAGGAGTGCGGTTTGGCTGGGTCTCGGGTCCCTGGCAGATGTTCAGGAAGCACGTTAGGCTAGTAAATGAATAAATGCAGACATACTGAAGACCAGCATAGAACCACAGGGATTGAATTCATGTGGCACTTTGGACAAATCTTTCAACTTCTCTGATAGTTTTCTAATTCCTTTTGCTTCCCTTGGACTTAGTGATTTGTCTCATTAAAAGAAAACAGAGGGGCCAGCGCTGTGGCAGAGTGGGTAAATTCATCGCCTGCAGTGCCCGTATCCCATATGGGCACTGGTTCAAGTCCCGGCTGCTCCGCTTCTGATTCAGCTCTCTGCTGTGGCCTGGGAAAGCAGTGGAAGGTGGCTCAAGTCCTTTGGCCCCTACACCCATGTGGGAGACCCAGAAAAAACTCCTGGCTTTGGATTGGCCCAGCTATGGCCGTTGTGGGCATTTGGGGAGTGAACCAGTGGATGGAAGAGTTCTTTTTCTACCTTTCAAATAAAGAAATAAATAAGGGGAAAACAAAACAAAACACCAGAATTATCAGTGAGCCAACTATTGCTGCTAATGCTTAAAAAAAAAAAAAAAAAAAGGAAATAGAAACAAATAAAAAGAATAAAAAATATTAAATAGAAAAACTTGGGTGGTAGAATAAAATACAATAAATTTATCTGGAAAGAATCCTGATCACATAAAGAAACTATAATGTCAGGATACTGATTTTTTTTTTAAAAGGTTTATTTATTTGAAAGAATTACACAGATAGAGAAGGAGTGGCAGAGAGAGAGGTCTTCCATCCACTGGTTCATTCCCCAAATGGTCACAATTGCTGGAGCTGCGCTGATCCGAAGCCAGGAGCCAGGAGCTTCTTCTGGGTCTCCCTTGTGGATGCATGGCTCAAGGACTTGGTCATCTTCCACTTCTTTCCCTGGCCATAGCTGAATGTTGGACTAGAACCGGTGCCCATATGGGATGCCAGTACTGCAGGTGGTGGCGTTACCCGCTACGCTGCAGTGCCAGCCCTCAGAGACAATACATTGATGACTGGCAGAGGCATCTTGTTACAACAGGTTATCATTATCAGGAGAAAACATTTGGGGAGCTCTGCTTTTTATTTTTATTTTTTATTTTTATTTTATTTTTTTTTTTTATTTTTGACAGGCAGAGTGGACAGTGAGAGAGAGAGAGACAGAGAGAAAGGTCTTCCTTTGCCGTTGGTTCACCCTCCAATGGCCGCCGCTGCAGCCGGCGCACCGCGCTGATCCGATGGCAGGAGCCAGGATCCAGGTGCTTTTCCTGGTCTCCCATGGGGTGCAGGGCCCAAGCACCTGGGCCATCCTCCACTGCACTCCCTGGCCATAGCAGAGAGCTGGCCTGGAAGAGGGGCACCGGGACAGAATCCGGCGCCCTGACCGGGACTAGAACCCGGTGTGCTGGCACCGCAAGGTGGAGGATTAGCCTATTGAGCCACGGCGCCGGCCGAGCTCTGCTTTTTATACAGCTAATTTTATACAGCGAATTCAGTCAGTGGTGTGGTAGTTTGATTGCCTACTAATTTACTAGCTTGTCTTTAACAAATGTTCATATGTTTCACAAGTTTAAATGAACTAATTTTAAATTTTGATTTCTGGGGGCATGTTTTACCATTTAAACAAACCAGTGTTAAAAGAAATGTGAGTGTAATGATTCTCCTTTAGAAAGTAATGCTTGAATGGGAATCTGTTTAGGAATTCTTTTTTTTTTTTTTTAAAGATTTATTTATTATTTGAAATTCAGTGTTACACAGAGAGAGGAGAGGCAGAGAGAGAGAGAGAGAGAGAGAGAGAGAGGTCTTCCATCTGGTGTTTACTCCCCAATTGGCTGCAACTGCTGGAGCTGTGCCGATCCGAAGCCAGGAGCCAGGAGCTTCTTCTGGGTCTCCCACATGGGTGCAGGGGCCCAAGGCCTTGGACGATTTTCTACTGTTTTCCCAGGCCATAGCAGAGAGCTGGATTGGAAGTGGAGCAGCCAGGTCTCGAACCGGTGCCCATATGGGATGCCGGCACTTCAGGCCAGGGCGTTAACCCACTGCGCCACGGCGCTGGCCCCTGTGTTTAGGAATTCTGATTCTTTCTCTGCCCTTTCTCCCTCATCTCCTAGGTCATCCAGATCAACCTGAATTCAATAGTTGCATCTGTCAGTGGTCCAAAGAGACCTCAGGATAGAGTTGCTGTGACAGACATGAAAAGTGATTTCCAGGCTTGCTTGAATGAAAAGGTTGGTTGCTTTTATTGTTGTCTTCGTCAAATGCCTTTGTGCTAAATAGTCAAGATCCAAGAAAGTGACGTGTTCACTCAGTCCCCAGCCATTCTATATGGTCACCCAGCGTTCACACATTTATTGCTTCTGACCAGCATGCAAGTCAGTTTTGTTTTTTTAAGATTTTGTTTGTTTATTTGAGAGGTAGAGTTACAGACAGTGAGAGGGAGAGAGAGAAAGGTCTTCCATCCACTGGTTCACTCCCTAGATGGCTGCAACGGCCGAAGCTGCACCAATCTGAAGCCAGGAGCTTCCTCCACATCTCCCACGTGGGTGTGGGGCCCAAGGACTTGGGCCATCGTCCACTGCTTTCCCAGGCCACAGCAGAGAGCTGGATCGGAAGTGGAAGACCCGAGACACGATCCAGCACCCATATGGGATGCTGGCGCCGCAGGCGGAGGCTTAACCTACTGCACTGGCCCCACATGGTCAGAACCTTGAATGTTAAATCAGCCAGCGAGGATCTGCTATGTTTTCTACCAGTCTTTTTTTCCTCTACATATCCATAATGCTTGTTTTTTTTTTTTTTATGTACAAATTTGCGTAGGTTGGATTTAAAGGCTTCCAAGTTGCAGCTGAAAAGCAAAAGGATGTCGTGTCTCTTCACTATGAAGGAAGTGAGTATAAGCTGTCTCACGGGTCCGTGGTCATCGCCGCCGTCATCAGCTGCACCAACAATTGCAACCCTTCCGTCATGCTCGCTGCAGGTAGGTGTCCTTCACTGCCACAGCTTTGCTTCCTTCTTTTTTTCTTTTTTCTTTTCTTTCTTTTTTTTTTTTTTTTTTTTTTTAGTAATTTTGCTTTTTTATAACATAAAAGAAATTTTTTTGTGTTGTGACTTACCTATTAGTTTCTGGTCATAGGGCCAGGACCGTGGCTCAGTAGGCTAATCCTCTGCCTTGTGGCGCCAGCACACCGGGTTCTAGTCCCGGTCGGGGCGCCGGATTCTGTCCCGGTTGCCCCTCTTCCAGGCCAGCTCTCTGCTGTGGCCAGGGAGTGCAGTGGAGGATGGCCCAAGTGCTTGGGCCCTGCACCCCATGGGAGACCAGAAGAAGCACCTGGCTCCTGCCTTCGGATCAGCACGGTGCGCCGGCTGCAGCACGCCGGCCACGGCGACCTTTGGAGGGTGAACCAATGGCGGAGGAGGACCTTTCTCTCTGTCTCTCTCTCTCACTGTCCACTCTGCCTGTCAACAACAACAACAACAAAAAAATAAAATAAAATTCAGGTCATAGCCAGGTTTTTTGTGTTAATTTAGAAATATAGTTCATTACCAAGCCTTTATTGATATTCTACAAGAAGTTTCCCAAATTCCAGAGATTTTTATTTATTTATTTTTTGACAGGCAGAGTTAGACAGTGAGAGAGAGACAGAGAAAGGTCTTCCTTTTTCCGTTGGTTCACCCCCAAAGTGGCCGCTACTGGCAACACATTGCGGCCGGTGTGCTGCGCTTATTCGAAGCCAGGAGCCAGGTGCTTTCTCCTGGTCTCCCATGCGGGTGCAGGGCCCAAGCACTTGGGCCATCCTCCACTGCCTTCCTGGGCCACACCAGAAAGCTGGACTGCAAGAGGAGCAACCAAGACAGAACCGGCGCCCCAACCAGGACTAGAACCTGGGGTGCTGGCGCCACAGGCAGAGGATTAGCCTAGTGAGCCATGGCGCCAGCCAATTGCAGAGATTTTTAACAATGGTTGTAAATGAAATCAAATTGTATAAACTATGGAGCAATTTGTTAATAGTAGAAGACTGTGCGTGGTGTTAGATTGTTCTTAGTTTATTATGATTGTGGCATTTAAAATGGTTCAGTTAATGACATCTGTTATACCAGAGGTCTCCAGAAAGTTTGTGGAAATCATGTATTATGGAAAAGTAACACTTGCGTGTTCTCTGTACCAGAGTAAC
Organism: Oryctolagus cuniculus; assembly: GCF_964237555.1. Lineage (NCBI taxonomy): Eukaryota > Metazoa > Chordata > Mammalia > Lagomorpha > Leporidae > Oryctolagus > Oryctolagus cuniculus. The sequence continues at coordinate 106,247,470 of NC_091443.1, forward strand.
CATCTTTCAGTTCCATTTTCCACAAACTTCTGAGGTCCCTTCTGTGTGCACATTTTTCTAATTGTTTCCTTGAGGCCACAGTATCAACGTACCTTAATAATGTACAACCTAAGGGCTTACATGTCTACTGCAGTTTTTAAATTGTTGTTAGTAATGCGAATCAGTAGAATAAAACGGCCACGATAATGGCAGTAAGTTGATGAGTGTGGGCTTTCACTGTAATCTGAACAGGAGACTGGTCTGTTTGCTTCCTGCCGTGGTATGCATGACGGGGAAGACGCGCTGCACTAACCAGCGTTGTTTGTTGCCTGCAGGTCTTTTGGCTAAAAAGGCTGTGGAAGCTGGACTGCGAGTTAAGCCTTACATCAGAACCAGCTTGTCGCCAGGCAGTGGCATGGTCACACATTACCTCAGTTCAAGCGGTGTGTTACCGTATCTCAGTAAGCTCGGGTGAGTGACGGTCGTCACTGTTGACACTGATGCGTGTCGAGCAGCAGGTGCGGAAGCTGCCACCTGTTACAGCCTTTCCTGTGAAGAGAGGATGGGACACTCGTGCTTTAGTTGTTGCTCAGCCGGCACTTACTGGACGTGTCCAGTGAGCAAGGGCTGTGCTGGCGCTGAGAAGTGGGAGACCTGGCCTCTCCCTTCAGGATACTGGGCAGGGAGGACGAGGCAGCACAAGCCAACCAAGTGGCAGTGACGGACGGTCTAAGTGATGGTACCAAGTCATACTTGACTATCTTAAATTAAAATAAAGTAAAATTAAGATTTATTTAAAAGGCAGAGTTAGAGTGAGAGAAGGAGAGAGAGCTTCCATCTGCTAATTCACTCCTCAAGTGGCTGCAATGGCCAGGATGGGATCAGGCCAAAGCCAGCCACCAGGAGCTTCCTCAGGGTCTCCCACGTGGGTGTAAGGGCCCAAGCACTTGGGCCATCTTCTGCTGCTTTCTCAGCCAGAACTTGAACAGGTGTATGGGATGCCTACATTGCAGGTGGCAGCTTAACCCTCTGTGCCATACACAACGCTGGGCCCAATACTCAGTTTTTGTGAGTTGTGTAGATCTGTTGAGACTGGGATCTTACAGATTGCATTTATTAACTCAGTAAATTGCCATAATTGAGGTTTTGTGAGGTTACTGGATCTCTAATACATAAAGTTGTCCCTGAACATTGAAGAAAATTAATTTTACATTTTTTATGTAATAAAAAATTGATGCTGATTGTGATTTTGATGTATCTTTTGGAATGTATCTTCTCACCTAAATTATCAGTTCCTTTGTGAGTGTGATAAAGTGTAGGTTTCCTGCTTTTCCAACAGTAGTTGAAACTGGTTTAGAGGATTATATTTCTAATCTTCTAGCTATGTTGTCTTGGACCTGTTTTCAGAGGCTCCAGGAGAGTTTAGTTGGCTGAGAATGGATTTGTGTCCAGTGAGTGCTGGGTCAGAGCACCTTTGTAGGTCTTCATTCCGATTGTTACGGGGCGAGGCCTCCTGGCACTTAACAGCTTGAGGAAACCCCAAGGATGGAGATACAGTATGAGTTTTTTAAGAGGTCACGTTTCATTCCTAGCAAGTAGTATCTGAGGGATTCCCTTGTGTGGCGTGGTCGGTGCTGTTGACCTAGCAGGGATTGTTGTGGGTACTGGGCCTCCTCCCAGGCTTGTGTAGGGTTCAGGTAGCACGCGCGTGCCTAAGGGTCAGATGTGGGATGAACATAGCGACGGAGGTGAACTGTGGGTTGTGTGTGCTAAGCGCTCTCATTGTAGGATGGAAATGAGAGAAGGCTCGTCCTTTCTTTACAAACATGAGATGCTGTCCAATCACATTTACTTTCTGAAATGCAGGTTTGAAATAGTTGGCTATGGATGTTCAACATGTGTGGGGAACACAGCACCCTTGTCAGAAGCAGTTTTAAATGCAGTAAAGCAGGTAAGAGGTGTGCATTTGCAAGATGTCCCAGTGGGTTGTCCTAACTGCGCTCTCTTCTAGATTGTAGGAAGTACAGTTGTTGCATTGATAATTCTGTATCCCAGGTGAAGATGGGTCAGCAGATCATTTCTGGCTCTTAGAAGTAATGTCCTGATAACGTAAGGGGTTACTCACTCTGTTTGCCGGATTGATAATTCTGGGCCTAAACGTTACTGCTGGGTTTTTGGTTGTCTTGCCCTCAGAACTGTAATGTTGGAGGCTGCTTATATGTGATGATCCAAGTGTGTTGCATCTCTTGAATATATTTATATGTGTGTGGTTTTTTTCAGGGTGATTTGGTTACCTGTGGAGTTTTTTCTGGAAACAAAAATTTTGAAGGTCGTCTTTGTGATTGTGTTCGTGCCAATTACCTTGCCTCTCCACCCCTAGTGGTGGCTTATGCCATAGCCGGCACAGTGGATATAGATTTCCTGACGGAGCCTTTAGGTATCGTTCCTGTTATTATGTATGTATGTCTGCACACACCTTTTTTCCATAAAAATTTTACCATCTTTGAGATGCTTCTTGGACCATCCACTTTGTGATGTGTTTCAGGAAAATTTATGATAATGCGCAGTTAATAATTCCAGTGCTCGTGAGAATGTGAAGTGTGTGATTCTTCCAGCTGCTAAGTGAGCAGCCTGTTGTTGAGTGATTTACTTGATTTCTGTGATATGTTTTTGAAAAGGTTTGAACATTTTGGGGGTTGTTTTTTTGCCATAAATACCATGCTAAAATCTTTTTATCAGGGACTGACTCTACTGGCAAGAATATTTATCTGCATGATATTTGGCCTGATAGAGAAGAAGTTCATCGGATCGAGGAAGAACATGTTATATTTTCCATGTTTAAATCATTAAAGGAAAAGGTAGAGGTAAGAGAAGAACTCACTTGTTTGCAGAAATAGTCTAAGTTACATGTTCTTTTATGCATCCTGCTTTCTGAATGGAATAAAAATTACACTGTTTTTAATCCTTGGATATTAGTGAGTAATACTCATTTTATATCTGGAATCACTAATTTTAAAAAGAACAGAGTTTTAGAATTTATTTACTTACTAAAAATGCATAGCACTTATCTAATACTTAGTACTGTGTAAGCTCAAGTCCTTGTATTTGGCTTCCTGAATGTGGCACACTTCACAGAAACTGCCCTTGCTGGTCATTCCCACTCAAGTGCTTCAGAAAGATGCCAGGGACCCTTGTGGGAGTACCTGGGTTCCTGACTCCAGCATCCCACCAGTGCAGACCCTGGGAGTCAGTGTGGTGATGGCTCAAGTCGTGGGTTGCTGGCTGCTGGCTCCAACCCCGGCCTAACCGCAGCTGTCATGGGCATTTGGAGAGTGTTCCAGTAGAGGGGAGCTCTCTGTCTCTCTCTCTGCCTCTCAAAGAACCTTTTTTTAATTTAAAAAATGGTAACAGCAAACAGTGAAATCTCTCTCAACAGTTCTCTAGCCTTTTACTTTACCTGTCTCACCAGTGATGTGGAGATTTTTTAAGTTTTTATTTATTTATTAAAGATTATTTATTTGAAAGAGTTGCAGAGAGAGAGAGAGAGTGAGAATCTTCCATCCGCTGGTTCACTCCCCAAATGGCTGCAACAGCCAGAGCTGAGCCGATCCGGAGCCAGGAGCCAGGAGCTTCTTCTGGGTCTCCCACACAGGTGCAGGGGCCCAAGGACTTGGGCCATCTATCCACTGCTTTCCCAGGCCACAGCAGAGACCTGGGTTGGAAATGGAGCAGCCGGGTCTCGAACCGGCACTTATATGGAATGCGGCATTGCAGGCGGCAGCTTTACCCAATACACCACAGTGCCAGCCCCAAAGTTTTTATTGATTTATTTGAAAGAAACAGAGCTCTCCCTTCCATTGGTTCACTCCTCCAATCCTACAGCAGCTGGGGCTGGGCCAGGCTGCATGCATCTGGGTCTTGGGACTCGATCCAGGTCTGCCATGTTGGTAGCTGGGATCCAACTGCTTGAGCTGTCATTTGTTGCCTCCCTGCATGCTCACTGGCGGGAAATCAGGATTGGAGCCTGGACCAGACCCAGGAACTTCCGTATAGGATACAGGCTTCCCAGTGGCCTCTTAACCACTGTGCTAAGTACCTGCCCCTCCAGAAATGGTTTTGTGTTTGTTTGTTTGTGTTTTTAAGATTTACTTATTTATTTGAATGAGTTAGAGGAGAGGCAGAGAGAGGTCTTCCATCTGATGGTTCACTTCCCACCCCAACTGGCCGCAACGGACAGAGCTGCACCGATCAGGAGCCAGGAGCTTCTTCCAGGTCTCCCATGTGGGTGCAGGGGCCCAAGGACTTGGGCCATCTTCTACTGCTTTCCCAGGCCACAGCAGAGAGCTGGATTGGAAGAGGAGCAGCCGGGACTAGAACTGGCATCCATATGGGATGCCAGCGCTTCAGGCCAGGGTGTTAACCTACTGCACCACAGCGCCGGCTCCTTTTTGTTTGTTTTTTTAAAGATTGGTTTAGTTATTTGAAAGAGTTACACAGAGAGGGAGAGAGAGAGAGAGAGCTCTCCCATCTGTTGGTTCACTCCCCAAGTGGCCGCAGTAGCTAGGGCTGAGCCAAGCTGAAACCAGGAGCTTCATCCAGGTCTCCTGTGTAGGCAGCAGGGCCCAAGCACTTGCCCATCTTCTGCTTTCCCAGGCCATTAGCAGAGCTGGATCAGAAGTAGAACAGCTGGGACAAACTGACACTCACGGAATGCTGGAGTCACCGGCAGTGGCTTTAACGGCTGTGTCCCAATGCTGACTCCCAGAAATGTTTTTATGTATATACAGACACACACACACATACAGATTTTTTTAGGTCTTGAGAGTCACACAGTGTTTTAATCTTCTGGTTCTCTCGCCAAATGCCCGTAACAGCCATGGCTGGGCCAGGCTGAAGCCAGGAGCCAGAACTCCATCTGATTGTCCTGCATGGGTGACTGAGACCCAAGTACTTGTTCCAACCTACTGACTCCCAGGGTGCTCATCAGCATGAAACTGAAATTTAGGTTAGAGCGAGGCTCCAGTGTGGGATGTGGGCAGGCATCCTAACCTCTTGGCCAAGTGTTCCCCCCCAGACCTTTTATTTTAAGAACAGAATATAAATATGAAGACAGAAAGGTACTTATCGAACCCCTTGTGTTTGTGTGGTACTCTTTTTAGGTGTTTGAAATCATCAGTGTACAAAACACAAAGACAACTTCTACATTTCTTATGTAATCAAAAAATAACTAATACAAGCTGTGTTGTCAGTGTTGCAGTTTTATATAGAATGAAAGGATATCTTTGCAAAGTTTTGAAGCAAGTTAGGAAGTAGATTTGAAGGAAGTTTTGAATGAGTTACCCTATACCTGTTCAGTGTAAGAGACATTAAGGAGGGAACTTTAATGAGAGCAGTATGGAGACAGTGACTGTGGACCATGGTAAGAAATGACGTCACAGAGCCTGGTGGAAGCAGAATCACCCTGGGGACCCAAGCCGTGGTAGCAGCCTGAAGTTTGTGGAACAGGGCAGCCGTGTGAACTGCTGGTTAAGACACCCGGGTCCCACGTCAGATACCCAGCTGACAGTTGACGCCGGCTTCCTGGTGCGGATGCTGGCGTGGAGGCAGGGGCAGCAGTGGTGTCTCAGGTAGCTGGGGTTCCTGCCCACATGTGGGTCCTGGACTGAGTTCCTGGCTTCTGGCTCCTGCCGACGTGGGCAGTGAACCAGGGGCTGAGAGCCTCTCTGGCTCTGTCTCCCGCACTCCCCACGTTTCCTTCCTCCCTGTCTCTCCCCTGTCAGATACGTTTTACCCTGAGTGAGTGAGAGGAGGGCCTTTGGAAGGACTGGACCGAAGAGTGCCACAATCTGCTTAGAAGGCGCACTGCACTGAAAGCATGCTGGTGGCCCAGTGCTGTGGTGCGGCAAATTAAGCCATCTGCTGCAACGCTCGCATCCCGGACGGGCGCCTGTTTGAGTCCCGGCTGCTCTGCTTCCCATCCGGCTCCCTGCTAATGGCCTGGGAAAAAACTGGAAGATAGCCTAAGGGTTTGGGCTCCTGCCATCCACATGGGAGACCCGGATGAAGCTCCTGGCTCCTGTCTTGGACTGACCCAGTGCTGTCCATTGTGACCATCTGGGGAGGGACCATTGAATTCAAGATCTCTCTTTCTCTGTGTCTCCTTCTCTGTAACTCTTTCAAAATAAATAAATTCTTAAAAAAATTGTATTGGGGTGAAATTGAGTAAGGAGGATAGAATCAGGAAGAGAAATTACTGTTGTCCTGGATAAACAGTGTTGATGGAGTGGAGAGAAATTGTGATGTTTTAGATAGAGTTTAAAACAGAACAAGCAGTGATAGGGGCTGGTGTTGTGGTGCAGGGACTTAAGCCACTGCTTGTGACACTGGCATCCTGTATCAGAGCACTGGCTCAAGTCCCAGCTGCTCCACTTCTGCTCTGGCTTCTTGTTAATGCACCTGGGAAGGAGCAGAGGATGCATGTGGGAGACCTGGGTGGCGTTCCTGGCTCTAGGCTTTGGCCTGACGAGTGCTGGCTTTTGCAGCATTTGGGGAGCGAATCAGTGGATGCAAGTTTTCTCTGTCTCTTCCCCTGTTACTCTGCCTTTCAAATAAACAAGTCTTAATAAAAGGAATAGGCAGTGACATAAGACAGATACATTGAAAGATGGCAGTTTTTCTCAGCGTTAAGGTTCTTCAAGATTAACAACACAGAAGCCCCACATACGCAGCTTCTCTTGTGTGAAGATAGGTCTCTGTAGAATCTTTATGTTCAGTTTATGTTAAAATGTAACTTTAAATGCTTCTGAAGATTCAGCTGTTAAAGTTTGAAGCGCAGATCCGTTTATTTCTGCGCAGGGCGTCAGGGTTTCGTGGAAGACGCCCTCAGCTTTCTCTGACAGACCCTTTTTTGTTTTCCTTGTGACCTGGGTGCTGCTTTGTTGCCTTCGACGTTTTCAGAAACTTCCTGACAGCGTTTGTCTTCCTCTTGGTTCTTCCCCACAGACTGGAAATAAGCGATGGAGTTCCTTAGAAGCGCCTGATTCAGCTTTGTTTCCGTGGGACGTAAAGTCTACTTACATCCGATGTCCTTCCTTCTTTGATAAGCTTGTAAGTACCTTTACCCTCTGATCCTCAAAGCATGTAATCAACTGAAGTGCCTGTGAGGAGCTCAACACCTTGGACCTTTACCTTATAGACCAAAGAACCAGTTGCACTGCAGGCTATTGAGAATGCCCACGTCTTGCTGCACCTGGGGGACTCTGTCACCACGGATCACATATCTCCCGCGGGGAGCATCGCCCGGAGCAGTGCTGCTGCCAAGTACTTGACAAACAGAGGGTGGGTCGAGGGTTTCTGTTTTGTCTTCTTTCTCTCTGGGGAAGGGGCTTCTCCTGGTCCGGTGCCTGATGCTATCCTGACTGTTGTGTTTGAAGCAAGGTCTTTGCGTGTAACTTTAGAAGTTGAACACAATTGCTTTAGTGCTCACTTTGGCAGCATACATACTAACATTGGACGAAAGTGCTTGTTTAAACGGAGCCCTTATAGTATAAATGAGCACCTGACTGGACACGAGGTATTCTCTCAGAGCCGCTTTGTTCCTTACCATGTGGCCCAGTCACTTGGTTCTAGTGAGCTTCCTTTTATTGGAGTGCAGTGAAGGGGTACGGAGCCCAGAAGTGTGTGTTGGGAGGCTAGGGTTGATGTGCACTAATCAAAAGACAATGAATTAGTGCTCAAAATTGTGCATTTAACAATCAGCATGAATGTGTAAAGGACTTTGATGTAGGGGATTAGAAACCCAACACTGGGAAGATTTGATTTACACACGCTGAATGATGTGGAGTCGCTCTGCTATTGAAGGGCTGTTTTGACACCAGAGACGCAAGTTTTGCTACAGCAGGAGCTGCAGTGTTGGACCTGATTCACTGCTGAGTGCTTGCTCGACCCTTGAGCCGTTCAGGTGGTGGGAGTTTTGCACAGAGACGTTGTATCAGTGCCGTGTAGCTCGATTTGACTGGCGAGAAAACTGGAGAGCTGTGATCACAGAGTAGTAAGAACTAAAGGAAGTCTGCTTTCTCATACTTTTTGGTTATGATTTCCATCTTGATGATAATTGTGACAGTTTCCGTAAAAGAAAACTAGTCACCATTTCTCTCGGATACACACTTTTCATATATAGTATATGTTTGATATGAATTTCTTAGCTCATTTAATCCAGTAATTCTTGTGGGTTTGCATTTCCTAAAAATAAAACATCCCTACCACTGTGGACCTGAAGTAAGAAATTTAAATGTACACATTTAGAGTATTGTTGCCTCTGGGAAACCAAATTAGAGGCTAAATAAAGTTGGGTTGTTGGGGCTGGCATGTAGCACAGTGGTTTCAGCTGCCACCTGTGCCACTGGTATCCCTGTGAACACCGGTTTGAGTCCCAGGTGCACCCTGCTAATGTACCTGGGCAAGTAGTGGAAGATGACCTGTGTGTTTGGGTCCTGGCTACCTATGTGGGAGACCTGGATAGAGGCCCAGTCCCGGCTGCTGCATCCATTTGGGGAATGAGGCATCAGATGGAAGATCTCTGTCTCTTCCTCTCTCTCTCTCACTCTAACTTTCAAATTTTTTTTTTTTTTCCTAAAAGTTGGTTGTTAATTGTTCCTAAAGTCATTTCTGTAGTTACTAATTCAGTAGCTGTGAACACCCCACTAAGGGTACTCACCCATACTGTGGTCAGTTGGTCAGTCTTTCCTCCCCCTCTTCCTCCCTCCCTTCCTTCTTCCTTCCTTTTTTTTTTTTTTTTTTTTTTTTTTTTTTTTTTTTTTTAAGATTAACTGATTTATTTATTTGAAAGGCAAAGAAAGAGAGAGACAAACAGAGGGTGATCTTGCATCTGCTGATTCACTCTCCAGATGACCTCTGCAGCCATCCAGGTCTGACGTGGGTGCAGGGGCCCAAGCACTTGGGCTGTCTTGCACCGCTTTCCCAGGTGCATTAGCAGGGAGCTGGATCGGAAGGGGAGCAGCTGGGACTCGAACTGACTGTCCAGTGTGACCCATTGTGCCACACGCTGCACCCCCAGCCCCTGTATTATGGTTTCTAAATACCATTCCCAATAATAGCAACCGTTCTTGGAGGTTGATTGATTCCATATCTGGGACTGGGAAATGTCCAAGATGATTTTGCACATCTTCGACAGAAGCAAGGGAGCTGTCAGAGACCATCAGGCTTCTGTCAGGGATTTTAGAACCAGCTTGGCTTCGTCACTGTTCAAAGATGGGACGCATTGAGCACCAACAAAACAGTAACTAGAAACGACTTGAAACATGAGGAATGTGTTTTCATCTATCAGTTGGTGATGATTCTAAAGGAAAAAAAGTTAAATTTCTTACGTTTGAAAGATGTTAGGGAACCAGCTCATAATTTTGAAAACTGATAGGCACTCAAGCCTTTAATGTTTCTTGAATGAAATGTATGAATACAACCAAATCATTGCTGAAGGAAATTTTACCTTTCCTGAAGATTTGGAGCCTTAAGAAAAAGGGGAGGGCCCTGCATTGTGTATTTGACAAAGTTGTACCAGCATCCCATATGGTTGCTGATTATTGTCCCAGCTGCTCCACTTCTGATCCAGCCCCCTGCTCATGGCCTGAGAAATGCAGCAGAAGATGGCCCAAGTCCTTGGGCCCCTGCCACTCATGTGGGAGAGCTGGAGGAAGCTCCTGGCTTCTGCCTGGCCCAGCGTTGGCTGTTGAGACCGTCTGGGAAGTGAACCAGCAGATGGAGTATATCTTTCTCTGTCCCTCCCTCCATCCCTATAAATCTGACTTTCAAAATCCACAAATCTTTTTGGTTTTTAAGGGGGTGGGAGTGGGGAGGACGATGAATGTGTGAATTATGGTAGCGCCATCTTAGGGTCTGATGACGCAGCCAGCATAGACAGTCATGATTCATGGCTGTGACAGCGGGGACCGAGACAGTGTCAGGTGCCTCCTGAGGGGCACGCAGGACCTGTGAAGCTTTGTTGCCAAACGCTTGAAGTCCAGGTCTTCTCGAGCCATTGGATCTGACGTCTGATTTACAAGAAATTCAGGGGACCAGAAAGCATGTTCATGGGAATACAGTAAACGTAGTCGGGATACAGAGAGCTGTCCAACAGATGACTCGGTCTCTTCAGATGAAGTGCAGGGGACACACAGATAAAAGGGACTTGAGACCAGCTGAATACACTTAGGAACTATATTTTGAAGGCTGATTTGAACTGACCAACTTTCAAAAAGTAGTATGGGAAGAGCAAGGGCCATGTGAATATTGAATGACTATCTGGTAGTAACAGGTGATTAGATTTTTCTGTTGTGGGGAGTGTATAAGGATGGTATATATATTTTATTATAGTTTATTTTTTTGACAGGCAGAGTTAGAGACAGAAAGGTCTTTTTCCATTGGTTCACCCCCCAAATGGCTGCTGAGGCCGGCGCACCGCGCTGATCCAAAGCCAGGATCCAGGTGCTTCCTCCTGGTCTCCCATGCGGGTGCAGGGGCCCAAGCACGTGGGCCATCCTCCACTGCCCTCCTGGGCCACAGCAGAGAGCTAGACTGGAAGAGGAGCAACTGGGACAGAATCCGGCGCCCCGGCCAGGACTAGAACCCGGGGTGCCGGTGCCAAAGGCAGAGGATTAGCCTAGTGAGCTGCGGCACCGGCCACTGGTATATGTATTTTAAGAGTCCATATCTTTTGGAGAAACAATGAAACAGTTAAGATATACATCTGAGTATTGCTTCAACACAGTCTAATGGAGTTGATAAAATTTTGGATAAATTTTACAATTCCCTATTGTGTAATTATTTTCCATCTGGAGTGAAAACTGACTCTGAGAATTTTATTGTAGCCTTACCCCCCGTGAATTCAATTCATACGGAGCCCGAAGAGGCAATGATGCTGTGATGACAAGAGGCACATTTGCAAATATCAAGCTTTTCAATAAATTTATTGGAAAACCAGCTCCCAAAACCATTCATTTCCCATCAGGACAGACGGTAAGGGTGCACACCGCGCGTTGAGGCTGCGGACCTGGGGCGGAGTGTGTACTAAGTCTTTGTGTTTGATCCACAGCTGGATGTATTTGAAGCTGCAGAGCTGTACCAGAAAGAAGGGATCCCACTGATAATCTTAGCAGGGAAGAAATACGGCTCTGGAAATTCAAGAGACTGGGCTGCCAAAGGACCCTACTTGCTGGTATTGGTTCTTAAAACTTCTTAGCATCTGAAAGTCAGAGTTACAGGGAGAAAGAGAACTTCATCCGCTGGTTCACTCCCCACTTGGCTGCAAGAGGCACTGGGCCAGGCCAGAGCCAGGAGCCAGGAGCTTCTTCTGGTCTCTCACATGAGTGCAGGGTCCCATGTACTTGGGCCATTTTGCGTTGCTTTTCCCAGGCCATTAGCAGAGAGCTGGATCAGAAGTGGAGCAGCTGGGATCGAATTGGTGCCCACATGGGAAGCCAGCATCACAGTGGTGACTTTACCTGCTGTGCCGCAACGCCAGCCCCAAAATAATTTTTAATACTCCCTTTTGTCAGAAACATCCTGTAAAAATTCATTTTGCTTACTTGGGCTTTTTAATGGTTATTCAGTCCTCATTGCTAGGGTACTTTGAAATGTTTGTGGTAAATGAACTAAAAGGTGTTTATTTTTGGTGCAGAAAGTTTGAAATCCATGCATAGTTTTCTTATAATGCACATTTTCTATGAATTTTTTGTAGGCCCCTTGTATTTATGTATTTTTTTCTGCTAGCAGTTTTGGAGAATATTTTGTGCTGATCTGGCTGCATTTTAATATCTGAATTTAATTCAGCATTTTCTTAGGTGACAAAATCCGTATGGCAGAAGTATCTGTCTTACGGTATAATAATAGGATGTGGTGGTGCCTGTGAGCCTGAAAAGCCTTTCTCCCAGGACTGTTCCTCTGTTGCTGTATCCCTGGTGTGCGGGGGGGCAGTCATGTGACTGTGTGCCCGCCCCTTCCTGTTCCCCAGCTGTTCTCACGGGGGCTGGAGGAAGGCTGCCAAGTGCACCCTCAGCGCCCATCTCATCCACCGCCTGCTTTCTTGAACTTCCTTGATTTAGTTTCTTCCTCCAGATATAAACACCCTAAGGAGCTGTAGCAGTAAACCAGATTCTCTACTATTTCTGAGATACTATTTAGAAGTATTACAAATGTTAATGATAGTTACAGATTCCTTTTATTCTAAACATTTCTCAACTTTTTTTAAAAAAAGATTTATTTATTTGGAAGGCAGAGTTACAGAGAGAAAGATCTTCCGTCCACTGCTTTACCTCCCAAACGACTTCAGTAGCCGGGCCGAGCCAGGTGGGAACCAGGAGCCAAGAACTCAACCCCAGTCTCCCACGTGCAGGGCCCAGCGCTTGGACCATCATCCACTACTTTCCTAAGCACATTAGCAGGGAGCTGGATTGGAAGTGGAGCAGCCAGGACTTGAACCCATGCGCATATGGGATGCCAGTGTTGCAGGCGGCGCCCTAACCCACTGCGCCACAGCACCGACCCCTCATTTACGTTTTTCTGTGGGAAGCTTTCCTCATACCGTGAGTGGTCTTTGGCCAGCCCCACAGTTATACATGAAAATCTGATCCCAAGCTCCAGCCATGGCTGGCTTTTGTCCACCTGGAGCTGTGGGCTAAGCCCTGGTTGTGGGTGCCTGTGATGCCTTCTAAGACGGCTGAATTTCAGGATACAGTCACCTGTGCCGCCCCTGTTTCCAGCCTGGTGTTCTCAGGCCAGCCTGTCCCTGTGCCCAGTGAGCCTCGGTCCCGAGGTGATCCCAGCAGAGCCATTGGGACGAACGCTGGGTCTTCAGTGTTAACAACGACTGTATTCATTGTATGTGCAAAGTACAGTAAGCACACAGCGTCACGTGAGCACGCACGCAGTGTGTCTGTGGTGCTGCATTTTTGGAGGGAGAGAAGAGGTGAGCAGGAAGACAGGACTAAGGTAAACTGGCCTAAAAGGCCTGAGTGAGACCCAGATTAGAGCCTTTCGGGCTTGTTCTCTGGAGAACAGACAGTTCCCCTCCCAGCATGGGACCCGCCTTACTGTGGGGCGGGGTGCGGAACCGGTTTCTGCCGAGGGCTTTAGATATTTATGATATCATCTGTGGGCAGATTTATTGAATTTCGAGTCCTGCCTGTGGTTGCCTTGGCAGGGCCAGCCCAAGTGATTTCGCAGCCCTTGTGTTCCCCACCCCTGCTCTGAGACTGCAGTACTGCCAGTCTTCCAAGAACTTTGGATTCTCGGCTTAGCCTGGGTTCCTGCTATAAAGTGACTCAGACCCTAGGGTGTTGTTCCCTAGCCTCAGCCTCCTCATTCCATTATTTCAGCCTTGTGTGCTGTATCAGTTATCCTCTAGTTTGTAATGTTTGGAGAATTTCCTCTGCTGTCCTCCCTGTCATGGGTTCATACCTTCATCACGCCCTTATTTTAGTATTCTATTTCAGAGAGCGTGTTGGGCATTCGTTCATCCTAGCAGGTGAGGCACCCGCGTTCCATTTCCTAGGGCCTGGGCTGGATGCTTGCTCTGCTTCCTGGGAGACAGCAGCGAGGCGCAAGTGGTTGGGTCCCTGCCACCCAAGCGGGAAACACAGACTGAGTTCCCGGCTCCCAGTGTCTGCTCTGGGCTAGTGTTTGGGCCAGGAACCAGCAGATGGGGCCTCTTCCTCTGCCTTTTAAGTAAGAGTTCACCTGTCTCAGCTCTGCTGTGAAGGCCGCCCCATCTGCAGAGCCCTGACTGCAAGGGGGGCACGAGAGGTGGCTGACGGCCTCAGAACAACTTCGGGAGCTCCTTCAGGCGCAGGAAGTCATCTGCAAAGAGCCTTTGGGAACCCGGTCCCAGTGTGGGGTGTGAGGGTGAAGTGTTCAGGGAAGATCGTGGTAAATCTTTTCCCCTTTATAATGCTCAATAAATCAACTTTCAAATGTGAGTAAAGGAAATGAAATACTCATTTATTACAGGGTGTGAAAGCTGTTTTGGCTGAAAGTTATGAAAAAATACACAAAGATCATCTGATCGGAATTGGCATAGTTCCACTTCAGTTTCTTCCGGGAGAAAATGCAGAGTCCTTGGGCCTGTCCGGCAGAGAGACGTTTTCTTTAACGTTCCCTGAAGAACTCTGTCCTGGGACTGCGCTGACTGTAAAGGTATATCCCAGCCCTCAGGTCTGCGCTTGCGCTCCGCTGGCTGGCTGGAGCGGGAAGCAGCCCCAGCGAGTCGCGTACCAGCGCCGGCATAAGTGGCGCGGTGTGAGGCGGCGCTGTGTCCTGCACCCTGCACCCGTGTTCACGTCGCGCAGTGTGAAATGGTGCTGTGTCCTGCACCTGTGTTCACGTCGCGCGGTGTGAGGTGGCGCTGTGTCCTGCACCCTGCACCCGTGTTCACGTCGCGCGGTGTGAGGTGGCGCTGTGTCCTGCACCCTGCACCCATGTTCACGTTGCGTGGTGTGAGGCGGCGCTGTGTCCTGCACCCTGCATCCGTGTTCACACCGCGCGGTGTGAAATGGTGCTGTGTCCTGCACCCTGCACCTGTGTTCATGTTACGCGGTGTGAGGCAGTGCTGTGTCCTGCACCCTGCACCTGTGTTCATGTTATGCGGTGTGAGGCAGTGCTGTGTCCTGCACCCTGCACCTGTGTTCATGTTACGCGGTGTGAGGCGGCGCTGGGTCCTGCACCCTGCACCTGTGTTCATGTCGCGTGGTGTGAGGCGGCGCCGTGTCCTGCACCCTGCACCCGTGTTCATGCGGGTCATGTTCTGGGAGCAGAGGACATGGAATGCTCACTGCAACAAGGAAGACATGGAGGGGAGTACCCTAGCCTCCTGTGTCAGCGTCTGCTTTGTGATTTTTGGCTCTCTGTGCTGATCTAACTTTAACACAGGCGTGTGCTCTACTCACGTAGAAGGCAGAGCAGGCTGAGCGCTTGGGGTGAGAGGGTGGCTTTACCACTCAGGGAGAGTGGCAGAGTTGGTGTGAGATCAGGGACATAGAGTAATGTCCCCAAATAGCAGTCAGCCCAAAGCCCTTGATTTATGGTTATCGCAGTGTGCCATTTGTGATTTAGAATCAGGAATGAAGATTCTGTTTTTCTACTTAGCTACGAAGCCCAGAGTCAGGTATATCTCAGTGTTTTCCAAATAGCAGAAGGGTTTCCAGAGCAGAATGTCTGGAATTAGAACCAGGAAAAATAGACAGCATAGGCGGCAGGTGTAGTCAGTGACCATGAGAACAGATGGCCCGAGCACAGGTAGACAGCATAGGCGGCAGGTGTAGTCACTGACCGTGAGAACAGACGGCCCGAGCACAGGTAGACAGCATAGGCGGCAGGTGTAGTCACTGACCGTGAGAACAGACGGCCCGAGCACAGGTAGACAGCATAGGCGGCAGGTGTAGTCACTGACCGTGAGAACAGATGGCCTGAGCACAGGTAGACAGCATAGGCGGCAGGTGTAGTCAGTGACCGTGAGAACAGACAGCCCGAGCACAGGTAGACAGCATAGGCAGCAGGTATAGTCACTGACCGTGAGAACAGACGGCCCCAAGCACAGGTAGACAGCATAGGCGGCAGGTGTAGTCAGTGACCGTGAGAACAGACAGCCCGAGCACAGGTAGACAGCATAGGCGGCAGGTGTAGTCACTGACCGTGAGAACAGACGGCCCCAAGCACAGGTAGACAGCATAGGCGGCAGGTGTAGTCACTGACCGTGAGAACAGACGGCCCGAGCACAGGTAGACAGCATAGGTGGCAGGTGTAGTCAGTGACTGTGAGAACAGACGGCCCGAGCACAGGTAGACAGCATAGGCGGCAGGTGTAGTCACTGACCGTGAGAACAGACGGCCCGAGCACAGGTAGACAGCATAGGCGGCAGGTGTAGTCACTGACCGTGAGAACAGACGGCCCGAGCACAGGTAGCACTGAGGGTTTAGCACTCACTTCCTTTTTTTTTTTTTTTTTAAGACAAGTTCTGGAAAAGTATTCAACATGATTGCTGCATTTGAAAATGATGTGGAGGTCACATTGTACAAGCATGGAGGCTTATTGAACTTCGTGGCACGAAAATTCTCATAGTATCCGCCCATCGGGGAGAGACTGCTGCGTGGCGCTGGAGAGCCCTGCGCTGCGCCGGGCGCCGCCGCGGAGGTGCTGGTGGCCCCCGCGCACTCAGTTATCGTCCACGGATGTAGTGATTACGAATCATCGTAGGGACTGAATGAAGTCTTCTTGATTTTAAATCATATCTGAATGGTGCTATTAACATTGCTAAAATCAGCGTGTGAAGTGTGTTGTGGAAGAGACCTGTAAGTATGGGGAGGGGTGTGTTTTATCAGACCATTTGTAAATAAAGGCAGAGTTTGAACTTGAAGATTTCTGTATGAGTGACCTGGAGTTGTCTGCTCAGCTTTGCTCCTGTGAACTCTGCTACTGTTTGTTGGTTTAAGATCAGCACATTGGAATAGAAGGAGGTTAGACTCTGAAACTGTGGAAGTTGGTATCTGACCTATAAAGGACTGTTAAGTGTATTAATTCCCTTCTAGCATTGCGCTGGACACAGTTGGCATTCTTAGTTTGTGAATGAGCCAGGTTTATCGTAGATTCAAGGGATGACCTTGCCCCAGGTTGCAGTCATTCTGTCCACCCCAGCCAAGGTCCTCCGTGGAGAGGGACTGCAGCGGAACAGAGCCGACCGCTCGGCCCTGCGCAGCGACCACGCGGGTGAGCCTCCCCCAGGGCACGCCCTCTGGCGAGCCGCGCCACTTGATTTGATTCTTTTGCTCACTTTCTGTGATGCTGTAACTCCCCGTGACCTAGTTAGGTACTGCTAACTGAAATTCCATACTTGTTTTTCAGTTGCTAAAGAGAACTTGAACCATTAAGCTCTGTGCTGGTTCCCTCTAGACTCTTAAGTGACTCACCCTAAAGGACATGGATGCTCAGCTGTAGGCATTTTTAAGTATTGCTGTTTCTTAATTATTTAAGTTGGTTTGAAATCATTGTTTGCCTAGGTTGCGTGGTTTCTGTTCATTTCTGTTACATTACTGGTGTGATCCAAGCTGACTGTAAGGGCGAGACACTTCAGTTGTGGCCGAGTGCCGTGTATTCCCGACACGCGAGTCTGCCCACCACGGCAGGCGGGCCGCGCCATCTGGCAGAAGCGTGGGCAGTTAACTCCAGAAGATGCCGTGCTTAGTAGGTGCAGGGTCGTAGTGATTTTTCCTGTATGTGAAGATTTACATAGAAAGCAGTTACATCCGTGCAGTTCCCAGTCAGCTCACGCTGCTCAGAGTGAAGAAGTGCTACAAGCTAAAGATGCTGGAACCACAGCCAGTGGGCAGCGACCACTGAGAACCACGCACAAAGTCAATCATGGTGTCTGAGAGTATTTTGCAAATATGTATTTAAACAGGAAGATGGATGAGTTTATCAAGACAGTTTCCCTTCTGTAAAATGTTTGTGTTTTCTTTGGTACTTTGAAGTCATGCTTTGTTCTGCATATTTACTGTGTCTCTCAGTGCATGTATGTTTGGCTTACGTGAAAACAGGAGTTGGGGTGGAGAATTGACAAGTTAAATGTTAGATACCTGTTACATGCTTTGAAAAACTGGTCATTCCACATTAGGTGGGTGGGTGGGGTCTGTGGAAGGCACACTCGACATACAGTCTGTAGGCAGAGGCACGGGCTGGTCATCATGGCTGAGCCCGGGGAGAGGGACGCTGGCCGCCTGTGAAGGAGACGTCGGCGTCTCCAGGCCTGCTGGTCCAGTGGTGATACAAGCAAATCGTGTGTTTCGGGAACAAAACCACAGTTCCCTTAATCAGCTGCTTGTATACGTTGGAGCAAGAGCTTCAATAGCATGGTTATAAGTTGGGGAGAGTCGTAGCTGTGTGTACCTGCTAATTCTGCCTCTAGCCAAATGCTGTGGTTACAGAGATGTGGCATCTGCTGGTTTTTACTGTTTTATTTACCTCCTCTGTGACTGCATCTGGGTAATTCTGTATTACAAAAGGGAGTGGAGAAGCGCACAGGAGAAGCAGGTCCGTGTTGTGAACTTGAAGTTCAGTTTCAGAGTCATTACCAACAGCAGCAGGTTGTCTTGTAAGCAGCACTGTGCTACACACTTGGTTTGGTTTTGCTGCTCCTGAGAGGTGAAGTCAGCGACAGTGTCATCCTGCCCCTGAGTTGCCATTATCCCTCAGAGGTTCCCACGATGGCAGTGGCCCTGTCCGGCTCTGTCATCTGCTGACACTTGAATGAGAGCTGTCAGAAGCCTGTCAGATCGCTCAGTGTTCCCATTGGTACTCGGACAGCAGGTGTACCAAAACAAAGCAGGTGCGGCTGAAACCTCGGAGTTGCGGCTGTTGGCACGTACTGTAATGAGGTGGTTGTGTCCACTTTCTCTGTGATGAGTGACGCGAGAAAAGTTACTTGACTGACATTTTTCTAGGGTTGAATTAAAAGACCCTTTCTTCTGCCTGTAGATTTAGAAGATACTAAAATCCTGGCTGTTGACCCTCAGTTTGGTTTGGAGTAACGAAAGGGGAAGGGGGTGGACGTGACAGCGTTTTCCATGGGTTTCCCCCGATGGACAATAGTGCCGATGTTTCTATCAGTTTTACACATAATATGTGGCTACGAGACCATGTATTTCACTGAAGTAACTATAAATCATTGTCTATTATTTAAAGCCAACAAAACAGTGTAACAGTTGTAAGTTCAATAATGTTAAGTATTGTATAGAAATATATTGGAGGCAAAGTCCAGTTGATGACAATTGTGTATATGTTACTGATGCTGTAAATTATTTTTAATAAAGAGAATTGTATTACACTTGACTCTTGTTAGAAAATATTTTGTGGCAATTGAAAATCAAAAACCATAACTTACAAAGAAATGTGCCGCCATCCAGAAATTTGTCTTCAGACATGCCGTCTGGTGTTCTGACACCAGTCCTTGCACACGACGACTGTAGGTCCCAGCCTCACACTCTGCAGTTCCTCTTCCGCTCCAGGGCCGATGAGAATGAAATTGGGCCAAAAGCTGAACCTGGTTCAGCGGTGGTGGCAGTGAGCAGTCACATGTTGGAGTCGGGAAAACCTCATGCAAAGTAGAGTGGAGGTTCTGTGTGTCCTTTTTAAATTTTTTCAGTTTTAAAGATTTATTTAGAAGTAGAATTGCAGACAGAGAGAGGGAGAGACAGAGAGGTCTTCCATCTGCTGGTTCACTCTCCCAAGTGGCTGCAGTGGCTGAAGCTTCGCCAATCCACAGCCAGGAGCTGCTTCCATGTCTCCACGTGGGTGCAGGGGCCCAAGCTCTTGGGCCATCTTCTGCTGCTTTCCCAGGCCATAGCAGAGAGCTGGAACAGAAGAGGACCAAACCAGTGCCCATATGAGATGCCGGCACCTTTGCCCACTATGCCACAGTGCTGACCCGCTCTTATTAAAGACTAAAAGTTTTACTTAAGCAGACAGCTCCTACCTGTTGGTT
Source organism: Oryctolagus cuniculus (assembly GCF_964237555.1). NCBI lineage: Eukaryota > Metazoa > Chordata > Mammalia > Lagomorpha > Leporidae > Oryctolagus > Oryctolagus cuniculus. The sequence goes on from NC_091443.1 coordinate 106,266,989, forward strand.
CTCCCCGAATGCCTGAAAGCCAGGAGTCAGGTTATTGCAAGCCAGATCTGTGTGGGTGGCGGGGACTTGACTGCCCGAGCCATCCGCCTCCTCCGGGGTCTGCATTAGCAGGAAGTTGGAATCAGGAGCTGGAGCAGGGAATTGAACCAAGCACTTCAGTTCGGGCATCCTCAGGGGCGTCTTCACCACCAGGCTGAACCCACTCCGGGCACTGTGCATCTCTTTATTAAGATTGATTTGAAAGGCGGAGATCCTCACAGGGTCACTCCCCACGTAGCTGCAGCAGCCATCACCGCCATGTTGAAGCCTGCAGCCAGGAAACCACTTTGGGCTTCCACATGGGTGGCAGGGGCAACACGTGGGCCATCGGCTTCCCAGGCGCATTAGCAGGGAGCTGGACTCGCAAGCAGAGCAGCCAGGACTGACTCCGCTAGGAGATGCCGGCGCTGCAAGCCTAGGTTTCCTGCTCCGTGGCAGAGCAGTCCCTGCGCGGTGCTGTGTGTTCTGGCCCGGTGCCGGAGCACCACCTCATGTTGCTGCCTGCCTATCCAGGATCCCGGGAAGCAGCATCCGCAGCTGGGAGCTGAGACCGCGGGTCTCTACCGCACGCGATGTTTGTCCACGGGTCTAAGGGCCATTTCTCCACTCTTCGTGGGTGATTACGGTTTATTAAAAACGTGTTTGTAATCAAAACTGGCATATTATTAGGGCTTCCTAAGGATGTTGGTGCACTATTCTGAGCGGTTCGTTGTAAAGGCAATAACACAGGATGTGCTGATGGGAACATCCAGGCTTGGAGGAAAGCGGAGGGCACCTCTGACTTGCATGTAGTCAGCTTACGGTTTTCACTTGGTGCACGTTTTGCCTTTTAGTCGTTAGCTTCCCTTCAACTGTATCGTGTTACTTAGATGTGAATTGTTTTGATGATTAGTTTTCCAGAATAGATGGATGTATGACTTTAAGACCTGCGTTCGGTATACTTAAAAAAGGAGTATCTACCGCAAAAGCAGATGTACCTATAGTCCCATAAGATTTGCTTGTGTAAGGACAATTGTGTTATCACCGAATTTTTGTTTGCCTGGTCTTGATGCTGAATTTTTGAGCATTTTAAACAACCTGCACAATATAAAACGTGTAACTAGTGGGCTGCTAGGTTTTTCTTTAAGATTTATTTATTTAAATGGCAGAGTCTCAGAGGGAGAGAGAGGTTCATCCCGGAGATGGCCCAACTGCGGAAGCCAGGAGCCAGGAGCTTCCTTAAGGTCTCCCGCACGGGTGGCAGGAGCCCAGGCACCTGGGCCATCTTCCCTGCTTTTCCCAGGCCACTAGCAAGGAGCTGGATTGGAAGCTGAGCAGCCAGGACTCCAACCAGTGACCACGTGGGATGCCAGCATTGCAGGCGGAGCTTTATCCACTACACCACCACACTGGCCTGGGCTAGTAAGTTGTATAGGCCATTGTTTCATGATACAAAGTCTTGTCTACAGTCTTGTTCTGCAGATGGTTCATCTTGTAGGACCTCCAGTATCTGAACTCCGGGAGTCACTACCTAATGTGTGCCAGTGGCTAGGTGGAAAAGAAATGTTACTGCAATGCTGACCTGACACATCTTAGATTGGTGGAATCTTTAATTTGTTTCTGAGGCGGCTCCGCGGCTCACCAGGTTAATCCTCCGCCTGCAGCACCGGCACCCCGGGTTCTAGTCTCAGTTGGGGTGCCGGATTCTGTCCCGGTTGCTCCTCTTCCAGTCCAGCTCTCTGCTGTGGCCTGGGAAGACCCAAGTGCTTGGGCCCTGCACCCCATGGGAGACCAGGAGGAAGCACCTGGCTCCTGGCTTCGGATCGGCGCAGTGCCGGCCATAGCGGCCATTTGGGGGGTGAACCAACGGAAGGAAGACCTTTCTCTCTGTCTCTCTCTCTCATTGTCTAACTCTGCCTGTCAAAAAAAAAAAAAAGTTTCTGAGACCAACGCAGCTCTTGTGGCTGGTTCACTCATGAGATGCTTCCAACGGATGTGAGATGGGGGCTGAAACGGGAGCCTAGAGCTCAGTCCAGGCCTCCCACGTGGGTGGCAGGGACCCAAGTACTTAGACATCACCTGCTGCCTCTCAGTGCATTAGCAGGAAGTCGTCGGGAACCAGGGCCAGGAGGCGGGATGCAGGCATCTTAGCCTCTAATGGAAATGTTTTTTTTTTTTTTTTTTTTTTTTATTTATTTATTTTTTTTTATTTTTTGACAGGCAGAGTGGACAGTGAGAGAGAGACAGAGAGAGAAAGGTCTTCCCTTGCCGTTGGTTCACCCTCCAATGGCCGCCGCGGCCGGCACACCGCGCTGATCCGATGGCAGGAGCCAGGAGCCAGGTGCTTTTCCTGGTCTCCCATGGGGTGCAGGGCCCAAGCACCTGGGCCATCCTCCACTGCACTCCCTGGCCACAGCAGAGGGCTGGCCTGGAAGAGGGGCAACCGGGACAGAATCCGGCGCCCCGACCGGGACTAGAACCCGGTGTGCCGGCGCCGCTAGGCGGAGGATTAGCCTAGTGAGCCGCGGCGCCGGCCTAATGGAAATGTTTTTAACCATGGTAGCCAACGTTGACATTACTGGGGAGAAACATGCTCTGGCAGGATGTATTAAAGAGTTTTATATGGGGCTGGCGCCGCGGCTCACTAGGCTAATCCTCCGCCTTGCGGCGCCGGCACACCGGGTTCTAGTCCCGGTCGGGGCGCCGGATTCTGTCCCGGTTGCTCTTCCAGTCCAGCTCTCTGCTGTGGCCCCGGAGTGCAGTGGAGGATGGCCCAGGTGCTTGGGCCCTGCACCCCATGGGAGACCAGGAGAAGCACCTGGCTCCTGGCTTCGGTTCAGCGCGGTGCACCAGCCGTGGCGGCCATTGGAGGGTGAACCAACGGCAAAAGGAAGACCTTTCTCTCTGTCTCTCTCTCTCACTGTCCACTCTGCCTGTAAAAAAAAAAAAAAAAGCTTTATATGAAGATATTCCCTAGTGGGTTAAGCCGCTGCCTGTGACCTCAGCATCCCATATGGGCTCCAGTTCGGGGTCCAGCTGCTCCACTTCCCATCAGGCTCTCTGCAGCCGGCTGCTGCGCCCATTCACGCCCGCAAGCACTTGGGTCATCCGTTGCCTTCCCAGGCGCAGGAGCAGGGAGCTGGCTCCAAAGCGGAGCGGCTGCTGGAGAAAGGCCGTGCACCTGTCCGCTGGCCGCGCCTCTGTGCCCTGGGCGGCTGAGAGCCCCAGCTCGCAGCTGTCAATCACGAACCCCGGCTGCAGCCTCCCTGGCGCGAGCCCCCTGCACACTTCCCTGCCGACTTCGATGCTGCTCGCGGCCAGCGCCGCTTCTCTAGGCGGCGACCCCTGGGGGTCCCGGGTTTTCGTTCTCCGGTCTGGGCCTCTAGTGTGTGTCCCGGCCCAGACGCCCCCGTGTCCCGGGAACGCGGTCAGCCCCGACGCTTGCAGCTCCCGGAGCTGGGAGCAGGAGCGGCAGGGGTGGGGGGGGCAGAAAACGGGCACGCAAGTTCTACCCAGACACTTGGAACCCAGAGAAAAGGCGGCCACCGCGCGGCCACCTCCGCGAGGACGCGGAAGAACTGCGAAGTGCCGCTCAAGAGCCGAGAGCCCGCTAAGTGGCTACTCACCGCGGGACGGGGCGGGACCTCAGAGAGCCAATCAGGAGCAAGTTATGGAAAAGCTAGGCTAGTTCTGATTGGGACGCTCGCCGAGAGAAGGCAGGATCAGGACTGCAGTTAGCCAATCAGAAGTCGGATATCTGTGCGCTCCCAGCCCCCGGGGCGTGACCGGGAGGGGAGTCCCAGGCTTCAGAGGCGAGCCTCCGTCCTCAGTAGTCAGCGCTGACTGGGCGCTGAGCGTTCGGAGGAGCCAATCAGAAGACAGGACTCCCAGGGCGCGGTGGAGGGGCGGGGCCCGGAGCTCGGGCTCCGCCTCCCGCGCGAGTGCGGGGCTGCGGCCAGAGTCCGCGACCGCAGGGAGCCGAGTCCTCGGGACGTCTTGTCGCGGCGGGTGAGCCGGGGTGGGGCCCGCAGAGGCGAGCACGGGTCGTCCTGGGGAGGGGTCCGGGGTGGGGAGTGCTGCCTGCGTGCGGGGCGACCCCCGCACTCCGGAGACCTCACCCGGGACCCGCGGGCTGACGCCGCGCGTGTCTACACGGACAGGGCCGAGGGCGCGTGCGGGGACCCGGGACGAAGGTCGGGAGAGGCCGGCGGAGAGCCTGGGCTTGATGGCGCAGCCTCTGCGGGCAGGAGACCCCGCCGGGCCCCGTGGGAGTCGCATCCCCCCTCGGCCGCCCACGGGGGTCCGTGGAGAAGCCGGGGTGACTCTCACGAACTCTTTCCTTACTTCCGGGGGCTGGCGGGACCCGGGCTGTCAGGTCTGAGACCCGGAGCCTTCGGGGGGCTGGCGGGACCCGGGCTGTCAGCTCTGACATCTGGAACCCTTGTATCAAAGCAGAAAGGCTGTGTCAGGCCGAGGAGAAGGAAGTCCAGACGTCAGCTGGTTTTCCCAAGCCTTGCACAGGTCCACCCAGCTGACCACGATCAAAGTCCCGGTTCTCCTGCCTCTGTGACCCGGACCACAGCAGGCAGCTTGGAAGTCACTACTTTTTTTTTTTTTTTTTTTTAAAGATTTATTTATCTGGGGTCGGTGTTGTGGCACAGTGGGTAAAGCCACTGCCTGCAGTGCTGGCATCCCATGTGGGTGCTAGTTCAAGTCCCAGCTGGTCCATGTCAGATCCAGCTCTCTGCTGTGGCCTGGGACAGTAGTAGAAGATGGCCCAAGTCCTTGGGCCCCTGCACCTGTGTGGGAGACCCAGAAGAAGCTCCTGGCTCCTGGCTCCGGATCGGCTCAGCTCTGGCTGTTGCAGCCATTTGGGGAGTGAACCAGCGGATGGAAGACCTCTCTCTCTCTCTCTCTCTCTCTCTCTCTCTCTCTGCTTATACCTTGCTGAATTACAGAGAGAGACAGAGAAAGAGGTCTTCCATCCACTGGTTCACTCCCCAAATGGCTGGAATGGCCAGAGCTGGGCCGATCCGAAGCCAGGAGCTTCTTCTGGGTCTCCCACACAGGCGCAGGGGCCCAAGGACTTGGGCCATCTTCTACTGCTTTCCCAGACCATAGCAGAGAGCTGGATCGGAAGTGGAGCAGCTGGGACTCGAACTGGCGCCCGTATGAGATGCTGGCACCAGAGGCGGAGGCTTACCCTACCACGCCCAGCACTGGCCCCATGGAAGTTGTTACTTTTGTTGGAGGTAGGCCGACTGGAGAGTAAAACCTACCTGCACCACACATGTGAGTGAGTGAGAGCGATCCACTGACTGAATGAGCGCTTCAGACTCCCACCTGCCGGGACCTCGCAGCCTTCAGACCAGTTGAGCGAAATAGCCTGGAGAGCTCTGAGTCTGGGAAGTGCTGGGTTTTGCTTGTTTGTTTGTTTTAGATTTATTTGAAAGAGTGACGGTGGGGGGGGGGGTGAAGAGACAGAAAGGACATCTGTCCATCTGTTCACTCCCCAAATAGCTGGCTGTGACGGTTGGGGCTGGGCCAGGCCAAAGCCAGGAGCCTGGAACTCCATCCGGGTCTCCCTCGTGGGTGCAGGGACCCAAGCACTTGGGCCATCTTCTGCTGCTTTCCCAGGCCACAGCAGAGAGCTGGATAGAAAGTGGAGCAGCCGGGACTTGAACTGGCGCCCGTACGGGATCCTGCATCCAGGTGGCGGCTTTACCTGTTGTGCCTCCACACTGGCCCAAGCGCTGGCTGTGATGATGTCAGTATTTATATGATCAGTCGGGCACTTCAACCTGCTCTGCCCAGAAGGGAGACACACAGACACACAGCGGCATTCAGATGCTGCCTTCCAAGTGCCAGTATCCCACCCTGCCCGGGTACTGTCTCCCTGTGCTCTGTTCCCCTGCCCTGCCCGGGTACTGTCTCCCTGCACTCTGTTCCCCGCCCTGCCCGGGTGCTGTCTCCCTGTGCTCTGTTCCCCCGCCCTGCCCGGGTACTGCCTCCCTGCGCTCTGTTCCCCCGCCCTGCGCGGGTGCTGTCTCCCTGCGCTCTGTTCCCCCGCCCTGCCCGGGTGCTGTCTCCCTGCGCTCTGTTCCCCCGCCCTGCCTGGGTACTGTCTCCCTGCGCTCTGTTCCCCTGCCCTGCCCGGGTGCTGTCTCCCTCCGCTCTGTTCCCCCGCCCTGCCCGGGTGCTGTCTCCCTGCACTCTGTTCCCCCGCCCTGCCCGGGTGCTGTCTCCCTGCGCTCTGTTCCCCCAGCCGGTCCTCAGCTGCCTCGCTGTCCTCATCCCTGCTCTGGTCTGGAGCTGCAGCATCCATCTTTGTCCTTTATTCTGAGCCCTCCTGGTCGCCTTTCTGCTGCGGCCTGTGTGCTCCGAGAGCTGCTTTTAAAGGCACACCTTCGGGAGGGCCACGCCTTCCGCTGCCCAGGGCACATCCGTGGCGTTGGGCGTCTTCTCCCGCCTCCCCTTCAGTGCCCAGTTTCTGGCCCAGGATGTGGTGCGTCCCGCATGAAACCACTGGCGGGGATGTGGGAGATGGCACTCAAGGCCTCCTTAGAGATGTTGACCCTGGCCGGGAGTGCCTCCCCAGTGGTCCTGACGGTGACAGTGACGGGCAGCTTTCGATCCTCAGGCCGTTGGCCACTTGGCCCGAGCCTTCGCCTCCAGTCTCCTCCATGGGTGCCTCCTGGTCCGACACCCGGCAAAGTCAAGACCAGTGCAGAGTCGGAGGGTAACAGCACACTGCACTCGCTGGCGCCGTATTTCTCCCAGCTCAGCAGCTTTTTGTTACACCAGGCTGGCTTTTTTTTTTTTTTTTAAAGATTTATTTATTTATTTGAAAGGCAGAGTTACAAAGGCAGAGAGAGAGGTCTTCCATCCCCTGGTTCACTCCCCCAGTGGCCGCAGCAGCCAGAGCTGGGCTGAAGCCCGGAGCCAGGAGCTACCATGTGGGTGCAGGCGCCCAAGCACTTGGGCCATCTTCCACTGCTTTCCCAGGCCATAGCAGAGAACTGGATCAGAAGTGGAGCAGCCGGGTCTCGAACCGGTGCCCATATGGGATGCCGGCACTGCAGGCGGCAGCTTTACCCACTACGCCACAGCGCCAGCCCCCAGGCTGACTTTGGATGGCCAGAGCTGCCTTTTAAAACAGGGCTCTGCAGACAGAAGCGTAACAGCCCACGGCGAGGATGCCGCAGGCACGTTTCCTGGGCTGGAAGGGAGCTTGGCCTTCAGTCACCTGCAACGAGAGAAAGTCACTCTTTCTAACGCTAAGAGTTCGTATTCAGCAGCAGTTACGGTGCCGCTTGGGCTGCTCAGATCCCACCTCAGAGGGCCTGGGCTCGAGTCCCAGCCCAGCTCCCGACTCCAGCTCCCTGCCCATGCGCACCCTGGGAGGCAGCAGGTGACGGCTTAGGTACTCGGGTCCCTGCCTCCCACATGGGGGACCTGCGTGGAGCTGCTGATTCGTGGTTTTTACCAAGACCGATGATGGAGAGTCGAAGGCCAAGGCCATGACCGTGGCTGGGTTCTTTTTTTTTTTTTTTTTTTTTTTTTTTTTTTTTTTTTTTTGACAAGCAGAGTGGACAGTGAGAGAGAGAGACAGAAAGAAAGGTCTTCCTTTGCCGTTGGTTCACCCTCCAATGGCCGCCGCGGCCGGCATACCACGCTGATCCGATGGCAGGAGCCAGGTGCTTCTCCTGGTCTCCCATGGGGTGCAGGGCCCAAGCACTTGGGCCATCCTCCACTGCCTTCCCTGGCCACAGCAGAGAGCTGGACTGGAAGAGGAGCAACCGGGACAGAATCCAGTGCCTTGACCAGGACTAGAACCCGGTGTGCCGGCGCCGGAAGGCGGAGGATTAGCCTAGTGAGCCCAGCCCGTGGCTGGGTTCTCATTGTGACTTAGGACGTGACTCTAGGCCAGTGACTTCACCTCTCAGGACCTGAACTTCCACTAGGGAGGGACGGGAGGAGGATGGACGGGACGGGGTGACCCCAAAGTGCTCTCCTGGCCTGCGTTCTCTCCCCGGGAATCGCTGTCATTCGGAGTGGTAACCCTGAAAGTCATTGACGGTGTGAGGGTTTTTATTCACCTGTGGAAACATCCACTTAGCTCATTGCCTGCTCGGATCGTTTTTAACCTTATACTTAAAAGTAAATAGACGAAGTAGGGCACTGGTTCTCTGGAGAAAAATCGGTTCAACAAGTGGACTCGAACCACGCCCCTTTCTGATTTATTGTCCTCTCCCTCCCCCCAGAGGCGATGTCCAGCGGAGAGGATTCTCGGTCCTGGGCGCTGGCCAAGCCGGCTTTCACGGAGGCACAGGCCTCTGCCTTGGTGGAATCCGTCTTCGGGTTCCGAGTGTCGAAGGTCCGGCCCCTTCCCAGCTACGACGACCAGAACTTCCACGTGTGTGTCTCAAGAAGCCAGGACGCCGCCGACGGCCCCGCCGAGTACGTCCTGAAGATAAGCAACGCCGAGGCCAGCAAGCACCCGGACGTGATCGACGTGCAGAGCCGGATCATCGAGTTCCTGAGGGCCGCCGGCTTCCCCACCGCCTCCGTGTGCCGCACCAAGGCAGGCGGCCTGAACTCCGTCGTGGCCGTGGGTAAGAGGTGGCCGGCTCCCCGGCCAGCACCTGTCCACGCGCGGGCGTCTGCCTCTGACCCCGGGTAGAGATATGGTCTCAAGACCAAGTGCGTGAGTCCCGCTGATGTTTCCCAGGAGCTGGGAGAAGCCGCAGCATCACCACCGTGGAGAGCGGAGCTCTGATTGGGAGAAGTCAGGGCGGGGATCGGGGTAACCAGGACCTGGTGGTACTGATGGGCGCGTGTAGGAACCAGGGGGCGTGTTTTGTTTCACTTTGTTTTTAATTTGTGCTGCATCTGAAAGAACTTCTTTCTTTATACTCAATTCTCTTGGGTTTGTCAAGATTTATCACTTTTTTTAAAAAAAAAATATTTATTTATTTGAAAGGCAGAGTTACAGAGAGACAGAGGCAGAGAGAGAGAGAGAGAAAGAGTCTTCCATCCACTGGCTCACTCCCTGAATGGCCGCAATGGCTGCAGCTGGGCCAATCTGAAGCCAGGAGCCAGGAGCTTCTTCCAGGTCTCCCACGTGGGGGCAGGGGCCCAAGGACTTGCGTCATCTTCCACTGCTTTCCCAGGCCATAATAGAGAGCTGGATCAGAAGTGGAGCAGCCGGGACTCAAATTGGCACCCATATGGGATGCCAGCACTGCAGGCTATGGCTTTACCCGCTATGCCACAGTGCTGGCCCCTTGTGGGTTTTTTCAATCAGGAACTAATTGGGTATTTGTATTTAGTAGACTGGTGGTGGATTCTGGTGCACACAAGACCAGAAATCAGGAAGCTGGGCGCCCAGGTCTGTCCTTGTACTGTCTGGGGGACCTTGGGCACACTCCTGGAACTCCCCACCTCCGATCCTGGCCCGTGAGACTCGGTCCATTCCACTCCTAAATGCCGAGATTCACCCAACTCAGCCCTCTGAGCAGCAGTCTGGAACCCATTCCTAGAATGTTTGTCCCTCTGTTTATGTTCATTGTTTATTTTATATATATACATTTTAAAGATTAATTTTTTAAATTTTATTTATTTTATTTTTATTTTTATTTTTTTGACAGGCAGAGTGGACAGTGAGAGAGAGAGACAGACAGAGAGAAAGGTCTTCCTTTGCCGTTGGTTCAACCCTGCAATGGCCGTCGAGCTGGCACGCTGCGGCCGGCGCACCGCGCTGATCCGATGGCAGGAGCCAGGTGCTTCTCCTGGTCTCCCATGCGGGCGTAGGGCTCAAGGACTTGGGCCATCCTCCACTGCACTCCCTGGCCACAGCAGAGAGCTGGCCTGGAAGAGGGGCAACCGGGCCAGAATCTGGCGCCCTGACCGGGACTAGAACCCGGGGTGCTGGCGCCGCAGGCGGAGGATTAGCCTATTGAGCCGCGGTGCCAGCCATAATTTTTATTTTTTTTATTTGACAGAGTTATAGACAGTGAGAGAGAGAGAGACAGAGAGAAAGGTCTTCCTTCTGTTGGTTTACTCCCCAAATGGCTACCATGGCCGGTGCTGCGCCGATCCAAAGCCAGGAGCCAGGTGCTTCTCCTGGTCTCCCATGGGGTGCAGGGCCCAAGTACTTGGGCCATCCTCCACTGCCCTCCCGGGCCACAGCAGACAGCTGGCCTGGAAGAAGAGCAACCGGGACAGAATCCGGTGCCCCAGCCGGGACTAGAACCTGGGGTGCTGGCGCCGCAGGCGGAGGATTAGCCAAGTGAGCTACGGCACCGGCCCGATTGATTAATTTTTGAAAGGCAGAGTTACAGACAGGAAGAAATAGAGAGGTCTTCCATCCTCTGGCTCACTCCCTAAATGGCTGCAACAGCCAGGGCTGGGCCAGGAGGAAGCCAGGAGCCAGGCTCTCCATCCGGGTCTCCCATGCGGGTGCAGGGGCCCAGGCCCTTGGCCCCCGAGGAGGAGGTGGTGTGCAGGTCGCACACACAGGCCGTGCCTCAGTCTACCGAGAAGCCTGTATTCCACAGTGCTTGTTTCTATGCCTCATTTTCCGCAGGTGCAGACTGGGGGGGGGGGGGGGGGGGCTGTCAGCATTTGCTTACGTGATTTCTGCCTGGAGCCCCGGCCAGCAGAGCTGACTGTCATTTATTGGCATAGAAAGGGCCAATTCCAACTTTTTATTTTAACTTTTACTTGTTTGAAAGACAGAGACAGACACAGAAAGACCTTTCTGTTGGTTCACTCCCCAAATGTCCACAACAGCTGGCCCTGGACCAGGCCAAAGGCAGCAGCCAGAGCTCCATCCGGGTCTCCCACGTGGGTGGCAGGGACCCAAGTACTTGAGCCATCACCGGTGCCTCCCAGGACATGCATTAGCAGGAAGCTGGAGTCAGGAGCAGGGCCAGGACTTGACCCAGGGCCTCCCACGTGGGATGCGGGCATCCTAGGCTGCCTGTTAACCACCCCCCCACACGTCGGCTTCCCAGTGCTCTTCAGGTTTGTCTGTTCCGCCTGCTTATTTCATCCACTCAGCACTGTGGCCTAGAGTCCTGCTGAGTTGTTTCAGGTTAGTACGTTTTTGCCTCTTCTGTAATTTTTATTCTTTTCAGAATAAAAGTTGCAAAGACCAAATATAAGCTAATTTTTTCAAGAATAGTTGATGGGTCAGTGCTATGGCACAGTGGGTTAAGCCACTGCCTGTGACACTGGTATCTTATATGAGCACCAGTTTGAGTCCCGGCTGCTCCACTTCTGATCCAGCTCTCTGCTGTGGCCTGGGAAAGCAGCAGAAGATGGCCCACGTGCTTGGGCCCCTGCCCCCATGTGGGAGACCCAGATGGAGTTCTAGGTTCCTGGCTTCAGCCTGGCCATTGCGGCCATTTGAGGAGTGAACCAGCAGATTCTCTGCCTTTCAAGTAAATAATTGTTATAAAAAGAAAATGCTCCATTGATGAGCAGTGTCCTTTGGTCCGCAGACAGGGACTCCAGCGTCAGGAGCTACGTGGTGAGGCTGCTGACCTACCTGCCTGGCAGACCTGTGGCCGAGCTGCCCGTCAGCTCCCAGCTGCTGTATGACATCGGGAGGCTGGCGGCCAAGCTGGACAGGACCCTGGAGGTATGACTGTGGGGCTTGTTCATTTGTTTATTTGTTTCAAAGTTCACTTATTTATTTGAAAGTCAGAGTTCAAGACGAAGAGAGAGAGATCTTCTATCTGCTGGTTCACTCCCCAGTTAGCCACAATGGCCAGGACTAGGCTAAGCCAAAACCAGAGCCAGGAGCTTCTTCTGAGTCTCCCATGTGGGTGCAGGGGCCCAAGCACTTGAGCCATCTACTGGCAGCTGGTTCAAGTCCCTGTTGCTCCACTTCCTATCCAGCTCCCTGCTGATGCGCCTGGGAAAGCAGTGGAAGATGGCTCCTGAACCTATGTGGGAGACCCCAGAGAAGTTTCTGGCTCCTGGCATTGGCCTGGCCCAGCCCTGGACATTTTGACCCCTCTCCCCCGGTACCAGGCCCGTCCCAATCCCTGGCCTGATGGCTGGCCCACTAGGAGGGCCTTGGAAGCTTAGCGAGGTTCCAGGGTCGGGCAGCCCAACTCCCGCCCTCCTGGCCCGCAGAGAAGCCGAGACCTGACGCCGGGTGTCCCTCCTCGGGGAAGCAGGGCCCTGAAGCCAGGGCCTGTGTGAGATCACCACTGGGATTTGGATAGGGAGCGCATCGACTTCTTCATCCTCAGCCTGCCTTCTGCCTTCTTTGTGGGCGCACCCATCCACCTATTGCCATTTGCATCGCTGTCGTGGGGCACGGCGAATCCAGCTTTCAGAGGGTGGCAGGGCCACATCCCCACCGACACTGGGTCCTGCGCAGTACTACCTGCTGGTTGGTGTCCGAGGTTTGTTTTTTTTTTTTTTTTTTTTTTTACAGCCAGAGTGGACAGTGAGAGAGAGAGAGAGAGAAAGGTCTTCCTTTTGCCGTTGGTTCACCCTCCAATGGCCGCCACGGCCAGCACGCTGCGGCTGGCGCACCGCGCTGATCCGATGGCATGAGCCAGGTGCTTCTCCTGGTCTCCCATGGGGTGCAGGACCCAAGCACTTGGGCCATCCTCCACTGCACTCCCGGGCCACAGCAGAGAGCTGGCCTGGAAGAGGGGCAACTGGGACAGAATCCAGCGCCCCGACCGGGACTAGAACCCGGTGTGCCGGTGCCGCAAGGTGGAGGATTAGCCTAGTGAGCCGCGGCGCCGGCCATTGTCCGAGGTATTTTAAAATGTCCTACAGGGCACAGGGGAGCTACAGAGAGAACCAAGGAAAGCTGTCCCCCCTTGGTGTCGCAATGACTCTGAGCAGGTTTGACCGCTGTCACTCATCCGCTTGCCTAAGCTCACCCTGCCTTCGCAGGGAGTAAGTTCTGAGTCTTTTCTTAAGTGCTGGGGGCTGCAGAATCTGTGCAAGATAAAGTGCAATGTGGGCCTGGCAGCGATCTGACTGCTCGGCTGGGGACGTGGCTGGGCCACTGCGGTTTCCGGCAGTTGGTCAGGGGGATCCAGAGGAGACAGGAGCCCCTGGGCTGGAGGGGACTGGAACTAAGAATTCAGAGGAGAAGGCTCCGCCTGGCCGGTACTGGCAGCTGGGTGCCGTTTGGACCACAGATTGACTGGAAGGTGAGCTCAAGAGTCGCGTCTTTTTTTTTTTTTTAAGATTTATTTATTTACTTGAAAGAGTTACACTGAGAGAGAAGGAGAGGCAGAGAGAGAGAGAGAGAGAGAGATCCTCCATCTGCTGGTGCACTCCCCAATTGGTCGCAAATGGCCGGAGCTGTGCTGATCCGAAGGCAGGAGCTTCCTCTGAGTCTCCCACATGGGTGCAGGGGCCCAAAGACTTGGACCATCTTCCACTGCTTTCCCAGGCTGTAGGAGAGAGCTGGACCGGAAGAGGAGCAGCCAGCACCTTTATGGGTTGCTGGCACTGCAGGCAGAAGCTTAGCCCACTATGCCACAACACCAGCCCCTGAAAGACTCTCTCTCTCTCTCTGCAACTGACTTTCAAATAAATAAAATAACTCTTAAAAAAAAGCTATCAGGAATATAGAGAACTCAGATCTGCAGAGTTCATGTTCAACAAATATTTACTGAGTACCCGTATACATGAGATCTTTATTTTTTTTTAAAGATTTTATTTATTTTTATTTGAGAGGTAGAGTTACAGTGAGAGGGAGAGACAGAGAGAGAAGTCTCACTCCCCAACTGGCTACAATGGCCGGAGCTGTGCCAATCTGAAGCCAGGAGCCAGGAGCCTCCTCCTGGTCTTCCATGCGGGTGCAGGGGCCCAAGCTCTTGGGCCATCCTCCACTGCCTTCCCAGGCCACAGCAGAGAGCTGGATGGGAAGAGGCGCAGCCAGGACTAGAACCGGTGCCCATATGGGATGCCGGCCCCTCAGGCAGAGGATTAACCTACTGCGCCACGGCGCCAGCCCCAAGACTCAATATTCCTGTTACTACCCCATGTCAGAGCTGAGCCCTCCTGCAGATGCAGGGCTAACAGGGCCCCCACTGCGAGGCTGACTCTGCGCCTCCCCGGAGTAGGCTGGCGCTCTGGTGGAAACCCACCAAGTGTTCTATTTCACCTTCTTTATACATAAGAGTATTCGGGTTGTTCATGGAAAATCCGTATAATGAAAAACTACTTGTGGATTTCAAACCCCTTGCATATAATAAAAAAATTTATCCTCTCTCTCTCTCTCTTTCTCTCTCTCTCTCTCTCTTCAATAGATAGGCAGACAGAGTTCCCATCCACTAGTTCACTCTCCAAATATCTGCAATAGCCTGGCCTGCATCAATCTGAAGCCAAGAGCTGGAAGCTCCATCCAGGTCTCCCGTGTGGGTGGCAGGGACCCAACCACTTGGGTCATCATCTGCTGCCTTCCTGGGTGTGCATTTGCAGGAAGCTGAATGGAAACAGAGCTTGGGGGCCAGTGCTGTGGCACAGTGGGATAAAGCCCCAGCCTGCAGTGCCAGCATCCCATATGGGCGCCGGTTCGAGAGTCCTCTCTCTCTCTCTGGCTCTACCTGTCTCTGTAACTCTGTGAAAGAAAGAGAGAAAGAGAGAGAGAGCGAGAGAGAGAGAGAGAAAGAGAGAGAGAGAGGGAGGGAGGGTGGGAAGGAAGGAAGGAAGGAAGAAAGAAGGAAAGAAAGAAGGAAAGAAGAAAGAAGGAAGGAAAGAAAGAAAGAAAGAAAGAAAGAAAGAAAGAAAGAAAGAAAGAAAGAAAGAAAGAAAGAAAGAAAGAAAGAAAACAGAGCCTGAACTCAAGCCAATGCACTCTAATAGGGGGTGCAGCTTCCAACGGACAACTCTGCTGCCACACCCCACACACCCACCCCGCAACTTGTCTCTGAATTCCATTTTCCCATTGCATTTTAATAACCCCCCCCCCCCATAGATGCATAGTGAAAATTTCAAGCGGTGCTGAAAGATGTCACATGAAAGCCACGTCTACACCATCACGATTCCTGCTTGGAACCCACCTCCCCGTAAGCAGCTCCTCAAGGTGTCTGAGTGTCTTCTGCTTGCTCCGCAGAGCGCTTCACACCCGGTGGTGAGGACACTGGAAGTCTCGTCCCGGGAGGAAGCCCGTGAGGGTGTAGAAGGCTTATCTGCAGAAGTCAAGGCTCAGGGCAGGCAGGAGTGCCGAGTTCAAGGATCGGGGACAGTCATGTGGCAGAGGCATGCGTCTGGTTCCAGATGGCCCCCGAGGTCACAGTGGGGCCGGTGGACACTGCTGGGGAGGCAGCTTTAAGCCCAACAAAAGGAAGACATAGAAAAAACACAAAGTGCCAGAACCCATCACAGGTAATGTCTCAGTATTATTGACTGCGATGGTTTTCTTCTGCATGTGTATGTGTGCCTCTACAATGAAATGCAATGTAAGGCACGCTCAGAAAGATTGGAAGGCTACTCATGTCAATGGGTGCCTACACAGGCACTCGGGGACAGAGATCTGAAGTCAGGAGACCCAGGCCCTCCCACGGCCACAGAGTAGCAGGTCACTAGCCCTCCCTGAAGCTCAGTTTCCCTGTGCATACACGGATGGCCACAGTCACTGAGAACTTTAGACAGAATGGTTAAAGTCTGGGCCCAGTGTAGTGGCGCAGCGGGTTAAGCCAACATCCCATAGTTAGAACACTGGTTCAAGTCCCAGCCGCTCCACTTCCAATCCAGCTCCCTGCTAATGCACCTGGGAAAACAGTGGAAGATGGCCCAGGTACATGGGTCCCTGACACCCTTGTGGGAGAACCAGATGGAGTTCCTGGCTTCTGTCTCTGGCCTGGCCCAGCCCCAGCTGTTGCAGCTATTCAAGGAGTGAATCAGTGAGTGGAAGAGTTCTCTCTGTCAACCCACCTTTCAAATAAATAAGTAAATCTAAAAGAAGAAGAAGCAGAATGGTTGAGGTCTAGAGGCCCTTCCAAGGTCAGAATGTCTTATCCTAGGAATATCCATGAATTCCGCGGGTACTGAGTGGTACCTTGTAACCGGGCACTGCTCGAGGTGTGGAGCCACAGTGGTGAACAAAACAGGCCCCTGGTCCTCAAGAGCTTAACTGCTAGTGAGGATGAGCCAGAAGGTAATTAAGTGGGTTATGGCAAATGCGGATGGCAATAAGGTCAGAAGAAATAAGCAGAGGAGAGGATCGTTAAATGTTGGAGAGAAGGTGAAATTTTAGATGGCGTGGTCAGGCGGCTCTTGTAGAGAAGGTGGTTCCTTGAGTAAAAATCTGGCAGAAGGAGGGCACTATCCACGTGACCCACTCTGGAGGGCAGCCCAGGACCGGGAAAGTCGTGTTGGGAAATGGGACTGCAGCAGGTGCACTCACTGGCCAGCAGGGGGCCGGTGCAGTCCAAACAGAGTGAGCAGGAGCAGAAGCTGAGGTCAGGGGGGTCACCAGGGGCTGGGGTCAGGTGAGGGGGTGAGAACAGTTCTGTAGGGCTGCCTCCGACTCCTCGTGTCAACTCTACAGTCCCGGGGCCAGGAGTGAGGTGCAGTGGGTAAGGTGCTGTCTGGGACGTGTGCACCCCTATCAGAGTGCCTGGGTGCTTTGCAGCTTCCTGCTAACGTGCACCCTGGGAGGCCTCGGGTGACGGCTCAAGTACTCGGGGCCCTGCCACCCAAGTGGGAGACCCGGATGGAGCTGGCTTCCGGCTCATCCCGGTCCAACCCCAGCTGGTGTGGGCATTTGGGGAGTGAACCAGCAGATGGAAGACTCTCTCTCTCTCTCTCTCTCTCTCTCTCTCTGCCTTTCAAGTAAAATAAAAACAAATAGCAATGTTTGAAAAGCACCTGTGTGCACACCAGTGAAGGAGGGACCAGGAGCCCCTGCACATACAGGAAGGCGTGACTGGCCTGTGGGTTAACGTGCCCGCGGTCAGTGCACACGCGTGACTGTGAGAGGCAGCCAGCTGTCCCCGGCCGGCACTCCCGGCCACTGCGGGGCACACGGCGGCCCTCTCCGAGGTGCGCGTTCTGCCAGCGGGCTGAGCGTTTCTCGCTTTGGGGTTTAGGAGTTCCGTCACCCCGGCGTACGTAGTCTGCGTCGCGAGGACTTCATCTGGAACCTGAAAAGCGTTCCTCTTCTGGAACAGTACCTGGACGCCCTGGGCCAGAGCCGAAACCGGGCGATCGTCGAGCAGGTCATCCAGCTGTTCAAGCAGGACGTGAGGACCAAACTCAGCGAATTTCGGGAATGTGAGTGCCCCCCGCCCCGCCCCGCCCCGCCCCATCACGTCAGTGCTTTGCGCCATAAAACCGTGGAGGTGCAGCTCAGCTTCGTCAAATCCTCAGCCCACGGTGCGTGCTTGGCGCGGCGAGTGGGTCAAGCTGCCGTTTGGGGTCGTCCCAGCCTGCGCAGGTCCCGGCGGCTCTGTGTCCCGTCCCGCTCCCTGCTAACGTGCCTGGGAAGCGGTGGATGCTGGCGCAAGTGCTTGGGCCTCTGCCGCTCGCGTGAGGAACTGGATGGAGTTCCAGGCTCCTGGGTTTCGCCTGACCCAGCCCCTGGCTGTTGCGGGCATTTGGAGTGAACCAGCGGATGAAGATGTCTCTCTCTCTCTCTCTCTCTCTCTCTCTCTCTCTCTCTCTCTTTCTGTCTCTTTGCCTTTCAAATAAATAATCAACCTTTTTAAAACTTCATTTAAAAAGTCTGCAACCTTTGCCATACGATTCCACTGTTTTTTAAGTTGATCCATTTGGAGTTCCCCAGAAACCTTTTATTTAAGGAACACAAGCTTCATGCATTTCATAAGCACAGCCTTAGGAACACAGTGGTTCTCCCCACCGTACCCACCCTGCCACCCACACTCCCACCCTTCCTCCTCCTCTCCTATTCCCATTCTTATTTTTTACTCAGATCTATTTTCAATTAATTTTACACAGATAACGATGAACTCCATACTAAGTAAAGAGTTCAAAAAAAGTGTGAAAATAAAAACAAACCTGTTCCTCAGCGGCTGAGACAAGGGCTGCTCAAAGTCATCACCTCAAAGTGTCAAATTCGTGAAGCTCCCTCTTACGCGTCACAGGAGCCCACTTCTTTTTTTTTTTTCTTAAAGATTTTATTTATTTATTTGAGAAAGAGAGTTACAGAGAGAGGTAGAGAGAGAGAGTGAGAGAGAGAGGTCTTCCATCCACTGGTTCACTCCCCAGATGGCTGCAACGGCTGGAGCTGCGCTGATCCAAAACCAGGAGCCAGGAGCTTCTTCTGGGTCTCCCACATGGGTACAGGGGCCCAAGGACTTGGGCCATCTTCTACTGCTTTCCCAGGCCACAGCAGAGAGCTGGATCAGAAGTGGAGCAGCCAGGACTGGAACCGGCGCCCATATGGGATGCCAGCGCTGCAGGCGACAGCTTTACCCGCTACACCGCAGTGCCAGCCCAGGACTACGTTCCCTTGTGTGATCTTCTGAACTTTCATGTTAGGTCTATAATCCATCTGGAAGCTGGTTTTATGTAGTGCATACACTTTTGCTTAGGCTTATGCGTGCTCCCACCACGCTGTATTGAAGCAACCGCCTCTTCCCTGCTTTGTCTGGGTCCCACCTCTGCTGCAAACCGTGCCCGGTTTATTCCTGTGGCCTCTGCTCCCATGCAGCCCTGTGTGCCTCAGTGAGGCAGGGTCAGCCACGGGAACAGACACCCCTCCGCCGTGGCGGGCCACGTGCAAAGGCTTAGTGCTGGCTCCAGTGACACGCCTACCGTTCTACCCATCCTCACTTTGGGATGGAGACTGATCGGACCTTCACCAACCCAAATCCTGCCATGGTGTTGAGGAGGAGAATGTAGCCAACTGTATGCCGGCTCTTCAGCCTCCGGCCCGGAAATGATGTCCCTTGTGCCCCTGTGTCAGTGACCATCAATCATGTGGCCCGCTAAGCCACAGCGCCGGCCCCTGGCTGCTCCACTTCCTCTGCACCCACGTGGGAGACCCAGAAGAAGCTCCTGGCTCCTGACTTCAGATCTGCACAGCTCTGGCCATTGCAGCCATCCAGGGAGTGAACCAGTAGATGGAAGACCTCTCTCTCTGTGCCTCTGCCTCTCTGTAACTCTGTCTTTCAAATAAATAAATAAATATTTTTTAAAAATCCACCCATCTATATAACTAGGGAGATAGATTAAACAGATAGATACTAAGTTTTATAAATTTCCCTTGTGGCTGGCATTGTGGTGTGGTAGGTTAAGCCCCGTCTGTGGTGCTGGTATCCATATGTGTGCTGGTTCATGTCCCAGCTGCTCCACTTCCAGTCCAGCTCTCTGCTGTGGCCTGGGAAAGCAGTAGAAAATGGCCCAAGTTCTTGGGCCCCTGCACCCACGTGGGAGACCTGGAAGAAGCTCCTGGCTCCTGGCTTCGGATCAGCCCAGCTCTGGCCGTTGTGGCCATCTGGGGAGTGAACCAACGGATGGAAGACCTCTCTCTCTCTGTCAGTACCTCTCTCTGTAACTCTTTCAAATAAATAAAATAAATCTTTAAAAGCTAAGTAAGTAAATTTCTCCAAGAGGACTTCTGCTTTTTTTTTTTTAATTTGATTTAGTACTAGATGCGTGATTTTCTAAAATGCTAATGTGAATTTCATTCCTAATTTCACTTTTTGTTTGTTGCTGGTGTATAGAAATAGCACTTTGGTGTATCCACATAGTTCCCAAATACTTTCATTAATTCAAATAACTTACCTCAAGATGCTTCAAACATGCACAGTGATACCATCTGTAGATAATTACAGCTTTAAAAGGGAGAAACAGTCCTGTGTTTCCCCTCTCTGTTCTCCTTCACTGAGCATCCTGTGTTCCCCACCGCCCCGCCCACATCCGGGGGAAGGAATTGTGTAACCGTTGACCGTGACCGCTGCCTTACGCCTGTATAACATTAAGGACATTCTTCGGGACAGGAGTTGGGCATAGCGGCTGAGAGCCTGCTTGGGGCGCCTACATCCCACACAGGAGTGCTGGGTTCGGTCCTGACTCACTCCTGTTGTTGTACCTCCTGGGAGGCAGCAGGCAAGGGCTCGAGGGCTTGGGTCCCCGCCACCTGTGTGGGAGACCCGGACTGAGTTACATGCACTTGGCTTTGGCCTGGCCCAGCTGTGGCTGTTGCAGGCACTTTGCGGGTGAGCCAGCAGGCCAAACAAATTTTTTTTCTTTCTACTTTTCAAAAAATATTAATTAATTAAAATAAAAATTTTAAGAAGTTCCCTTCTATTCCTGGCTGCTAAAAATTTATATGATGAATGAATGTTTTAATTTTACCCAGCATTTTTATGCATAGCTATCAAGATGGTCATATTGTTTTTCTTGGTTGATATGGTAAATTACATTGGTTGTTTGAGCAGCAGACTTACAGAGAGAGGAGAGAGAGAAAGAGACAGAGAGAGAGAGAGAGAGAGAACTTCCATCTGTTGGTTCGGTCCCCAGGTGGCCACAATAGCCAGGGCTGGGCCATGCTGAAATCAGGAGCCAGGAACTCCATCCAGGTCTCCTAGGATGGGGGGGTTAGGACTTGAGCCATCCTCGCTGCTTTCCCAGGCACGTTAGCAGGGCGCTGGACTGGAAGTGGAGCAGCCGGGCCTCAAGTGGTGCTCATACAGGATGCCCGCACTGGCCCCTGACCCTGTACTTCTGACTGATCCTCAGCTGAGAGAGAAATGGACAGAGAATGAACTGGGCTATTAAATACCTGTCTCTACGCTTTGTCTACTTTCAGGCATTAATCATGGGGACCTTAACGACCACAATATCTTAATACAGTCCAGCAAGACAGCCTCTGGAGATACCGTAGACCAGGTGTCCGGGATCCTGGACTTTGACGACATGAGCTATGGCTACTATGTGTTCGAAGTGGCCATCACCATCATGTACATGATGATTGAAAGCAAGGACCCCATTCCGGTGGGCGGTCATGTGCTGGCAGGCTTTGAGAGCGTCATCCCACTCACCGCCGCCGAGAGGGGCTCTCTGTTTCTGCTCGTCTGCAGTCGCTTTTGCCAGTCGCTCGTCATGGCTGCGCACTCTTGCCAGCTAAACCCCGAGAACCGGGACTACCTCATGGTCACGGCCAAAACCGGCTGGAGGCACCTGCAGCAGCTGTTCGAGATGGGTCAGGCGGCCGTAGAAGAGATCTGGTTTGGAACGGCTAAGTCCTACGCGTCCGGGGTCGCCGTGTGAGACCAGGTGGAAGTTGCGTCGTTAAAACTCAGCAGGACCAAGTCCGGTTTTGTGCAGGGCTCACTCGCCCAGCATAGCTAAAAATGAACTGATTGACAAGATCGGTTCTGAACGTGACAAAACATGTGTGAAACCTCTCAAGCTCTTCAGGCCATCATGACCACTTTTTAAACTTAAAGGGCGGCAGGGGCAGGGGCCAGCTGCATCCCGCACCAGGAGGCCTGGCTGGAGTCCCACCTCCACTTCCTCCCAGTGCTCTGCTAACGGGCACCCTGCCAGTCAGCAGATAACGGCCCGAGCACTGGCTTCCTGCTGCATATGTGCAGACGGGGCTGGAGTTCTACCTCTTAACTTCGCCCGGCCCAGCCATGGCTGTTGTAGGCATTTGGGGGAATGAACCAAGGGATGGAAGACTCTCTCTCTCTCTCTCCCTCTCCTTCCCTCTCCCTCTCCCTTTCCAATTAATAAATAAAACTCTGAAAATCTATTGGGACAGAAGTGGTGCCTGGGGACACGTGTCCTGTGATCCCCTTTGCCTTGGGTACGGAACACGCATGATGATGTCATTTTGAGTCAGGTAAGCGCTCAGGTTCTAGTCCAGCCCTGAAATCAAGGACTTCGTTAAATGTTGGCAGGAATTGATTGAGAGCTACATAGAGATGAAGTAGTCGCATATTTGAAATAACCAGACACGATGCACAGACCTGGCTAGAGCGCCTCTCACCCCACTGTCCCTGGCCTCCTGTCGCGTTCTGTAGCTGGTGGCACGTGGCTTTGCACAGGGGTCGTGGTTGTGCAGACACCTGCTCCACGAGCACCGTGAGGCCGGAAACTGTGTGGAACGTGCTCTTGTCTCCTCCCCGCTTCTCCTCACACCTGCAGGAGTGCCCTCCCACGGGAAGATCTTTCCTTACAGAAGCTTGCAGAGTGAACGCGGGCTGGAACGCGCACTCTAAAATGCACCGGCAGTGCCTACTCAGATGACGGTTCCGTGAGAAAACGTTCGCCTTAGCCTGAGAGGGTGGCTGGAACCGCAGCTCCAGAGACGGGTGCCGGGAGACACTGGACCTGCAGGGAAGCAAATGGAGACGTCCAGACGAGCCCGCTGAGCCCGGAGCTCCCGGAACACGGGGCCCGGGGGAGCCCCGAACAGAGAAAATGTCCCTGTAATTTGATCTCTGACTCTGTGAGGAGGTGGCGGATGGGATGAAGCTCGCTGTATCCTCGGCTTAAATCTACTACTGTGTTTCCTCCAGTCCTTTCTCCCATCGTGGTTTTAACTGCCTTTTCTACCGATGACCAAAGTTTATTCAAATGCCCTCAGTGTGTATGTGTCTGCATTGGGTGCATATCTGACTTGTATACCAGTAGGCATTGATTCTAAATGTTTAGCTGCCTACCTACCTAACTCTGCTTCCCAAGCTAAGTTTTTCTCTCGGTGTTCTCGTATCTATTTTTAAAGTGATGTTTATTTGTTTATTTGAAAGGCAGGCGACAGAGAGAGAGAGAGAGAATCTTGTATCTGCTGATGCAGCCCCCAAATGGCCACAACAGCCAGGTCCGGGCCAGGCTGAGGCCAGGATCCAGGGACCCCATCCTGGCTCGTGCATGGGTGTCAGGGGCCCAAGTACATGGGCCATCATCTGCTGCCTTCCCAGGGGCTGCAGCAGGAACCTGAATGGGAAACTGAGCAGCTGGGGCTGGAATTGGCGCCCAGTGTAGGATGCTGGTGGTGCAAGCAGTGGTCACCTCATGACGTCACAGCACGAGGCCCTGCATCGTTTATTTGTCACTTCGCGGTCCCTCCACTTCTCTGAGAGCTGGGGTGATGGTAGTGCCGACGTCACAGTCGGATTTCAGAGGAGAAAAACACTGAGTGCTTGGCACCTGCTAGCACCTGCTACGTATTGGCCACCCAGGTTGTCCAAACTCAAAACACCGGGGAGCTTTGGGCTTACCTTTCTTATACTTAATTAGCAAGTCCTGTTGGGTTCTTAGAATCACAGGGCTTTAGCCCCATGGGCCCTTCCTGCCTCATGTGTGTCAGGAGGTAACAAAAGCTGAGCATCGAGGGCTCTTTACAACATGCCCACGAGGGAAATTCCGCTGTGATTAACGCTCACGTTCAGGGAAGGAAACAGATTTAGAAGTGTCGCTGCCCAACAAGAGCCAGGGCCTCCGTCAGGCCTTCCTGAACCAGACGCTCTGCCCCACTGGCCCGGGCGGGGCGCGGAACGTCCAAACCGTGCGGCCTGGCCTTGCCCGGGCGACAGCGGGTGGGACTCAGAGTTCGGTGGATCCAGAGCAGGCTCGTTTTGAAGCTGGTAATGGTGTGTGGCCTGCGATGATGTCATAAATACCCGGACGGCCCTTGGCAGAAAAACGGTTCCCCCTCCCTCCCAGGGCCCCTCGGTACTTGCTCCCCTTCCTCCCTCCGCTCCTTGGCCCCTAGACACACAGACGGGAACAAATAAGATCATTCACATAAAAGCACTTGGGCTTCTCAATCATTAAAGGATTTTGTGGTTTTTATTTTTGTTTCACCGAGAGACAAGACAGCTGCCATTCTCTGGTTCAACCCCCAAATGCTCACAATGGTTAGGGCTGAGCCAGGCTAAAGCCACGAGCCAGGTGTCCCGCGTGGATGGCGGGACTCAACCACGTATAGCATCACCTGCTGCCTCCCAAGGCCTGAGTTGGCAGGAAGCTGGGGTCAGGAGCCGCAGGCACTAGAGGTGCTCAGAGATGCGACGCAGCTGGCTTAGACACGAGGCCTGACGCCCACCCCAGATGATGGCTTGTAGTCTAGCTTGGTCAGTCAGGAAACTGAGGATCAGAAGAATGGACTGAGCCTTGGGTTTTACTCCCGGACCACTTACGTGATGAAACTCTTAGAGTCCCTTCGGGATTGCGTTTGCTAACGTGGATTCCCCGTCAGTGAGTCTGCAATGCAGATCCTGCCGATCGCCGTTTCAGAGTTTTTCTATATGCTGCCTTGCACTGATGTCTCCGGTTCGGTTTTGGTCTAGCTTACCTCCGACCCATCAGTTCCGTGTGCCTCTGATGGTTAATTTTAGGTTGCTGATGTGAGTGGGTTAAGGGATACCCAGACAGCGGACACAGACACATTGTTCCTGGTATGTCTGCAGGGCTTCCTGCAGACGACCCATCCTCACCGAGGTGGGTGGGCATCCTGCAGTCTGCCGAGGGGCCAGACAGAAAACACGCAGAGAAAAGACAAGTTGGCGAGGCACCCATCCTCTCCCGGCTCACACGTCGCAGCTCCAGGTTCCTGGCCTTCGGGCTCCAGGCCCGACCCTCGCAATCCCCGCCCCGCTCTCTCCCTAGGTCCTCACCAGGCCTCAGGCTCAGGCTGAGCCACACAGTCACATGAGCCAATTCCTGTAATAAAACCTTGTAATGCCGGCGCTGTGGCTCAATAGGCTAATCCCCCGCCTAGCGGCGCCGGCACACCGGGTTCTAGTCCCGGTCGGGGCGCTGGATTCTGTCCCGGTTGCCCCTCTTCCAGGCCAGCTCTCTGCTGTGGCCAGGGAGTGCAGTGGAGGATGGCCCAAGTGCTTGGGCCCTGCACCCGCATGGGAGACCAGGAGAAGCACCTGGCTCCTGGCTTCAGATCAGCGCGGTGCGCCAGCCGCAGTGGCCATTGGGGGCAAAGGAAGACCTTTCTCTCTGTCTCTCTCTCTCTCACTGTCCACTCTACCTGTCAAAAAAAAAAAAAATGAACTGTTTAGAAAAAAATTTATTTTAATTGAAAATCTCGACATACAAAAATTGTACACATTTATGGGGTGTGATGTGATGTTTTCGGTAGTCCAATCACCAAACCCAAATCCCGTCTTCCAGGTTAAAGAGACATGCACAGCACATTACCTTATGGGCAGTCACCCTACTGTGCAACAGAACCCAATAGCTGAGTTGGGTTTTGGGGTCTCCCCGGGCATCTCTGCTCCCAGGCACACAGGGGTGAACACACACAGAGTGGCAGAGGGCCTCGCCCAGACCCAGGCCCCCGCCGCTGCCTAGGTTTACCCCACAGAATTCAGAGTTTTTAAGTGAGGAGATTTCTCAGTTAAAAGTGAGATCAAAGAGGGAAGGCCGAGCAATGACTGTGGGTGACCCAGTAGGTGACAGTGGCTGAACCGCGGGGACCACAGAACTTCAGGAAGATCGCGGGAGGTGCACACTTTGAAATCCATCCGCAGCCCTTTCCTAACAGGTGTTTCCCACGAACTTCCAAGGGCCCTTCCTGCAGGGACTGACCGAGGGAGGCCTCGATGCAGGGTGCCTTCAGCGGTAGACTGTTTCCTGTCGCAGTGGGAAGACGTGACGGCAGCGATGTGTGGGATGATGAGACCCCGACATCTCCCCTCCCACGGGTTCCGCTGTCACGTGCCACTGCTGTTTCCCACCGACAGGCTCTGCGCCTTGAGTCTGGGTGAGCCTGTGACTACCCAGTGAATGAGCCCGAGGGCGGGCTGTACAAGGTCCCCCTGGGACCCGGACGCTGTGTGGACCACACAGAGAGGACTAGCGGCCCAAACAGCTCATTTCTAAGCTACCTGCCTTTCAAAACCTACCCAGATCCAACAATGTTGCACCCTACATAAAAGACGCTACCCGGCCGGCTGCTCCTAGGGGGCGACTGGGAGCGAATGACGTTGTTAACCCAGCTCTGGTCCCCCTTCCAGCCTGCGGACCCCTGACCGGGTGCAGTCGGCGGCTGAAGGTGGGCGGAAAGGGCGGGAAGGCGAGCTGGGCACTTCCAGGAGATCCTTTCCAAGTGAGAACGCTGGGAGGCGGCTGGAGGCAAGGTGCGGTCCGAAGCGGCGGGGACCGCCCTGGGGCCCCGGGCAGGAACGAGAGCCACAGGCGGGCGCCCGCTGTCCCTCCCCCGGGCCTGTGACCAGCCGGGACGCAAGCCGAGGTAGAGACGAAACCATAGGAAACGGAACCCAGCGCTCAGGCCACCTCCCGCCCCGGCCAGAGTCCTCAGCTCCGCCCCTGCGCCGGGCCACGCCCTCCCGGGGATAACCCCGCCCCGCAGCTCCCATTGGGCGCCCCGTGCTCGCCCCGCCCAGGACCGCTTCCGCGTCCCCGGCCGCCCCGCCCCCGGGCGGCTCTGCGCACGCGCGGGGGCCATATTAGCGGCTCGTACTCCGGCGGCGGCGGCGGGTTTCCTCCCCTGGAGTCCAGCCCTCGTGTGGATTTCCAACTCTTCCGTGTTTTCTCTCGGGTGAGCCTGAGCCCGCTGGAGGGGCGGAGGTCTTGGGTCTTGCGCTCCCTGTGGGCGGAGGTCTTGAGACGGCCGGTTTCGGCCTGCGGCGGCCGAGCAGCAGCGGGCGCGATGACTCTGCACCCGGCGGCCTCGGCGACGGGGCTGGCCCGCGCCGGCCACCGTCGGGCTGGCGTGGACCGGGCACGGGGGGCCGGGGGCCGGACGCGGGAGCCCGGCGGGTGACAGTTGGCCCTGCGGCAGGTGCCGGTGAGCCCCTGGTCCTGCCGGGCCCGGCGTCAGGCGGGGAGGTGCCGAGAGCCGTGGGCTCGCGCGCCTGTCGTGTGCCCGTGGCCTCGCGGCCTGCTGTCGCGGCGCCCCCCCGTGACCCCTGCCGCGTGCCGCCGGCTCCTTCCCTGGTCACCCTGCCCTGGCCCGCCAGCAGCCCGAGCGCTGGCTAGAGTACCGCTCGGTTCCTGGCGCCCCAGAGTCGCCCTGGGGAGCCCCGCATTGACTGAGAGCGAGAAACCCGGCCTCTCCGTGGGTCCGCGGGCCCTGCTCACCTCCCCGGTCCTCGTTGCCGGGACTCCGGGCTGTGTCTCGTGGCCGGCTGAGCCTCGCGCGTCGGGAGTGGGCGTGGGGGCACGCACGGTCGCCGCCCCGGTGCCGCACGCTGGGCTGTGCGTTCCGGGCGCTGCGGGGTCCGGCCGCTCGCTCAGCCCTCCGGCGTCCTTGCGATCTGTCTTTGAACTTCAGCAGCTGTCTCTTGCCCCTTGAGCCAGCCTGCCCCACTGCCCTTTGCTCCCCGTTTCTGCCCCGTCTCCCTCCCGTCCCCAAGTGACTTCTCGAAAAGTACTTAAGCCGGCGCTGTGGCTCACTAGGCTAATCCTCCACCTTGCGGCGCCGGCACATCGGGTTCTGGTCCCGGTCGGGGCGCCGGATTCTGTCCCGGTTGCCCCTCTTCCAGGCCAGCTCTCTGCTGTGGCCAGGGAGTGCAGTGGAGGATGGCCCAGGTGCTTGGGCCCTGCACCCCATGGGAGACCAGGAGAAGCTCCTGGCTTCAGATCAGCGCGGTGCGCTGGCCGCAGTGGCCATTGGAGGGTGAACCAATGGCAAAGGAAGACCTTTCTCTCTCTCTCTCTCCCTCTCTCTCTCTCTCACTGTCCACTCTGCCTGTCAAAAAAAAAGTACTTAAATTGATTTTCTTCACCTCGGTGCCTCGCCCACGCTACTGTCCCATTTGTGTCTGACCCCCTCGCATGACTGTCTCACCCGTTCCGGGGTCCCAGTACCCGGCACAGGGCCTGGCACCCAGCAGGTGCCCGGCAGAGCCGAGCTGAGCGGAGGGCGTGTTGTGAAACGCGTGTGTTTCATTCAGCGGATGCTTAGTTGTGAATTGTGGATTTCGTTTCTAATGCCGACCCTCTTCTCTTCCCAGAGCCGCGTTACAGAGCTCAGGAACCATGGTGAGTTGATGCACGCGTCTGATAGCTCGCGCCGGGACGTGTCCTAAGAGGGTGTGGGAGCTGGCCTGCGGTGGGTCGGAATCATGGGTGTTTTTCCTTTGCAGTCTCGGAGATACGACTCCAGGACCACCATCTTTTCTCCCGAAGGTAAAGTACAGACTGCCTCGATCTGCCAAAGCAGTCCTTCAAGTGTTGCACTTGGGGGAGGGGAGGGGGCTGCCGACGGTTTTTTGTAGTTGCGGTACTCAGGTCGCCGGGTGGACCCGGTGCGGCTTGGCGGCTCTCGCGGCCTGCCGGTGCCCTGACGTGTTCTTTGGCATGGGCGGTGTGGGAGCGGCTCCTCACGGCCTGTGTCCGCAGGTCGCCTGTACCAGGTGGAGTACGCCATGGAGGCTATCGGACACGCCGGCACCTGCCTGGGCATTTTGGCTAACGACGGAGTTTTGCTCGCGGCCGAGAGGCGCAACATCCACAAGCTCCTGGACGAGGTCTTTTTCTCCGAGAAGATTTATAAACTGAACGAGTGCGTAAGCTCCCCGGGCAGAGCTCCGGCCGGCCGCGGCTCTCCCCGCGGCTGCTCTGGTAGCAGGAATGGGTGGGGCCGGATGCTTGGAGGACACGCCTCTCTGTAGGGTGAGAGCCGTCGCGCGGGTGCAGGTCCAGGCTCCGGGGTGAGCCGTGTGGCCCTGCGTCTCACGCCCTCCTAGAGTGACAGCAGATGAAACAAATTTAATAAGCCAGAAGTGGCTGGCACATCAGGGGTTCTCAGAGTGTTTGGAATGGCAGCTCATGAATGAGGCTGAATGACAGGATTGTCACAGAGAGCAGGCCCCTGGGGGAACCGCGCAGCAGGCCCTGTGTGCTGGGTGGCACTGCCGTTCCCTGTGGGTGCAGCCAGTGGAGAGCTGGCCAGACTTTGTCCTCAGTCGGGGGCCTGCAGGGCCCGGTGATGACCTCACCCAGGGGGCGCTGTGGGGCCCGCCCAGCAGCTTGGTCAGGCGTGGTGGTGGTGGGTGTCTAGGCTGGATGCAAGCCTGGGCTGCAGCCCTGTGGGAGGCCAGCTGTGGGCTTCCTGGGCAGGCCGGTTGCCCTGCGTCTGTCGGAGAACCTGGAGGGGCGTCTCTTGATCTTGGGTGTTGAGTGACATCACGCTGATGTCTCCTACGAAGTAAAACTCGAGTAGTTTTCTCCCGAGGGTGGAGCGAGCCTGGTGAGCGTCTCAGGAGCTCGGTGCTCTGTGAGGTGGGTGGGAGGCTGCGGCTCGCAGGCGCCCCCCTGCTCACACGTGCGTCTCTCCCTGCAGGGACATGGCCTGCAGCGTGGCGGGCATCACGTCGGACGCGAACGTTCTCACTAATGAGCTGAGACTCATCGCGCAAAGGTGTGGTCGCAGGGCCGGAGCTGTGAGAGTGGAGGGAGCCTGGGGGTGTGGCGCTCAGCTCGCTTCCGCAGGCGGGCAGTCCCTGCAGATCGGTCGTGGGAAGCAGTGGGTTTTTAAACTTGCAGTGTTGCTTACCCTGAGTCTGTTGGGATGTGGATGGAGTCCCACCCCCGCCTTCCTCTGCGGATTGCAGGCTCCTGTTACCTTGTCTGCGGGCCTGGTTTTCCCCTTGGAGGGTGTTTCTTTAGACTGTGGCTGGTTTAGAAGAAGCTGCTCTGCCCCTCTGCCCTAGGTATCTCCTACAGTATCAGGAGCCCATCCCCTGTGAGCAGCTGGTGACAGCGCTGTGTGACATCAAGCAAGCTTACACACAGTTTGGAGGTACTGATTTTTTTTTTTTTTTAAAGATTTATTTATTTTACTTGAAAGAGTTACACAGAGAAGGAGAGGCAGAGAGAGAGAGAGTCTTCCATCCACTGGGTCACTCCCCAATTGTCCACAATGGACGGAGCTGTGCCAATCAGAAGTCAGGAGCCAGGAGCTTCTTCCAGGTCTCCCACGTGGGTGCAGGGGCCCAAGCACTTGGGCCATCTTCCACTGCTTTCCCAGGCCACAGCAGAGAGCTGGATCTGAAGTGGAGCAGCCGGGTCTTGAACCAGCATCCACATGGGATGCTGGCAGTGCAGGTGGCGGCTTTTACCTACTACACCACAGCATCGGCCCCAGTACTGAATTTTTTAAAAAGATTTATCTTACTTATTTGAAAGGCAGAGTTAGAGGAAGCGACAGCAGTATCTTCCATACCCTGGTTCACTCCCAAAATGACTGCAATGGCCAGGGCTGGGCCAGGCTAAAACCAGGAGTCGGGAGCTTCCTCTGGATCTCCCATGTAGGTGCAGGGGCCTGAGCACTTGGGCCATCCTCCACTGCTTTCCCAGGCACATTAGCAGGAAACTGAATCAGAAGTGGAGCAGCTAGGACTCAAACCAGGGCCCATATGGGTCACCAGCATGGCAGGCTGTGGCCCAACCCACTGTACCATATTGCCAGTCCCAGTACTGAATGTTTTAGAAATTTTATTCCAAAAAGTTAAAGTGTTTCATGAGTAATAACCTTTTTGAGACAATAAAAAGAAATTGAAAATTTAGTAAACACATCATATGTTCCTGCTTTTTTTTTTTTTTTTTCTAATATTTATTTTAAAGGCAGAGTTAGAGTCAGGGACAAAGAGAGGAGAGAGAGAAGTCATCCATCCACTGGTTCGCTCCCCATATGGCTACCATAGCTGGAGCTGAGCCGATCCAAAGCCAGGAGCTTCTTCTGGTGTCCCACGCAGGTGCAGGGGCCTGAAGACTTGGGCCATCTTCCACTGCTTTCCCGGGTCATAGCAGAGAGCTGGATCAGAAGTGGAGCAGCCAGACTCAAACCGGCACCCATATGGGATGCCTGCACTGCAGGCTGCAGCCTTACCCGCCACACCACAGCCATTGGTCCCCATTCCTGCCTCTTGAACAGACCCGATTCACCATGTCAGTTAGCCCGAGTTTTATCGATAGGTTGTTGAAAGGCCAAAATCACATTTTCAAATCTGGAAACGGGTTGCTTTTTACATCATAATGAAATTCAGTGCTGGTCCCGTGTCTGTTTCATTTCTTAGCTGTATCCAAATCCTAGAAACAGAAGTGGGATTTGTGCTGGAGCTTATCTGTGGTGGCCAGAGTGTACAGCAGTTACTAATGCTTACCCTCACTGAGCCCCAGTAACCATAGTGATGCCACTTTAGATGGTTGTTCTTTTTCTTTGGTAAAGGCAAGCGTCCCTTTGGTGTCTCCTTGCTGTACATTGGCTGGGATAAGCACTACGGCTTTCAGCTCTACCAGAGTGATCCCAGCGGGAATTACGGGGGCTGGAAAGCCACCTGCATCGGAAACAACAGCGCGGTGAGTATTCCGCCTGCACCCCATACCTACGTAATTCTGTACTGGTGATGGAAACGAGGTCTTCAGATTAACTTTAAAATGTTATTTGAAAATATGAGGTAGAGAAAGACAGAAATAGAAACCTGCCCACAACAGCCAGGGGTTGGCCAGCCCAAAGCTGGGAGCCAGGAACTCAGTCCAAGTCTCCCATGGGGTTGGCAGGGACCTCACCTCTTGGGCCTTTGCCTCTGCCTCCCAGGGTGCATGTTGGTAGGAAGCTGGAATTGAAAGTGGATCTGGAGAGCCGGCGCCGCGGCTCACTAGGCTAATCCTCCGCCTTGCGGCGCCGGCACACCGGGTTCTAGTCCCGGTCGGGGCGCCGGATTCTGTCCCGGTTGCCCCTCTTCCAGGCCAGCTCTCTGCTGTGGCCCGGGAGTGCAGTGGAGGATGGCCCAAGTACTTGGGCCCTGCACCCCATGGGAGACCAGGAGAAGCTCCTGGCTGCTGCCATCGGATCAGCGCGGTGCGCCGGCCGCAGCGCGCTGGCCGCGGCGGCCATTGGAGGGTGAACCAACGGCAAAGGAAGACCTTTCTGTCTGTCTCTCTCTCACTGTCCACTCTGCCTGTCAAAAAAAAAGAGGATCTGGGACTCAAACCTGAGCGCTCCAGCCACCTTAATGTGGTAGGACGATGCCTTTCCTTTCTGTTAGTGACACTCATCGGTCCTCGTAATATAGTGGGGTTTGTTGGCTGCATTTGTAATTAAAGGTGGTTTTCTGTTAGAAGTTGTAGAAGTGTAGGTGTAATTTTTCCTGTTAGTTTTACACTCTGGATTCTTTGGCACACCCCTGGGAGACAGCAGATCCCAGGCGCGGGCCCCAGTGGCGAGCACCCGTGGCCCGCTCTCCCCAGCACCCCCGGCCACCTGCCCTGCCCTCAGAATCTTCACCCGGGTGCACTGCTAATAGAAGTTCCGGCATTTTCTGGTAGACAAAATGCAAACACTAAAAAGTGGCTCTGTTTTACAGGCAGCTGTGTCAATGTTGAAACAAGACTACAAGGAGGGGGAGATGACCTTGAAGTCGGCGCTCGCTTTAGCCATCAAAGTGCTCAACAAGACCATGGATGTCAGCAAGCTGTCCGCTGAGAAAGGTGACCGCTGTGTGCTCCCTGAGCGCGGGCTTGGTGGGAGCAGCTGCTGCGTCGGCTGACCGCCGACTCCTTCCTGGAACGCTGGCCCGGCGTCAGGTGGCCTTTCCCTGCTGGCTCAGTGAGAGCCCTGGGGCGTGGGGAAGTGCAGCGGCTCGACCAGAGTCGGCACTGATAGGTGGGGGAGCCACGGGCCCACGCTGCGTCCCGGGTGTGCGGAGCCTGAGCCTGATTGTCCTCAGAACTCCCGGCTGGGGGAGCCTGCGCTGTGTTGCCTTCGCTGACAGTGTTGTCACTGCTCACGTGGTCTCTGCGTGTGCGCGTCGTCACGTGCACGTGGGCGGGAGACTGGTGGCGCTCTCTCCAGGACGTGTGGGCTGCGATGTCTTGTGTGAAGCCCACTTAGCAACTCCAGACCCTTTTATTGACCCTCAGTTGTGTGACTGTAAAACATAATCCAGTGACAGTGGCCATCAGAGCAGAGTACCCATGAGCCACCGCGAGCAGGAGGCCTGGGCAGAGGGAGCCAGGCTCGGCGGCCGCGGGGCCGGTCCCTGAGCGTGGCTGTCACGCCTGCCTGCCGAGCGTGCCTGCCCCTAACGCAGATGTGTCTGTTTGTAGTGGAGATTGCCACGCTCACGAGAGAGAACGGAAAGACGGTCATCCGAGTGCTCAAACAGAAGGAGGTGGAGCAGCTGATCAAGAAGCACGAGGAAGAGGAGGCCAAAGCCGAGCGAGAGAAGAAGGAGAAAGAGCAGAAGGAGAAGGATAAATAGGAGAGGCGGCCGGGCAGGCTCTTCCTCCACGCCGAGAAGGGGCGGGCGGGTGGGCGGGCTCTTCCTCCCACGCCGAGAAGACGCGGACTGTTTTTAACTGCCGCGGGGACCGCGGATGTGCGACGCCGACCCGGTCCTTGGCCGTCCCAGCCGATCCAATCCATTACCGTATTGTGAGGATGGTGATTACTCTTCACGGACATCTTTACCCCCACATACACCCTTTTTTGGAATAAAACTTGGAAAGAATGGAGATGGTGACGGGAACGTTGTATCGCAGTTGTTGGGAAGAGTGCCAGGGCTGCTGGGCTGTTGCTTCCCGTGCCTTAGCCCCCTGTGGTCTACACTGCCTTCCCGCAGGCCACGAGATGGCCCGTCTGTCCAGGGATGGGTCAGAGGCGGACAAAGGCAGAGCCGATGCGCAGGTGTGGGACAGGAGGCCGTAGATGCCGGGGCCGGGGCCGGGGCGGGGGCGCCGCAGTCAGCAGCCGCAGCCGCGGGGAGGACGTGGGAGGACGTGGAAACCAGCCGAGAAGGGGTCTGTTTGACCGGAGGGAGCTCCGTCCTGGAGCAGGTGGTGTCATGATAGAAGTGGTAACAGAAGCGACGGACAGCGTCGGCATCTCCTGGGGTGTGGCAGGAGTACGAATCGGACGTCCTCAGCCCTGCTGAACCAAACAGGGCGGAGCAGTGCTCTGTGCAGGTGGGGATTATGCAGGTGGAAGTTTGAGAAATGTTTTGTTGCATTTGAATCACCTGAGTCGCATTTAAAATTCTTTTCATTTATTTGGAGGAGATGTTCGGACTACGGGAGCACTCCCCAGCGTCCCAGAACAGCCAGGAGCCTGGACTCAGTCTGGCTCTCCCAGAGCGTGGCAGAGACTCATAGCTGAGCCGTCGGCGCTGCCTCCCAGGGTGCACGTTAGCAGGAGGCTGGATCAGCGCAGAGGGGCCAGGGCGCTTACCCAGGCGCTCTGGCGTGGGATGCGGGAGCCCCAGGTGGTGGGGTGAACCACTGCACCACACTGCCTGGGTTGGGGTCGCTGTCGCGGCACAGCGGGGTTAAGCTGCTGCCTCTTCTGCTTAAAACTTTAGAGGCGCTTGATTTCCTGCGTGTTGATTCATGAACATAGAACTCGGCCAGCAGCACTTTGCAAGGCACTTGGCAGCCTTCTGGTGCGCGGGAGCCTTGAACAGCACCGACGCCATAGGAAACCAGTGACATACGGGTCCCCCACAAAAAGCACAGAAGTGCAGAAAGCGGGCCCAACATGGACCCCAAGAATACATAGAGTGTCCTGGAGGGCACCCAGGGCACGTGGCAGGCGGGAAAATCCCCAGCTAATGCGGTTAAAACCTCCCAGCCCCACCCAGACAAATCACCCAACTGGGTAACCCCATTGGACCACCAGAAGGCAAACAGCCTAACTGGCGGGAGGCTGTCGTCACGAAGGTACCCTCGGGTTAGCCCTGTGCAGCCGTCTGCCTGGGGCTGTCTGCCCGTGGCTCCCTTGCTGTGTGTTCAATAAATCCTAGTTCTACTCACTCTACCTCCTCTGGTGACCTCGTCACCCGCGACACCAGCCTCAGTCACTCCCACAACAGGTGTGAAAGCTGGAAGGAAGGGCAACGTCACCTTGTTGGACGGCAGCTGGGAGGTGTGCCGTGGGCGCTCCAGTTCCACTGCTGGGGGGTGCTCGCTGTGGGACAGGGAGCTAAGCTGCTGCTGGGGGCGTCCACATCCCGAGTCAGGCCCCAGCCCATCTGCTTCCGATCCAGCTCCCTGCTAACGCATCTGGGAGGGCGGCAGAGGGTGGCCCAGGTGCTTGGGCCCCTGCACTCACGTGGGAGATGCAGGTGGAGTCCCTGGTTCCTGATGTGACCTGGTCTGGCCTTGGTTGTTAACGGGCATTTGGGGAGTGAGCCAGCAATGAAAGATAGCTCTCTCCTCTACATTTCAAGTAATGTCACTGCTCCGCATGTCTGCAAATGACCATAAATGCTCAAGTATTGATGTCAGGCTTACAAATGGGTTTTAGCAAGTTTGCAAATTCTAAACTACAGAATTCTCAAGTAATGAACTGTCCCTCGTCACCTCTCTGGCTGCGCGGGCAGTAGAGGTCGATGGGAAACTGACCGGCGGAACCCACTGGCTCTGTCTCCAGAGTCCAGCTACACACCCCTGGTGCAGAACTCCGGTCCCCAGCCCCGTTAGTTCTTGGCTTCAATGGCCAGCAGCCTCCTAACCAGGCTTCCTGTTTCCAGGTCTTTCCCTACGTCAGTTGACACAACTGCCAGAGAGATCGTTCAACATCTAGACGTGCGACTATTACTCCTGTGTGGGGGCTCCCTGTTGTGGTGGGGGAGACCCCAATATAGGGTCTTTGGCTCTGTAATAAAAGTGAAGACACGTGTCCGTAGCACGAGAATGGGGGAGCAGGGCCCGCCAGGCTGAGTCGGCCTGGACACGGCGACAGGGAAGAGGGGCACGGATGCTAACGAGCGGGAGGAACCTGCACAGTTTCCTGGGAAAGGGGTGGCGTGCTAATGGGAACTGGCCCTTCTGCGGCCTCTAGTGGACGTTGTGATTGTCAGTTGTCATGGCGCTGGTGCAGGTGTCATTTAGCATGGAAGCCAGGTGAGAGGCCTGGGGTCTCCCAAAGGCTGCTCAGGCCACCGTACCGCTTCTGGCTGGTGCCGGCTGGTGAGCCTGCACAACTGTTGGCTGCCAGGCTTCCTGTTGCCACAAGAGCTGAAGTTAGGGTGGGGGTAGGAGCGTACGCAGGCCGTGTAGACATTGCCCTAGGTAACACGACAGCTTGGCTCCGCGCTCTCCCCTGGCTTCCTGTGTTGTCTTCACCCCGGCTCAGGAGACAGCCGCTCTTCCACTGCCGCCTTTCCCACCATGTGCCTCTCGCCCTCGCTCCGTGTTCATCCGAGCCAGCCTTCTGTCGTTGCTCGAACAGGCTGTTACGCAACCCAAAACCAGGTGCTCGTCCCAAGGGAAGCCGAGGACTCGGAGCACAAGCATTGGGTGGGAAAAGAGAGGAAGTTCGGGGTGCTAGCACCCGGGGAGGTGGCAGGCTGACACCCCAGCACCCAGCCTCTCCATCAGAGGGAAACGGGTCAGGGTTTGCATGGGGAAGCAGTGTTACCTGCGTGACGACCGTTATGCAAGAGGTGTGTAGGAGGTGAGGTCTCCCAGATGTCCCATCTCGTGACTGTCGTGTCAGCCCAGCCTGCACGGAAACGCAAACCCAATGCTTGCTGAGTCCCGGCTCAGTCCTAGGCCACTCACAGCCGTGGGCTGCCAGCCGCCGTGACAGGAGAGCCCCTCCGTGCCCTCTGCGTCTGCGAAGAAGCCATCCACTCCTCGCGCCCGCCCGCTGCCCCTCGTACGCGTGGCTGCTTCCCCAGAGCACTCACCGCCAGCTGGCGTGGTTGTGTCTCCCACTGGGATAGAAGCGCCTGGAGCGGCGGCTTTGCCTGTGCGTTGGGTTGCTGTGGCCCAGTGCCGGGACGGCAGCCAGCACTCACTAGGCAACAAATGAATATTGATGAGTGCATCAGTAGTGCCTGTTGATGTGCTGGAGTGATTTTTTTTAAAATGTATTTATTTGAAAGGCAGAGTTAGAGAGAGAGGGAGCGATAGAAATCTTTACCCAGGGCCACTGCTGTGGTGTAGTGGGTAAAGCTGTCAGCTGCAGTGCCGGCATCCCATATAGGCGTGAGTTCAAGTCCCGGCTGCTCCTCTTTCGATCCAGCTCTCTGCTGTGGCCTGGGAAAGCAGTAGAAGATGGCCCAAGTCCTTGGGCCCCTGCAGCCATGTGGGAGACCTGGAAGAAGCTCCTGGCTCCTGGCTTTGGATCAGTGCAGCTCCGGCCACTGTGGCCAATTGGGGAGTGAACTAGCAGATGGAAGACCTTTCTCTCTCTCTCTCTGCAACTCTGACTTTTATATAAATAAATGTATCTTTTTAAAAAAATCTTTACCCATTGGTTCACTTCCCAAATGGCTGCAGTGGCAAGGGCTAGGCCAGGCAGAAGCCAGGAGCTTCATCCGGGTCTCCCACATGGGCCCAGGCACCCAAAGACTTGGGCCACCTGCTGCTGCTTTCCCAGGCACATTAGCAGGGAGCTGATTGGAAGGTGGCGGCTTAACCCTTTGAGCCTCAGCACCAGCCCCTGGAGTGAAATTCTAAACGCTTCCAGGGTG
Organism: Oryctolagus cuniculus; assembly: GCF_964237555.1. NCBI lineage: Eukaryota > Metazoa > Chordata > Mammalia > Lagomorpha > Leporidae > Oryctolagus > Oryctolagus cuniculus. The sequence goes on from NC_091443.1 coordinate 106,304,374, forward strand.
GGTATTTGCCTGCTGAAGATGCCTGCATCCCTGGGTTTGAGTCGCAGCTCCACGCCTGACTCCAGCTTCCTGCTCATGCTCAAGTGATCGGGTTCCCACAGGGGAGACCTGAAGCTCAGTTCCCACCTCTGGTTTGGTCCCGGCTCGCGGGGACCACTGCAGGCATTTGGGGAATAAACCGTGGATGGAAGCCTGTTCTCTCTTTCTTCAAACATTTTTTTTTTTAAAAAGATTTATTTATTTATTTGGAAGGTAGTTACAGAGAGAGAGAAATCTTCCATCAGCTGGTTCACTCCCCAGATGGCTGGAGGCTGGACCAGGCCAAAGCCAGGAGGCAGGAACTCCACCTGGGTCTTCCATGTGGGTGCGGGGGCCCAAGCACGTGGGCCGTCGTCTTCTGCCTTCCCAGGTGCATTAGCAGGGAGCTGGGTCAGAGGCAGAGCAGCTGGGACTCGAGTCCATGCTCATGTCGGTGCCGGCCTTGCAGGTAATGGCTTAACCCTCTGCGCCAAACTACAAACAGCTCATTTTCCAGCTGAATCAGAACTGGTGAGCTTTCTGTATCCTGACGGCCCCTTCAACGCTTTCCCGAAATTACAATTTCTTCTACAATGCAGAAATCAAAATCTGAAGTTGATTTCACTTGTGGTGAGTTTCAAATTATGCTTTTAAAAATAAATCACGCGAAAAGAAATCCTGGTCCTATGAGTAATCTCACTTCTGGTGTTTTTCTTAATCAGAAAATAAGTAAGACTGACATTTCTATAGTCTAGCACTTTGAAAGTCCTGTGAAAGTATTTGTTTTAGCTGTGCAAAAATATGCCATACTGAAAAAAAAAAACTAGAAACTAATTTCTTTGTTGAATACCATGATTTTGGGTTTTTGGGGATGGGGTTTCATTTTAAGAAAGACAGGTCCTGGCCGGTGCCACGGCTCACTAGGCTAACCCTCCACCTGCGGCGCTGGTACCCCGGTTCTAGTCCTGGTTGGGGCTCCGGATTCTGTCCCGGTTGCTCCTCTTCCAGGCCAGCTCTCTGCTGTGGCCAGGGAGTGCAGTGGAGGATGGTCCAAGTGCTTGGGTCCTGCACCCCATGGGAGACCAGGAAAAGCACCTGGCTCCTGGCTTTGGATCAGAGCAGCGCCGGCCATAGCAGCCATTTTGGGGGTGAACCAACGGAAGGAAGACCTTGCTCTCTGTCTCTCTCACTGTCTAACTTTGCCTTTCAAAAAAAAAAAAAAAAAGACAGGTCCTTAGCTCCTAACTTACAGTCTTGCAGGAAGGACAGGGTGACCGTCAACATTGCTTTTTAAAATGTTTTAATTTTTATTTTATTTGAAAGGTAGAAACAGACACAAAGAAATCTTCCATGTGCTGAATCAATCCCAGACACCTTCAGTGGCCACCAGGGGGCAGAGCTGGGAGCCCAGAACTCAGTCCAGGTCTCCCTTGTGGGTGGCGAGAACCCGACCCTTTCAGCCATCACCACTGCCTCCCAGGGGCTGCATAGGCAGGAGGCTGGAGTCTGGACCAGTGCTGGGGATTGAACTCAGGTACTCTGATGCAGGATGTATGAGTCTTAAGTACTAGGCCAAACGCCCACTGCTATGTTTAATCATCCTCATACCGTATATTAGTGAAAGTTTTTATTTTTAAGATTTATTTATTTATTTGAGAGGCAGAGTTACAGACAGAGAGGTCTTCCATCTGCTTGCTCACCCCCCCCCAAATGGCTACAATGGCTGGAGCTGGGCCAATCCAGAGCCAGGAGCTTCTTCTGGGTCTCCCACATGGGTGCAGAGGCCCAAGCACCTGGGCCGTCCTCCACTGCTTTCCCAGGTGCATTAGCAGGGAGCTGGATTGGAAGAGGAGCAGCCGGGACACAAGCCAGCACCCACATGAATTGCTGGCTCCGCAGGTGGAGGCTTAGCCCACTATGCCAGAGCGCCAGCCCCGGTGACAGCTTTTTATTCTTTTTTAAAAACCCGTTAATTTATTTACTTACTTGAAAGGCAGAGTGACAGGGTTGGGGTACAGGGGTGTTTCCATCTGCTGATTCACTCCCCAGATGCCCACAACAGCTGGGGCTGGGCCAGGCTGAAGCCAGGATCCAGAAATTCCACCCAGGTCTCTCACACGGGTGTCAGAGACCAAAGTAACTGGACCATCCTGTGTTGCCTCCTAGGCACATTAGCAGGAAGCTGGATCCGAAGCAAGGAGTGGCTAGGACTCAAATCAGGCAGTATGATGGGGCGTGGGACACCCCAGGCAGTGGCTTAACCTGCTGTGCCTCGCACCTGCCCCAGCGACACTGACTGTGAAAGGAGCCTCTTCTGCCTGTGTTCTCCTGTAAGAGCCACTAGGGGCTGGTGCCGTGGTGCAGCGGGTGGGGCTGCTGCCTTCATGCCAGCATCCTGTATGGGCACTGGTTCGAGACCCGGCTGCTCCACTTCCCATCCAGCTCTTTGCTATGGCCTGGGAAAGCAGTAGAAGATGGCCCAAGTCCTTGGGCCCCCGTGCCCATGTGGGAGACCCGGAAGAAGCTCCTGGCATCTGGCTTCGGATCAGTACAGCTCCAGCCGTTGTGGCCATCTGGAGAGTGAGCCAACGGATGGAAGACCTCTCTCTCTCTCTCTTTCTCTCTCTCTCTCTCTTTCTCTCTCTCTCTGCCTCTGCCTTTCAAATAAATAAATAAACCTTAAAAAAAATTAAAAAAAAAGAGCCCACTAAAACTTAGAGATGGTTCTTTGGCCCTTCCAGTGAACATAAGGGATTTCGTTAGTTATTGTTGAAAGTGGTCCCAGAGAGAGGATTTTCACTTCCTTTAATCTTGGCAGGAGACTGTTTTCTGAGTCCCTTTATACCAAACCGTAACACGCTCTGTGCAGAAGTCAGCATCGCGCCCATGGAGGAATCCGGGGAAAAACACCTCTGCGTCCCGAACAGCCCGACAGCTTACTTTCTCTGATGATGGCCAAGACGTGGTCGCCTTGGGAAACTCACACAATCAGCACTCGTTACGTCGTGCCCCGTGTTAGCCACCATTGATGTGTCTCACGGGCCCAGTTTGGGTGCTGCACTGTGCATTGGTGACCCTCAGCCAATCAATGCAGGCTCTTTCCAAACAGTTGTAAAGGAGAATTTAAAATGTGGTCTTTCCTGGGCTGGCGCCATGGCTCACTGGTTAATCCTCTGCCTGCGGCGCCAGCATCCCATATGGGCGCCAGTTCAAGTCCCAGCTGCTCCACTTCCGATCTAGCTCTCTGCTGTGGCCTGGGAAAGCAGTAGAAGGTGGCCCAAGTGCTTAGGCCCCCCACCCACGTGGGAGACCCTGGCTCCTGGCTTCAGCCTGGCTCAGCCCCAGCTATGTGGCCATTTAGGGAGTAAACCAGCTGATGGAAGATCTCTCTCTAATCCCTCCCTCTCTCTCTCTCTCTAACTCTGACTTTCAAATAAATAAATAAATCTTCTTTTTAAAAAAAGTTGAAAGGAAATGGGTATCATGATAGAACTGCGCACGGAGTTCATTTTTTTTTTCTTTTTTGTAGCAGAGTGAACGTCCCTCTTAATTCCAAGCTCCGTGCATTTTCTGAAGGACCTGGTGGCGCCAAGTCCCTGAGGGCCCACTGCTCTCAGAGGCTCAGAGGGGTTTCCCTGTTACGTCACGGAGGAAGCTGAGGCTGAGGAAGGGGGATCATCTTGTGCCGAGTCCCATAGCTCCAGGGGCCTCCGTCCAGGGCACCCCATCACTGCCATCCCTTGCTGGGACTTCTGCCATGCCCACCCACACTCGCCGCCTCTAACCTGTGTCCCCTCAACCGCCAGTGTAATCTTTTTTTTCTTTTCTCTTTTTCTTTTTTTGACAGGCAGAGTGGACAGTGAGAGAGAGAGACAGAGAGACAAAGGTCTTCCTTTGCCGTTGGTTCACCCTCCAATGGCCGCCGCGGCCAGTGCGCTGCAGCCAGCGCACCACGCTGATCCGATGGCAGGAGCCAGGTACTTATCCTGGTCTCCCATGGGGTGCCGGGCCCAAGCACTTGGGCCATCCTCCACTGCCTTCCCGGGCCACAGCAGAGAGCTGGCCTGGAAGAGGGGCAACCGGGACAGAATCTGGCGCCCCGACCGGGACTAGAACCCGGTGTGCCGGCGCTGCAGGCGGAGGATTAGCCTAGTGAGCCGCGGCGCCGGCCCCAGTGTAATCTTAATCCGTGAATGTGCACACAGCACATTGGCCTGCACTGGTTTCCCATCAGAGGAATCACACGCAGCTACTGGGAAGCTACTGAAGCTTCCAGACCCCTCGCCGCACAGCCCTGGGAAGCATCCTAACGGGTTCTTTAGCCCAGACTCAAAGTAAGGCCTTTCCCCTGCGGTTGGTAGGCGCTGCTGTCTGCACAAACCTGCCCTCCCTTGGAAGATGGCAGTGGGTGTGGGTGGGTGTTTTGGGGTATATCCAGTCACAGTCCATCGGATGCATGCTGGGGTGGTTGGCCATCTGGGTGTAGAAGTGGCTTCCAGGCTATCTCCTGCCATCCGTCATGGCACCTCATGCAGCCCCGTGACAGGAGGTGTTGGGGCAGAAGCTGTGTCACCCCATGAGCGGCTTAGGGGACTCACAGCAGTTTACAGATATGAATGATGCGTTTGGAGTCCAAGGTTAGTCTAAGGAAAACCCCAATGTGTGCAGTTACAAGCTGACAGGAGCCAGCGCTGTGGCGCAGTGGGTTAAGCCACCATCTGCAAAGTGGCATCCGACATGGGCACCAGTTCAAGTCCCGGCTGCTCCACTTTGGTCCAGCTCCCTGCTACTGTGCCTGGGAAAGCAGCAGAAGATGGCCCAAGTGCTTTGAAGCCTGCACCCATGTGGGAGACCTGGAAGAAGCTCCTGGCTTCAGTTTGGCCCACCGGGCTGTTCTGGGCATTTGGGAAGTGAACCAATGAATGAAATATCTCTCTTTCTCTTTGTTTCTCCCTCTCTCTCTGTAACTCTGCCTGTCAGATAAATAATTTTTTTAAAGTTTATTTTAGTGCCAGAAATTTGTTTTAAAGAATTATTTATTTATTTGAAAGGCCAATTTACAGAGGGGCAGAGGCAGAGAGAGAATCTCTCATCCGCTGGTTCACTCCTCAAGTGACAGCAACGGCAGGAATTGGGCAGATCTGAAGCCAGGAACCAGGGACTTCTTCTGGGTCTCCCTTGTGGCTGCAGGGGCCCCAGAACTTGGGCCATCTTCCACTGCTTTCCCAGGCACATTAGCAGGGAGCTGAATTGGAAGTGGAGCAGCCGGGACTGGAACCGGTGCCCATATGGGATGCCTGGCGTTGCAGGTGGTGGCTTTACCCGCTATGCCACGGCGCCGGCCCCAGTCCAGGGCTTTTAAGGAGTGCTGCTGCTGAGGCAGACACGCAGCCGCTCGCCGGTCTGATCACGGAGCCCTGGACTTCAGCGCAGTTCCCTGGGCAGCTTGCTTGATGGCTTGGCTTTATCAGGAGGAGGGGATGGCGGGATAAGGGTGGGGGCAGCTGCAGTTGGTCTCTGGCCAGGCGATAAGGGGCTGCTTGGAGTCACCATGGCTACTTTCATCCTGCACCGCTGACCAGAGAGGGCCAGATCACTCTGCAATGCAGCCGCCTTTCCGAGGCAGGGTTCCAGAATTCTCAAGCGAGCCTTAATTATCTGCCGAATGGAACAGACCCTCATCCGTCCCTGCTTATCGGATCATGGAAAAGAAAAGAAAGACGCATTAGGTCTGATTTTGCAGCCTAACGGACTCCCTGCCGTAAACCTGGACCAGCCCTGCTTTCCTTTGTCCTTGGGCTGAAATCCAACCCCTCCTTCTATTCTGACCTCCAACTGCCCCCAACCCCTCGCCTGCACCTTCCTGACGATGCGCTGCTGTCGCTCCCCCTCTTCGTGGAGGAGCAACACAAGACCCTGCCTAGGCTTCATATCCGAGTCACGGCACATTATGTCGCTCCCCCTCTTCGTGGAGGAACAACACAGGACCCTGCGCTGTTCTTTTGTCTGCTCGGCCCTCCCCGGGTTTGCTGCTGGTTCTTCCCGGGTTGGCTACTATCCCTTCCACCTCCGTGGAAGGGCAGTTCCCCCTGGCCGCATTCCCCACTTCCGCAGGGGAGCGGCACACCGCCGGCCGGCTCTCTCGGGGGCTGCACAGGTGTTCCCCTTAGATGTTCCTCTTAGATGTTCCCGGTGCATGCCGTCTCTCTCCTCCTTTATAGTCCTCCTCCACCAACCCCAACTCTGCTACCCACACGCCGAGCACGCTGCTCTCCTCCAACCAGGAGCAGGTCCTACAGTTCCTTGGTTGAACTGGAGGCAGCTGTGTAGAAGCCTCTTTCTTCTCTCCCAGCGCCATATTGTGGGAGAGCAGATGCATAGAATAAGTCTTAATTCCAGTAACAATATAGTCCGAGTTGCTCCCCACAGTGGGAGAGCAGATGCATAGAATAAGTCTTAATTCCAGTAACAGTATAGTCCGAGTTGCTCCCCACAGATCCCCCTTTCTTTTTCTTTTTATTTTTTTTATTTTTTATTTTTTTTTTTTTGGCGTTGTGATACGCGCCTGTCTTCGGTGTCCCGCAGCACACACTCTGCTCTACTTGCTAGAGTTGCCACAGGTTCTTACAAGTCCTATCAATGAGGCAAACCGAATCCGGGTCCTCTCTTCGCCATGTTGTGAGGAGGTTTTTAGGCGCTGATGCGTGCCTGTGTTCGGTGCCCTGCAGCGCATGCTCTGCTCTGCCTGCAGGGGCTTACAAGCCCTAACAATCAGGCAAACCGAATCCAAGCCTTCTCATTGCCTTTTTGTGGGGAGGCCTTATTATTGTTGGTTTGTGCCTATCTTCGGTGACCTGCAGCTCATGCTTTGGTCGAGCTGCTTGCTGGTGCTTACCGCCTTAAATCAGGCAGACCGAATCCAAGCCTCCTAATTGTTGCATTGTGGGGAAGCCTTACTGATGTTAATTCGTGCCTGTCTTCGGTGACCTGCGGCGCATAAGCTGCTAGCCGCCCAGGTGCTCATCGCCTCACTTAATCAGGCAGACCGAATCCAAGCTTTCTCATTGGCATGTTGAGGGGAGGCCTTATTTTTCTCTATTTCTCTATCTCCGGGCATTCCTATTTCTCCCATTTTACTTCTATCTTCCAGCATTCTTATTTCTCTCATTTTATTTCTAAACTTCTGTTTCTCTTATCCCCGCAGCTTCCCGGCGCCTCGCCCTGCCGGCAGCTTCACGGCTCCGCGCAGCTTCCCGGCGCCTCGCCCCGAGACTGCTTCTCGGCGGCTTCCCGGCTCTGAGCCGCTTCAGCCCGCGCTTCTCCGATCTGCGCAGCTTCCCGGCTTTGCGCGGCTTCCCAGCGCCTCGCCCCGCGGCAGCTTCACGGCTCTGCGCGGCTTCCCGGCGCCTCGCCCCGCCGGCGGGTTCCCGGCTCTGCGCGCACGCTCCGCGGTCTCCACGCACTTCGCGCCCGCACCACGGCCTCGCGCCAGCCCCGGCGTTCCCCATCTATTCACGCCCCGTGCTCTCTCTGCACGCGGCGGCTTCCGCGAATGTTTCCGCCACCACCGGCATTCAGTCCAAGTTCCCCGGACTAACCTGGCGAATCCTGGCGGCCCACGTCTCTGCCTCTGGTTCCAGATCTTCGCCTCTTGCTCCCCGGGGTGACTTGAAGAATTCCAAGATGGCTTGGCCTGCACTCGCGGCTTCATCCTCCCTAACATTTTTCTCTACCCGGTGTGTTTCCCTAAGTTTTCTTCCAACAATATTCCTCTCATTTCTCCTGGCTTCTCCCCACAGTCCGTATCCGAGTCCAAGCCTCTTCCAGGTTTCACTTTCGCTTTCAGTCTCCTAGCTTCCCCGCCATAGTCCGCATCCGAGTCTATGAAAGCTTTCACTTTCACTTTCAATCCTAACTTCTTTCCCACAGTCCATATCCAAGTCTATGCCTAGGCTTTCAATAGCTTCTTCCGGCACCTTTCTCGTCCGGCTTTCCCCTAGGCTCTTCGCTAGTCTCTCTCTCCGGTATTTTCCTGCTTCTTCCCGTTTCTTCCCTCCTAAGTTTCCTATCCGAGTCACGGCCCCATTATGTCGCTCCCCGTCTTCATGGGGGAACGACACTAAGCCCTGCCTAGGCTTCATATCCGAGTCACGGCACCACTTGCTGCTCCTCCGCACGCGGAGGAGCCGCACCGGACCGGGCGCTTGTTGTTCCCTTTTTTTACAAGTCCTTTCTATAGTAAAGTAAGAATAAGTAAACAGCAAACTCCCAAAGCAAGAATGAGTAGAGAGAAATGAGAAAGAACGAAGTAACGAACTTCCCCGCGAACTCTCCAACGCACTCTCCAACCAACCCACACCACCATGCCGTCTCTCTCCTCCTATATAGTCCTCTCCACCAATCCCAACTCGGCTGCCCACACGCCGAGCACGCCGCTCTCCTCCAATCAGGAGCAGCTCCTGCAGCTTGTCAAGTTGGTGAGAGGCAGCTGGGTAGAAGCTGTTTACTTCTCTCCCAGCGCCATATTGTGGGAGAGCAGATGCATAGAATAAATCTTAATTCCAGTAACAGTATAGTCCGAATTGCTCCCCACACGCTGCCCCTTGCTTGCATTAAGCTCTTTCCCGCCTCCGGGTCTGGACCTGCCCCCTGCTCTCCCTGGGGGATGCTCTTGCCCAGCCGTCAACCTGCCTGGCGCTTTCCCGTCTCTGCTCCTCATCAGAAAGGTGACTTCTGAGCGCCCTTTTGCCCCCTCCCTTCCTGTTTACTTCCTGCAGTTTGAAGTCCTTTCGTCTCTCACCTGCCTCTTGCCCCAGGCCGAGCGAGCGTTGGGAAGGAGGGAGCGTTCCCTCCGTGCAGAATCGGACATAGAGCTGACTCCCAAATCGTCATCGCTAGCTGGGGACGTGACATCACGGCGATTCAAACTCGTGCTTATCTCACAGCCAAGACCAAAGGCTGTGCACATCCTGCCATGCCCAGGACACAGCCAATCTAGCCCTGGTCCTAGTGGCTGAGAAAACCGACGCCATCATAGACCCCTTTCCTGACAGGTGGCTGCAGTGTCCCTCAGTTTTCAAAAACCACGGAGACCAGCTAGAATGCATCAGACATGGTACCGGAGAGAAAGGAAAGATCGCGTCTTGTGCACCAGCTGCGGGCCTGGAAATGAGCCACCGATTTCCAATGTTAAGAGATTCGGAGCAGGTGGCTTGGGATTTGGTTAAAGGCTATCAATTCTCTGGGACAATCCACGCCAGATGTCACCCCAGCCCTCGCAGGGCGCTGTCTGTATCGCCACACGACTGCTCATCTGGTTCTCGCTCCCCATGCAGAATCTTGCTGTCAGCCGGCGTTCCACAGGAGAGGAAGCTCCGGGAGAAATGGAACCGTGGCTAAATAAGTTAGAGGAGTGGATAATTAGAGCAGAGGTTCCAAAGCTGCTCCCCTTGTTTTTCTTTTTTTTTCTTTTTCTTTTTGACAGGCAGAGTGGACAGTGAGAGAGAGAGACAGAGAGAAAGGTCTTCCTTTTCCATTGGTTCACCCTCCAGTGGCCGCCGCGGCCGGCGCACCGCGCTGATCCGATGGCAGGAGCCAGGTGCTTCTCCTGGTCTCCCATGGGGTACAGGGCCCAAGCACTTGGGCCATCCTCCACTGCATTCCCTGGCCACAGCAGAGAGCTGGCCTGGAAGAGGGGCAACCGGGACAGAATCCGGCGCCCCGACCGGGACTAGAACCCGGTGTGCCGGCGCCGCTAGGTGGAGGATTAGCCTAGTGAGCTGTGGTGCCGGCCTCCCCTTGGGTTTTATTTTAGCCTTACTCCTCTGGAAGCATTCGATGGAGGTTTTATAATTACACAGTGAAGTTTGAATTTTTGCGTGAGGATCAGACTTTTATAATGTTCCCTGCTTGGGGTGAGAACAAGCTGGGAATCGTTACGCTGGCAACCAGTGAGTTCAATTCTAAGATGGCCATTCTGGGTGGAGCCACAAATATCCATCCAGGGGATAGTGGCCTACACCTGCAGGAGAATTTGTGTCCTTGGAGTCCGCAGCGGGGTCTGCGAACACCTCTCCTGCTCAGAGTAGAAGTCCTGTGGAAGACACAGGCTGCATATTGGGCAGGATTATTCAAATTCTCTGTTTTACGCAGTGGTCTTATAGACAGTAAAGTCAGGGCACAGGGCGGGCATTGCGGCATAGTGACTTAAGCTACTGCTTGCAACGCTGGCTTCCGTTGTCTGGTTCAAGTCTCTGCTGCCCCGCTTCTGACCCAGCTTCCTGCTAGTGCACCTGAGAAGGCGCTGAGGGATGGGCCCAAGCATTTGGGGCCCTGCTGCCCATGTAGGACTCCAGGCTGGAGCTCCTGGCACTGTAGCCTGGCCCAGCCCTGGCTGTTGCAGTCATTTGGTGAGTGAGCTGGCAGATGTAAAATCTCTCTTCTCTCTCTCTCTTCCTTCCTCTCTCTCTCACCTCTGTCACTCTGCCTTTCAATAAATAAATATTTTTAAAGAACGAAGAAAGGGCATACATTTCTTTTTTTTAATTAAAAAAAAGATGTATTTATTTTAAAAGCAGTGAGAGACCAAGAATGACACACACACACACACACACAGAGAGAGAGAGAGAGAGAGAAAGAGAGAGAGAGAAAGAGAGAGAGAGAGAGAGAGAGAATCTTCCATCTACTGGTTTATTCCCCAAATGCCCCAAAATAGCCAGGGCTGGGCCAGGCTGAAGCCAGGAACCCCATGCAGGTCTCCCACCTGGGTGGCAGGAATGCAATACTTGGGCCATTGTCCACTGCTTCCCATTCACGTTAGCAGGAAGCTGGATGGGAAGCATGAAGTAGCAGGACTTGAACCGGGCACTCTGACATGGGATGCAGGGGGCCCAAGCAGCAGTTTAGCCCACTGCCCCACAATGCAACACCACAAGCTTCCTTTTTTTTTTTTTTTTTTTTTTTTGACAGATAGAGTTAGACAGAGATAGAGACAGAGAGAAAGGTCTTCCTTCCGTTGGTTCACCCCCAAAATGGCTGCTACGGCCGGCGCTGCGCTGATCCAAAGCCAGGAGCCAGGTGCTTCTTCCTGGTCTCCCATGCAGGTGCGGGCGCCCAAGTACTTGGGCCATCCTCCACTGTCTTCCTGGGCCACAGCAGAGAGCTGGACTGGAAGAGGAGCAGCCGGGACTAGAACCCGGTGCCCATATGGGGTGCCGGCGCCGCAGGACCAACAACAAGCTTCTTTTTAAAATGTACAATATGCGTATCATCTCAGGAGAACCTCTCTTACTATACACATGTATTCCTAATTAGCTGTCCTTGTTCAGCAAACAAATGTTGAACTTTAGCATCTTAACTAATTGCAAATCTGCAGAAGGATTTTATTTACAGAAATCCAGATTTATCTTTAAAGAATGTCTTTCACAATGTGACCCATCACTCCCACACTAAAAAAACTCTAAATCTAGGGGGCATGAAGTACTTTATTACACGCTCTTAAGGTGGAAACAATATTTCTTTTATTTGTTTTTTAAGATTTACTTATTCATTTGAGTGGCAGCACGACAGAGAGAGGGAGAGACCGAGAGATCTTCCATCTGCTGGTTTGTTCCTCAAATGCCTGCAACAGCCAGGGCTGGGCCAGGACAAAGCCAGGAGCCTGGAGCTCCATCCAGGGCTCCCATGTGGGTAGCAGGGGGCCAAGCACTTGGGCCGTCATCTGCTGCTTTGCCAGGCGCATTAGCAGGGAGCTGGATCAGAAGCAGAGCAGCCGGGACTCAGCCCGGGATGTCTGTCTAACCCTCTCCACGACAGTGCCAGCCTCCGTATCCTCAATTTCTTAACAAGAGCTGCTTCTCATCCCGTACGCGTTTATTTTTCCCAATCCAGGGTGTGTTATTATTTAGTATGCTTTGTAGCTGCATTCTCATTTCTTTGTTAGGCTGTTTTTCTATTGGTAATTGGTTCTGTGTGACAGTGTTCTGTGTATATTTGCTATTATTCAGTTCTATTAGGACAGATCAATCTTATGCGTGGTTTATAATCTTGTGCTATTTGATTTTAGGCACTACTATGTGGCTGCTATACTGTAATATAATAAAACATAGCCAATGAGCTTTCATCCATTAAAATATGTTTGCACTTTTACATTTTAATTGCAGCCTTCGAAAGGAACCTTTAAAAAAAATCCGCATTTCTTTTGACGGATTGACTTTTAGCATCCCATTAATGCTTACTTGTTCCTGTTTAATTTGTCAGCTGCATTTAATCTCAGCAGTAAAAGTGACAGCATCCATTTTTATCTCTAATTAATTTTTGCTTTGGCTTTCATCTCGAAGGCTCACCGCGGAGTTCGTCTCCAGGCCGCCATGGACGCGCAGAGTGGCCGGGAGACACGGCCTGGCTCCGCCTTCGCTCAGCTGACCCCATTCTGACAGAGAGACGTCGGGCCGCGCTGGCACGCAGGACGGCCACTAGGCCACTTGCAGAGGACAGTGTTTGGTTTTGACCCTTGCGGTCCATCCGGCCCCCCAAATCTCTTCCTGTTCTGTTTCCCTTCTAACGGCAAAGTGCCCACTGCCCTTTGCCCAAGGGTTTCGTAAGGGCAGAAGCAGCTCGGAGAATAAGAGCGCTTCGATGGTACCAGCTGCCAGTCATTGGCCACTCGGGAGCCACGGGAACTCAAAACCTGTGAGTTAGGCTTTGGGGGCAGGTGCCGTGGCTCACTTGGCTAATCCTCTGCCTGAGGTGCCAGCATCCCGTATGGGTGCCGGGTTCTAGTCCCGGTTGCTCCTCTTCCAGGCCAGCTCTCTGCTGTGGCCCGGGAAGGCAGTGGAGGATGGCCTAAGTGCTTGGGCCCTGCACCCGCATGCGAGACCAGGAGGAAGCACCTGGATCCTGGCTTTGGATCGGCGCAGTGCTGGCTGTAGCAGCCATTTGGGGAGTGACCCAACAGAAGGAAGACCTCTCTCTCTCTCTCTCTCTCTCTCTCTCTCTCACTATCTATAACTCTACCTGTCAAATAAAAAAAAATGAATATTAGGAATGGGATTTTTCCCCCAGATTGATTGATTGATTGACTGATTAGGCAGAGTAGCGGGGTTTGGGGGAAGATCTTCCATCTGCTGATTCACTTCCCAAAGGGTGCAACATCCGGGTCGGGGCCAGGCTAACGAGCAGGAACTCCATGCAGGGCTCCCACGTGAGCGGCAGGGGTCACGTGGGCGGCAGGGGTCACGTGAGTGGCAGGGGTCACGTGGCCACCCTCCACTGCCTTCGTAGCGGCACGAGCAGGAAGCTGGATTGGAAGCAGAGCAGCCAGGGCTCACCCCAGCACCCCATGGGCGACACTGTCGGTGGCAACAGGGCCCCGGGCGTGGGGTTTAAAGGGAGACATGAGGTAAAGGCTAACGAGTCTTGGAAGTCAGATCACCTGGGTTTGAATCCCTTCCCTCCTATTTCTAGTTCACTAGCTCTGAGATCTTGGCATCCATTTGTCCCAACATTTCAAATGTCTACTCAGTGTTCCATATGAGAGGGAACTTTAAAAAGCTCACAGAAAACTGGAATAAAAAACAGAGATATATTTTGATGCAAAATAAGTTTTAAATCCATGCATAAGAAAGGATTTTCAAAAAGTTCATGGAAAATGTGTAATATGAAAACACTATGGGCCTGGCTCCATGGTGCAGTGTGGTGGAATGAGAAGGCTGTGCCAAGATGGCTGCTCGCAAGCGAGCATCAGTTACTCAGAAATGGCTTCAGAAACCACCTGGCAACAGAGCCTGCCTGGCAACAGGCTGTGATTGGTTAGGGCATAAACCGCCCCTTGACCAGATTGGCTGCTTCTGCTATATAAGCTGCTGCACAAACTGAAATAAACGAGTCTGTGGGCTGCTCACCTCTGACCAGCTTTTACGCGACTCCCGGTGTCTGTGTGGTGACTTCACTCCTCTTGCCCCCACTGCGTTCCTCCTCCCAGAATGAATCCACAGCAACAGGGCAGTAGGTTGATTCTCAGCCTATGGTGCTGGCATCCCATATGGATGCCGGTTCGATTCCCAGCTGCCCCTCTTCCGATCTAGCTCTCTGCGATGACCTGGGAAAGCAGTAGAAGATAGCCCAAGTCCTTGGGCCCCTGCACCTGCATGGGAGACTGGGAAGAAGCTCCTGGCCCCTGGCTTCAGATCAGCATAGCTCCGGCTGTTGTGGCCCTCTGGGGAGTGAACCAACGGATGGAAGACCTCTCTCTCTGTCAGTACCTCTCACTGTCTGTAACTCTACCTCTCAAATAAATAAATAACATCTTTAAAAAAATAGAAAACACTACACAGAGACTTTTAAAAATTGCACCACACAGAGATTTTTAAAAATTGCACCGAAATAAGTTTATCATTTTGTTTAAATGAAGGGTTTTTTTTTTAAAGATTTATTTATTTATTTGAAAAGCAGAGGTAGAGAGAAGGAGAGGAAGAGAGAAAGAGAGAGAGGTCTTCTATCCACTGGTTCACTCCCCAGATGGCCACAATGGTCAGGGCTGGGCCGGTCTGAAGCCAGGAGCCAGGAGCTTCCTTTGGGTCTCCCATGTGGGTCCAGGGGCCCAAGCACTTAGGCCATCTTCTGCTTTCCTAGGGCATTAGCAAGAAGCTGGACCAGAAGTGGGTCAGCTGGGACTTTAACCAGTGCCCATATGGGATGCAGGTGCCTCAGGTGGTGGCTTTACCTGCTATACCACCGTGCTGGCCCCAGTTTTTCTTCTTTGTTTATTTATTTGAAAGTTGGAGTTAGAGAGAGGGAGAGAGAGAGATCTTCCATCTGCTGGTTCATTCCCTAGATGGCTGTGATGGCCAGAGCTGGGCCAGGTCAAAACCAGGAGCCAGGAGCTTCTTCTGGGTCTCCAGTGTGAGTACAGGGACCCAAGCACGTGAGCCATCTTCCACTGCTTTTTCCCAGGGCATCAGCAGAGAGCTGGATCAGAAGTAGAACAGCCAGGACTGAAACTGGAGCCCAAGTGGGACGCCAGCACGACAGGTGTGGCTTAACCTGCTCCACCACAACACCAGCCCCAAATGCATCTTTCAATGGCATTTCCCCACACGCTTTCTGAAGCAGCCTGGGACTTCCTGAGTATCTACGCTAAATAAAGCAGGCAGGTGCTGTGAGTCAGGAGCTGCTGACTGGAGGGGGACTGAGGCACTCAAATGCCACAGAGCAGGGAATGACAAATTGTAGCAAATGTGAGGGGTAGGAATTGGGGGGCGGGGAGTGATGGAGGGTCCAACTGAGGTTTGCTTGTCCCTCAAGAGGGGACAAAGAAGCCCAAGCTGAAGAAGCGGGGGCAGGTGGAGGGGAGGAGAGGACAAGCCAGGCAGAGGCAGAGCATGTGCAAGGACCCTGGGGCAGGGCTGGGTTTGGTGGTTCTGGGGCCTTGAAGAGCCAGTGGTGTGCCACTCCGTGTGCAAAGGAGAGGGGCGTGACATGGAGTTGTTGAGGGCAGCAGGGCCCTTCTGGGATTGGCTGCTGGCTGCTGAATGTGTTGGACAAGGTGCAGGGGGTGACAGTCATGTCTGGGGCAGGAGTCAGAGATGCGCTGGCATATGAAGAGAGCTGTAGGGGGCGGGGGATGTAGAAGTGGGTCCAGGTGAATTCCAGGTAAACCACATTTTTGGGGGGTGAAGCAGAGGGGAGCTAGGGATGACATCTGAGTGTTCAGCTTGACTCGTCTGCTGGATGGTGGTACCACGGATTGACCCGGAAAGGCTCAGAGGACAACAGGGTTGGGGACATTGCTAAGTGACATGACCAGGAGACAGTGAGGCCAGGTGCCTAGCTCTTCGGGAACTCAGTGCCTGGTCACTGTCAGGACACAGGTGCAGATGGTGTTGACAGCCGGGAAAGCCGACAGCGTCACCCAAGGAGGGTGCACTCATACGGAGACGCAAGATAACTGGTCCAAGCCCTGAGCCTGTGTGGTCCCCAGCACGCAGAGCCCGAGTGGAAGAGGAGGAGGATGCCGGGAGAACTTGGGATGAGAGTAACAGAGTATCACCCTCTACATATTGCTTGAGATTGAATGAGCTAATGCATTAACACGTGCTTAACTTGTTATACTCTTGGTTACCTAGCATGGCGAACATGGCAGTTACTGAATTCTGTTTGCTGTGGCAAGGTGCCCGCTGGCCGGGGGCATTCAGGAGCAGGCCAGTTTGAGCTGCTGCTGGAGATGCCAGCATTCATATTATACTGCCTAGATTTGAGTCCCAGCCCCGCTCCTGACCCCAGCTTCCCGCCAGGGCACACCTTGGGAGGCAGCGGGTGATGGCTCCCATGGCTGGGTCCCTGCCACCCTCGTTGGAGACCCAGACTGAGTTCCTGGCTCCCCGGCTTTGACCTAGCCCATCCCTGGACGTTGTGTGGTTTTGGCAAAAGATGGCAGGTTAATAGAGAAATAGATGAAGCGAAGGGATTTGAAATGGGTCTTGAAGAAAGGGTGGGTTTGAATATTCAGATAAAGGGAGAAGGAACAGAATGCGTAACGATGGGGAAATGTGATAAAACCCCACAGTCTTCAGAGGAACATGCAGCGCTGTATGACAGTCGCTTGGGCTGCATCTCAGAAAGCTGGTAGACGGATGCTACTTTAGTTCGTAGCTACGGCACCGGCTGCGGTTTCCACTGTTATGTGGGCAGCCAGCGTCTCCTAGCAATGTCTCTAACCGAATCAGGTGCAGCCACCGCATCCAGCAACCGTGAAAAAGCCGGGCAGGAGCCACACATTCTATTCTGTGATTTGGATTTTAAAGTTCAAAACCATTTACACACTTCGCCTTGCACTTAAACACAGTGACAACGACGATAATGCAAACACCTGCTGTTCTCGTGGTTATTGGCATAAAATTCTGTGAGGTCCGGGGCGGGGGGGGTGGTGGGGTTCCGAACGTGCCTGCTGGAACAGAGCTAGCAACCATTTAATTCTAGTTTTGCCACCAGCAGGTACCATGACCTTCCGTTTCAAATCCCTGGGCTGTAAAAGCACAAGAACACTTTGAAGTCGCCCAAACACTGTCAGGATGAATTGTATAAGTATGCAGAGCTGGAGACTTGCTTCAGAGCAAAAAATCTAAATCTGCAGTCAAGGAATAGCAAGCAATGTCTTTCCCCTCTGTGCAGAGGTGCAATCAATGGCCAGCCTGGCTATCATCTTGTCCAACCCTTTTGCGTGGCTCCTTTTTCTAAGTCCTGCTTAAACAGACTGCTTCCACGGGCTGCTGTCTCCCTTTTCCCGGTTGTACTCAGAGTTAGGAAAAAAAGTCTTCACTTGAATTTTTGCTGTTTAGACTCGTCGCAGCCAGGTTTAGATTCTAACAGATGCACGGATCTGGAGGTCGGAACGAAATTTCTGCTCACCAGGCATCTAGAAGTGTCTGCTCCATAAAGCTCTCTATAAAGAGACAGAGGCACGTATTGCCGGTGAAGTTTAAGGGTAATTCACCAGCATCCCTTCAGCCAAGTGAAGCTTTCTAATCAGTTATGAACAGGAGGCACGGCAGGGGGATGGGAGGCAGGATTCCAGCAGTCAGTACCCATCTCCATCGGAAGCACCAGAGTTACAAAGACTGACCGACAGCAGCACGGAGGGCACGCCCAAGCCAGTTCTGCGCGTGGCTCTCGTGCGTGTCAGCAGCTGCATCTTCCAGAGTCCAGGTTCCTGATGCGGAGCCCTTGGGAGCTGCTGGCACCTGCTGGCAGTGGAGCCCAGTGGGGAGTGCTTGGCCAGGAGCCCCGTGCAAGTCCTTTCTCACCATGATTTGTCTCAGCACCCCTCTTGTTTCTTTGTTCACCCCTCTGGCATTATTTTATTTATACAGTTTGCGGGCGTTCTGAACGCTGGAAGCCGTCGGTCCATCTGGTTGGCTTCTCGGGCTCCGCGCAGAGAACCCAGAGTGGTTAGGGCTAGGGCGCACCTGTGAGCCAGCCTGGAGGCAGGGCCAACTTGGTGGGGCGGGGCCAGGTGTGGAAAGGGCGGGGCTAGGAGGTGAACAGAGGCGGGGCCAGCTCTGCCGGGGCGGGGCCGGGGCAGGACCAGGCGCCGCGAGTCTCCTATCGCAGCCCGGCCCCACCCAGAGCAGAGACGTTAAGGTGGGCTCGGCAGCCGGAGCTGAGGAGCCGACGAGCCGACGAGCCGACGAGCGGAGGGGCAGGTGTCCGGCCCCTGTCGTCGCTCCAGTCCCGGAGGCCCTCCCGCGTGAGGCCGGGGCGATGGCGGCGCGGGGGTCGCGGCCCCGCGCGCTGCACCTGCTGCTGCTGCTGATGGAGCTGGTGGCCGGGCGCTGGGCGGCGGGGGGCGCCGCGCCGCGAGGTGAGTCTGGTTGCGGGGGTGGGGGGGCACTTAGCGTCTTTTTCTCTGGTCGTTGGAGCGGGGTTCCGTTTCAGCGCCCAGGGCTGGTCGTGTAAGCGCAGGGGAGAAGCCCCTTTTAGTTCCCGGGCCGGCTTAGCTGCGGGGACTGCGCGTGGACCTCGAAGCCACTTTTGCCCGAAAGATGCCAGGGTGGCCCAGCAGGGCTCCCCTCGGGGCTTGAGACCTGACCTGGGCCGCCGGCCCCCTTCCTCGTGTAGCCCCGAGACCCCCTGCCCGGGCGAGGGCCGCCGCGCGGGCAGCCGGCGTTTTCCGCTCGGCCGTTCTGGAAGGTGCGCTGAGCGAGAACGGAGGGCACAAAGCGCTGAGTCCTGCGAGTTGCCAGCGCTGTGGATGGAGAGTTTCCGAGGCGGCCCCCGGGACGCCGCACCTGTGTGCACCTGCAGGCGAGCGGCGCGCGAGGGCGCGCGCTGCACCTGTGCCTTAGGCAAAAGGAAAACCTTACGGGTGTTAAACGTTTCTTTCCTTTCCTCCGTGTTTCAGCTGTGATTCCCGGTTTCGGGAAGGAATAGCTTTGGAAATTGGAGTTATTCTTGCAGGAGGCATGCGGGATACTTTGAAAAGTTCATGGAAACCAGATTTAAAAGATACCATTTGGGTGCCAAGAGTTTTTGAAAGCCATGCATAGTGTTATCGTGATACTCGTTTTCCAAGGGTGCTTTTGAAGCCTCATGTGTGGATTTACAATTTTTTTTTTGCACTAAGATACACATACCCTTTTAAAAAGCTGATCTTTAAAATTGATTTTTATCTTATTTGAAAGGTGGGGCGGGGCAGGCGTTTGGTCTAGCACTTACGACCCCACTTGGGACACCACGTGGCACATTGGACTGCTGGGGTCCAGGTCCTGGCACGGCTGCTGACTCCAGTTTCCTGCCAATGCACACCATGGGAAGCAGGGGTGATGCCTTGTTGTTCCGAGCCAGCGAGTGCTGACAGAGGAGCTCCCCACACTGATACATTTTAGAGTCCTTTACTGCCGGAGGCCCAGAGCGGGTTCACACCCCAAAGAACTCTGGACCCCGAAGCCCAAAGCAGCAGGGTTTATAAAGGCAAAAAACACAAAATCGGGAGGGGAATACGTGGTTACCGGGGTCAAGCTAACCTAACGCCTATGTGAAACTAATATCAATTATAATCTTAATAATACCAGTTACAATCTTAACAATTTCAATTATAATCTTGACATTAATCCAGGTATTGGCTTAAATCATGTAGGACAGAGACAAGTTACTATCTATTAATCCAGGTGCAGTCTATCTGCTTCCAAGCCTGAGCAATCATGCTGGGGAGTTTCTAGGCTCTGCCCAGTGTGATGTAGGGGACTGCTATTGTCTGAGTGCTTTAGATCATAGTTTCAGACCAGAGTCTCGTGGTGGTGGGGTACCTTCCCAGGATGGAGTCCCTACTGCCAAGGTGTTACTTCAGCCTGAAGCAGTTGGGACTTGGACTTGGCCCAGTCCTTGCGGCTGGGGCAGAAGGGACACACACACAAACTCACACACACACACACACACAATCTCCCATCCACTGGTTCACTTCCCAAATGCCCCCAACAGCCAGGGCTGGGCCAAGCCGAATCTGGGATCCAGAAACTCCATCTGGGTCTCCTGTGTGGGTGGCAGGGACCCCATTGCGTGAGCCAGCACCTGCTGCCTGCCAGGGTGTGCACAAGCAGGGAGCTGGGAGCGGGAGCTGAAGCAGGACTAGAATCCAGGCGCTCCCATACAGGATGTGGGTGTCCATTCCAAGAGGCATCTTAACTGCTGTGCCGGATACCTGCCCCTCTGCTAGCTTTTTGATACACCCTCGAATTTCTTCATGTAGATGGAGGAGAGATAAGGTGCGGAGGGTCATTGAAACAGAATCCTGTGCAGAGAGTTAGCTACTGTTTAATAGGAAGGAGTGTGGCTTATAGCCAGAAAAACAGGAATTTAAATGGCAGCTCTGATGTATCCTGACATGGGACAAACTTTCCCCCCAGCTCCCTTTTTTTTTTTTTTTTTTTTTTGTGACAGGCAGAGTGGACAGTGAGAGAGAGAGACAGAGAGAAAGGTCTTCCTTTGCCGTTGGTTCACCCTCCAATGGCCGCCGCGGCCGGCACACTGCGCTGATCCAAAGCCAAGAGCCAGGTGCTTCTCCTGGTCTCCCATGCGGGTGCAGGGCCCAAGCACTTGGGCCATCCTCCACTGCACTCCCGGGCCACAGCAGAGAGCTGGCCTGGAAGAGGGGCAACCGGGACAGAATCTGGTGCCTCCCCAGCTCCCTTTGGAAAACGAGGATCGTGTGTGTACCTCTCAGTCATCTTCAGGATGAAGGACTGTGTATAAAGTGCTTGGCACGTGCTGTGGCGCAGTAGATTAATCCTCCACCTGTGGCACCAGCATCCCATATGGGCACCAGTTCTAGTCCCGGCTGCTCCTCTTCCCATCCAGCTCTCTGCTGTAGCCCGGAAGGGCAGTGGAGGATGGCCCAAGTCCATCTCTCTGCACCTGCGTGGGTGACAGGGAAGAAGCACCTGGCTCCTGGCTTTGAATCAACGCAGCGCCACCTGTTGCGGCCATTTGGGGGATGAACCAATGGAAGGAAGACCTTTCTCTCTGTGTCTCCCTCTCACTGTCTGTAACTCTACCTGTCAAATAAATAAATAAAATCTTAAAAAAAAAAATAAAGTGCTTGGCATGGCGCCTGACACTAGGAAAAGAATAGTTTGCTACCCCTTTTGGTCTACCTGGAACTTTGTATTTTCTCTGTTCCAGTGTGGAGCTCTATAGGCAAGCGTTAAGTGGTGTGCCTGCCACCTCTGCCCATGGCAGGTGCACATCGTTGGAGCCAGAGCTGGTTGCTCCACCTTCTGCCCCTGCTCTCCCTAGCGAGTGCTCCTTTGATGGGAACTACCTCACGGCATTACATTTGTATAGTGTCTTTCCTCAATCCAGCTCCTTTAACAACCACAATTCTGCCCTTTCTCTTGGTATCCCAACACTTAGCTTCTTGTAGGAGCACAGAAAGTGTTTGTGGGATGAATGAATGAATGAATGAATGCAACAGTGGTGAGCATTCTGGAGCTTCTTTGCCTCACCTGGAAGGTGAGCCGTCGTTAGCGGCTCCAGAATTCTAAGATCCTGTGTGCTCTTAGTGAGTGGTCAGGATGGGGCACGTGGCGCCGAGTGGCCAAGGAGGTCACACACGTGCCCCTGTGCACAGAGCCTGTGAGTGTGGGTTGGCGGGGGCGGCTGCGTGACCTGGGGCATGTGACCGCCCTTGCCGATTCTCCCTTTCTTTCCTCTTTCAAATGAGAGGGTGGTCCATGTTTTTGAGGCCCTTTTAACTGTAATTAATTTGTGTTCATGTGTTACTGTTTTCATATTCATTTTTTATATTAATTTTAAATTCTTTTTTAATGATTTATTTAGGCAGAGTTAGAGGAAGAGAGAGAGAGAGGAAGAGAGAGAGAGAGGAAGAGAGAGAGGAAGAGAGAGAGAGAGGAAGAGAGAGAGAGGAAGAGAGAGAGAGGAAGAGAGAGAGAGGAAGAGAGAGAGAGGAAGAGAGAGAGAGGAAGAGAGAGAGGAAGAGAGAGAGGAAGAGAGAGAGGAAGAGAGAGAGAGGAAGAGAGAGAGAGGAAGAGAGAGAGAGGACGAGAGAGAGAGGAAGAGAGAAAGAAAGAAAGAGAGAGAGAAAGAGAGAGAGAGAGAGAGAAAGAGAAAGAGAAAGAGAAAGAGAAAGAGAAAGAGAAAGAGAAAGAGAAAGAGAAAGAGAAAGAGAAAGAGAAAGAGAGAGAAAGAGAAAGAGAAAGAGAGAGAAAGAGAGCGCCCGGGCTTCAACCCACTGGCTCACTCCCCCAATAGCTGCAACAGCTGGGACTGGGCCAGGCTGAAGCTGGGAGCCCATCGCTCCACCTGGGTCTCTCAAGCAGGTGCAGGGGCCCAAGCACTGGGCCATCTTCCACTGCTTTCCCAGGTGCATTAGCAGGGAGCCGGATTGGAAGTCGAGCAGCCGGGATTTGAACTGGTGCCATATGGGATGCCAGTGTTGTAGGCAACCTCTTAACCCAGTAGGCCACAATGCGGGCCCCTGCTGTTAGATTCTGACTCGTTCCTCCCTAGGGTTTTCTGTGAGCCAGGCGGTCCCCAGGGGAAAGAGAATGCCTAGTGAGCCAGCAGCCTGCCTGTTTGGCTAATGGGAGGTGACTGAGCTGTGGAAAGTGGCCCAGAAGCCAATTTTATCTGCATTAAGGGATAATTTACTAGTACATTCAGGTAATATGAGCCTTTTAAACTGATCAAACTGTGACTGGGACAGTGATTTATGGAAATTAGATAGTCATCACTCAGTTAATTTTTTTGCTGTGTGACATTTTAAATGTAATATATATAGTGGCTGAGTTCTTCATTCAAAGGAAAATAGAATAATTCATAAAAAAATTAGAGCAATGGAAGCTTGTTTTTCCTCTCACTTTGGGTCATTCTCTTTTTTTTAACTTATTTTTCTTTGAAAGGCAGAGAGAGGAATAGAGCCTGAGACAGATGGAGAGCACTCCCACCTGCACTCCGCAGATGACCGCACAGAGAGGGCCGGGCCGGGCTGCAGCGTGGAGCCTGGCACTCAGCTGGGTCCCCCGTGTGGGTAGCTGGGACCCGGTCACTCAGGACACCGCGTGCTGCCTCCCAGACTGTGCATCAGCAGGAAGCTGGGGTCGGAAGCAGAGCTGGGGTGGAACCCAGGACCTCCAGTGTGGGACGGGGGAGTCCGGTGGCGTCTTGCACACTCTGCCACGTGCCCACCTCTGGTCATTTTCACTGTCGTTTTCAGAAACTAACAGAAATAAATGCACACTCAGTGACTGCCAGCTCTATTTTTATCTATGTGTTTGTCCTTAGATGAACTTTGCAGGCAATTTAATTTCAAATTAAAATTTATTTGGCTTCCTGAAATAGTAGATATGCTCTGTGAGCAAGGCTTTGAGTACCTGGAAGGTAGGGTTTCATTCGTGTGTTTCCAGGGAGTATTGCAGGTGTGCGCGAGGTTAGTAACCTGGCCTGTGTGTGGAACGCAGAAGGTCTTCAGTCAATGTCAGAGGCTCATTTGGTTCAACATAAAATCTACAGGTTAGATGCAGCAAGGAATTGGTTATGATCAGTATGAAATCCAGTACAGACACGTTCCTTCTCGCAGCTTTATTTTTCTCCCTAGGAAATAGAAGTAGATTCTTTTCTCTTTTTTTAGGGTTAGTTTTTTTTTTTTTTTTTTTTTTTTTTTTTTTTTTTTTGACAGGCAGAGTGGACAGTTAGAGAGAGACAGAGAGAGAAAGGTCTTCCTTTGCCATTGGTTCACCCTCCAATGGCCGCCGCTGCAGCCGGCGCACCGCGCTGATCCGATGGCAGGAGCCAGGATCCAGGTGCTTTTCCTGGTCTCCCATGGGGTGCAGGGCCCAAGCACCTGGGCCATCCTCCACTGCACTCCCTGGCCATAGCAGAGAGCTGGCCTGGAAGAGGGGCAACCGGGACAGAATCCGGCGCCCCGACCGGGACTAGAACCCGGTGTGCTGGTGCCGCAAGGTGGAGGATTAGCCTATTGAGCCACGGCGCCGGCCATTTTCTCTTTTTTTAAAGATTTATTTATTTACTTGAGAGGCAGAGTTACAGGCAGAGAGGGAGAGAGACAGAGAGAGAGGTCTTCCATCTGCCGGTTCACTTCCCAAAGGGCTGCAACGGCCGGAGCTGTGCTGATCCGCAGCCAGGAGCTTCTTCCCGGGTCTCCCACATGGATGCAGGGGCCCAAGCACTTGAGCCATCTTCCAGTGTTTTCTCAGGCCATTAGCAGGGAGCTGGATCTGAAGTGGAGCAGCCAGGACTCGAACCGGTGCCCATATGGGATGCCAGCGCCACAGGTGGGGGCTTTACTTACTATGCCACAGCGCCAGCCCTGGAAGTAGATTCTTTCAGATGATTTTTAAGTTTACTATTAAATAAGCATAATGCCAACAATGAGAATTGTTAAATATTGGGATAGTTTTTGTGAGAAGTTTAGAATTTGTAGAAATCTCTCTAGAACATATTGCTATGGTTTTATAATGACGATATAATAGATTTTTAAAATTTTTAATTTTTATTCATGTGTGAGACAGAGCAGGAGAAAGAGCTCCTGTCCGCTGGCTCACTCCCCAGTCTGGGAGCCAGGACACAGTCCCGGCCTCCCACACGTCACCACTGCCTCCCAACGTGCACAGTAGAAGAAAGCTGGAACTGGAAGCAGAGCTGGGACTCGAACCCAGGTACTCTGCTATGGGGTGGGGGCAGCCCAGCTGTTGTCTTAACCTCTTAGCTAACTGTGTGCCCAGAGAGGATTGTTTCTAATGATTTGTCCCCACTTTGTGATGGGAATTATAATTCGGATGTTTTGTCCTCAATTTGGGAACGCTTGCTATTTTTCTGTGTTTAATTTCATGACCTCATGCTCTTTTCTTCCCGAGTCTAATTGTAAAATACAACTCTTTTTTTAAGCAGAAAAAAATAGAAGTCTGAGTGTTTGAATCCCAATGAGAGGACAGTCTGAACTTCGGGTTTTATTTTTTATCTGGCTTTTGTTCTTTCTAGCTTACCGTTGATGGTGTATATGACATCAGGCAAAACTGTTTTTCTCCTAAGACAGGGTTTCTCAGCCTCTTGGATTTGTTGTTGAGGAAGTGGCATCCCTGGCCTCTGTCCCTGAGATGCCAGTGTGGCACGCGCTGAAAAATGTCTCCAGACCTTGAAAATGGCCTTGGAGACTGGAGTGTTCCCCTCAGGGCCCGTTAAGGTGGCAGAGCGGGTAAAGCCACCACCTACCACGCTGACATCCCATATGGGCGCCGGTTCACATCCTGACTGCTCCACTTGCGATCCAGCTCCCTGCTGATGGGTCTGTGACAAGCAACAGAAGATGACCCCAGTGCCTGGGCCCCTGCCACCCAAGTGGGAGACCCGGATGGAGCTCCTGGCTTCAGCCTGGCCATTGTGGCCATTGGGGAGTGAACCAGCAGATGGAAGAGCTCCGTCTCTGTGTCTCCCTCTTTCTTTGTAACTTTCAAAGGAATCAATCAATCAGTCCTGCCCCTCATCCTTGTCCCCCCTCCCTGAGAGTCCTGGCTGTAGATCTGCTGACCGGGGCATCTCGCCTTGTGTACACGTGGCTGGATGTTGGTGGAATGCAGGTGTTGATTCGTGGGTCAGAGGCAGGGCCTGGGAGCCTGCATTTCAGTACCACGCCGTGAGTAGCAAGGTGTAGACCGTCCCCCATTCATAGAAATGGGGTGAATTTTCAAGGGGATCCAATGAAAGAAATCATGGAAATAGTACATTTCCAGTGAATGTTGGCCCAGACAACACAACACCGATAGGAAGTAAGAAAATGGTGTAACCTCGCCCTCCTCACAAAGCAGCTCTCTCCACTTTTCTGGATTTCTTCCCAGTCCCTAAAGTTCACTCATAGTTGAACTTTTTTTAAAAAAAAAGATTTTATGTATTTGCTTATTTTAAAGATGTATTTGAAAAGCAGAGCATCCGAGAGGGAGAGACATATCATCCATCTGCTGGTTCCCTCCCAAAACGGCCACAACAGCTAGGGGTGGGCCAGGCAGAAGCCAGGAGCCAGGAGCCAGGTCCCCGCGGGTCCCCCATGTGGGTGGCTTTCACAGGTGCATTAGCAGGAAGCTGGATTGGAGGTGTAGCACCCAGGACTCTGATACAGCCAGGACGCCTACGTTGCAAGAAGAGGCTGCACCCGCCATGCCACAGTGCTGCATAGTTTTAGAAAGGAAACTTGCAAAAGTCTTATCAAGGACATTTGGGCTGTAGCAAGCACCTTCCCGTTCAGCTCGATGTTTTATTTCAGGATAGTATAACGGTAGGCACTCATAATACATATTTATTGCCTGTTGAGAGAAAGAGATTTACGGTCCCAAATTAAAATAGTTAACTCTGCATTTCCTTGATCTGATGACGCTCAGACTTTGTGAAGTGTGGAAGCTCTCCTGTCCTTGATCTATCGACAGGACCTAAATTTAACATCGCCGACGGTCATTTTCTCCCGGCACCTGTTCTGAGAGTCTGAGGCGAGATGTTAAATGTTGAAGTTCACTAGAGCGTAGTATCCGTTACAGCGGAACTTGACCCAATGACTCTGTGACACGAATCAATACAAAATGTCATGAAAATCCCGGAGTCGAAGAAAAACGACCCCCTGCATCCTGCGTCTTAGCTGCACGACCTAAAATAGTGATGGGTAAGCGTGTTCGTTCACCGCATTGGAGACGCTGGGTGTGGCACAGCTTTCCGCTCGTTTGCAGAACGGCTGGCTGTGTGCTCGGCTTTATCTCGCCCATTGCTTAACATGGGCTCGTGGGACTGGTGCCGAGAGGACGCTTTGAAAAGGAGGACCGGTCACTTTTTGTTAACTTGGAAGCGATTTGGGGCGGGGGCTTCGAGGGGAGGAGAAACTGCTCCAAGCAAGCCTTGACTATGAAGTGGGGCTATATGGGGCACCTCAGCCTTACCACCATTTTTAAACGTGTTAGACCTTCTTGGGTGGTCCCTGAAGAAGGTGACATTTAATACGTGCACAGCCGTGACACAGCAGGCCCACTTTTTTTTTTTTTTAAAGATTTATTTTATTTGAAAGGCAGCATTCACTCCCTAAATGGCTGCAATGGCCAGAGCTGGGCCAGGCCAAAGCCAGGAGCCAGGAGCTTCTTTTGGGTTTCCCGCTTGGGCCATCTTCTGCTGCTTTTCCAGGCCATTAGCAGGGAGCCGGATGGAAAGTGGAGCCGCTGGGACTTGAACTGGCTCCTGTATGGGGTGCCGGAGTCCAGCAGCCTTACCGGGTACGCCACAGCGCTGGCCCCAGCAGCTCCACTTCTAAGACTCAGTGCTGGCCTAAGCGTGGGAAAACCTATATACAGGATGTTTGGTAGAGCGTTTTCCCACTGTGCCATGATTAGAAATAGCCGAAAACCGCAGACCGTGTAATTGCCCGTCCGCGATACACCTGTAACTCTCTGTGAGCGTCTGTGTTTGAATCTAACAAGGACCACACATTGCTTTGTGATGAATGCATCATTTTGAGATGAACCAAATGAAACCTGACTTCCGGTTCCACCTTCACCAGACCAGTGATTCTCTGAAGGGCAATTTTACTCCTCCTCCTCCAACATTTGGCAACATCGGAGGCATTTGTGGTTGTCCCATGGTGCGAGTGGGAGGGGTGCAGCTGTGGACAGAGCCAGGGATGCTGCCAGACCAGGATACAAGACAGCTCGCCGCAACAGGGAGCTAGTGTATTTAGGATAAGTGGAAGCCAGTGGACGGACAAGTTTGTACCCCAGAGAGGCAGGCGGTGTGCCTTCGTTTTCTGCTTTATTCCTGGTACCGGGCACAGGCCGGCACAGTGAGCAGCAAGTCAACGTTTGTTGAATGAAGGCACGAGTGCACTGAGCTAGATACCATGAGTTAAGCTCTGGTACACCCAGGTGGTAGCAGATGCTAACGGTTTAAGAGAGGGTGGGAGTTTGGCATGACAGGTAAGTCACTGCTTGAGATACCCACTTCCCACATCGGAGTGTGTGGTTTGAGGCCTGGCTACTCCACTTCCAATCCAGCTTCCTGCTAATGCACGCCTTGGGAGGCAGTGGGCGATGGCTCGAGTAGCTGAGCCCCTGCCACCCACGTGGAAGACTCAGGCCGAGTTCTAGGCTCCTGGCCTGGGCATGGCCCAGCCCTGGTGGTTGCAGTATTTGGGTAGTGAACCAGTAGATAGAGGATCTCCCCCTGTCTCAAGCCTTTTGCCTAAAATGAAATATACATGTATGCACATATGTGTGTGTGTATGTATGTGTTTATATATATGAAAAAATTCCAGAAATAGTAAATTAGTTTAAAAATGATTTAAGGGGGTCGGCACTGTGGCATAGCTGGTAAGGCCCCAACCTGCAGCACCGACATCCCATATGTGCACCGGTTCAAGTCCCAGCTGCTCATCTTCCAATCCAACTCTCTGCTGTGGCCTGGGAAAGCAGTGGAAGATGGCCCAAGTGGTTGGGCCCCTGCACCCATGTGGGAGACCCAGAAGAAGCTCCTGGCTCCTGGCTTCAGATCGGTGCAGCTCCGGCCATTGCGGCCAAACGGGGAGTGAACCAGCGGATGGAAGACCTCTCTTTCTTTGTCTCTCTCACTCTCTGTAACTCTATCAAACACATAAAATAAATCTAAAAATGATTTAAGAATTTATGGAAAAAAACAAAACTGTAGCAGATTATCTTCAATTTTTATCTGCAAATTGGCAAAACACAGCTAATATCCACATTTAGCTGCAGAACACTTAGGATGACTTCTCCCAGATCCATCACTTTTTGATAGGAAAATCATGGTTCTTCCTGGAAAAATGCTAGATGATGCTATCAGATACACCTGAATGGTTTTTAAACTCCTTGCTGTCTTTTTGCCTGCATACTGTTCGAGGTACTTCAGAAAGCTCACGGGAAAATGAGCCAGTGTTTGGCACTGTGGTGAAGAAGCCAGCGCTGTGGTGCAGCGGGTTAAAGCCCTGGCCTGAAGCACTGGCATCCCATATGGGTGCCGGTTCAAGTCCCGGCTGCTCCTCTTCCCATCCAGCTCTCTGCTATGGCCTGGGAAAGCAGAAGAAGATGGCCCAAGTGTTAGGGCCTCCGCACCTGCGTGGGAGACCTGGAAGAAGCTCCTGACTTCGGATCTGCGCAGCTCCAGCCGTTGCGGCCATCTGGGGAGTAAACCAGCAGATGGAAGACCTCTCTCTCTGTCTCTACCTCTCTCTCTAACTCTGTCTTTCAAAAAAAAAAAAAAAAAAAAGATGTGTTCTGGACACTGGGCACCTGCATCCCACACTGGAGTGACTGTTGGAGTCCGTTCACGCTTCCTGCTAATGTGCACTGAGGGAGGCAGTGGTGATGGCTCAAATGATCGGGTTCCTGCTTCCCACATGGGAAACCTGGATTGAGTTCCTGGCTTCAGCCGGGCCCAATCCTGGCTGCTGTGGGCTTTGGGGGAGCGAACTAGTAGGTGGTAAAGCACTATCTCTGTCTTCCAGATAAAGTAAATAAAAACTCAAAATTTGTAGAAAAATGAAATTAAAGGGTAATTTTGGGGGCTGGCACTGTAGTGTAGCAGGTAAAGCCACCACCTGCAGCGCAGGCATCCCATGTGGGTGCTGGTTCTAGTCTGAGCTGCTCCTCTTCCAATCCAGCTCTCTGCTGTGGCCTGGGAAAGCAGCAGAAGATGGCCCAAGTCCTTAAACCCCTGTACCTGTGTGGGAGACCTGGAAGAAGCTCCTGGCTTTGGATTGGCCCAACTCCAGCCATTGCAGCAGGCTCTCTGCCCCTACCTCTCTCTAACTCTATCTTTCAAATAAATAAATCTTTTTTTAAAAAGATTTATTTAGGACCGGCGCCGCGGCTCACTAGGCTAATCCTCCGCCTAGCGGTGCCGGCACACCGGGTTCTAGTCCCGGTTGGGGCGCCGGATTCTGTCCCGGTTGTCCCTCTTCCAGGCCAGCTCTCTGCTGTGGCCAGGGAGTGCAGTGGAGGATGGCCCAGGTGCTTGGGCCCTGCACCCCATGGGAGACCAGGAAAAGCACCTGGCTCCTGGCTCCTGCCATCGGATCAGCGCGGTGCGCCGGCCACAGCGCGCTGGCCGCGGCGGCCATTGGAGGGTGAACCAACGGCAAAGGAAGACCTTTCTCTCTGTCTCTCTCTCTCACTGTCCACTCTGCCTGTCAAAAAAAAAAAAAAAAAAAAAAAAGATTTATTTGAAAGTCAGAGTTATACCGAGAGTGTATGAGAGGGGGAGAGAGAGAGGTCTTCCATCCGCTGGTTCACTCCCCAATTGGCCACAATGGCTGGAGCTGCACTGATCCGAAGCCAGTAGCCATAGCACTGGCCCCCAATAAATAAATCTTTAAAAAAATAATTTTGATGGAAAAATTTGAAATCCATGCATAGTTTTTTCATAATAAACTTTCCATGAACTTTTTGAAGACTCCTCTTATTTTGTGGAGATTTTCTTTATTGTTTATTCATTTTCATCTACTTAAAAGAGCAAGAGAGAGAAATCTTCTGATCCAGCCAGGTCTCCTGTGGGTGGCAGAGGGCCAAGCTTTTTTTTTTTTTTAGTTGAACGGTTACCTTTCTTGTCACTCTTTTTTTTTTTTTTTTAATTTATTAATTTATTTGAAAGAGTTACACAGAGAGAGGAGAGGCAGAGAGAGAGGTCTTCCAGCCTCTGGTTCACTCCCCAATTGGCTGCAACGGCTGGAGCTGCCCCGATCCGAAGCCAAGAACCAGGAGCTTCTTCTGGGTCCCCTGTGCAGGGGCTCAAGGACTTGGGCCAACCTCCACTGCTTTCCCAGGCCATAGCAGAGAGCTGGATCGGAAGTGGAGCAACTGGGATATGAACCGGTGCCCATATGAGATGCTGGCACTGCAGGCAGCGGCTTTACTCGCTATGCCACAGCACTGCCCCCCTCTTTAAGATTTATTTATTTGTTTGAAAGATTAGATCTTCCATCTGCTGGTTTACTCCCCAGATAGCTGCCACAGCCAGGGCTGGCCAGGAAGAAGCCAGGGGCTTCACCTGGGTCTCCCACCTGCATGGCAGGGGCCCAGACACTTGGATCATCTCGCACTGCTTTTCTCAGACTATTAGTCAGGAGCTGGATTGGAAAGGGAGCAGCCAGGACACGAACCATCGCCCATGTGGGATGCCAACATGGCAGGCAGTGGCTTAACCTGCTGAGCCTCAGTGTGGGCCCCAGGGCCCCAGTTCTTGAACCATTATCTGGTGCCTTCTCAGGCACCTTAGCAGGAAGCTGAATCAGAAGCAAAGCAGCCAGGACTCCACCTGACAGGCTAATATGAGATACGGGCAACTCGGCTGTGGCGTGACCGCTGTGCACAGTGCTGGCCCCCAGAACGAGGTTTTTTGGACACTCGAGGGGCCAACATTATGGTGTAATGGGTTAAACTGCTGCCTGTAAATGCCGGCATCCCACGTGGGCACCGGTTCGAGTCCCTGCTGCTCCACTTCCCATCCAGCTCCCTGCTGATTTGCCTGGGAAAGTAGTAGAAGATGGCCCAGTGCTTGGGCCCCTGCACCCACATGGGAGACCTGGAAGAAGCTCCTGGCTTTGGCCTGGCCCAGGCCCAGCTATTGTGGCCATTTAGGGAGTGAACCAGCAAATGGAAGATCTCTATGTATCTCTCCCTCTTTGTCTCTGTAACTCTGCCTTTCAAATAAATAAAATAAGTCTTTAAAAAAAAGACATTTGAAACTACTTAGATGCTACCCACCATAGGAAGAGAATGTAATTTTTTTTTTGGTGCCGAAAGCCGGAATCGAAGAGAATGTAATTTATTTTGCCCAGTAAGGCAGCTAAGCAGAATTTAGCCATTTATGTTATATCTTAATGTTTTATAAAGGAAAAAATTAAACCTACACAAAAATGGCTCAGCCTAAGGGACTGAATGTTCTTGCCATACAATGTTTAACAATTAATATTTTCCAACAGAGACCTTAATTTTATATAGATTAGAAATATGGTATATGGAGGGTAATAGATAACTCATGGTGTAGAATATTCAAATTCAGGTTTTCAGCTCTGCAGTTCTGTGTCCTTTCGTCTTCACACTAAAATTAAGGAACAAGATTACGTTTCTATGTAAAATGAATGCGATTTCACTAAATGACTTGAATGCGAAATGTTTTCAGCAAGTCATTCTCTTTAATTCCTCAAACTCAACAATATTCAGAGCTAAAATTGAACTTAGAAAACGAAAATGTAAGTTTTTTGCACACATTTGCACCTTATTAGGTAGGCAACTTAGCTTTTATCTTGTTGGTTGTACTAACAGGTGCTTTATGTGATTTATATGTTATTGGTAGATTGATAACAGTATTAGTGTTAAATAATAGAGACTTGAAAGCTTTTTACTGGAAAAACATTGCA
Source organism: Oryctolagus cuniculus (assembly GCF_964237555.1). Taxonomy (NCBI): domain Eukaryota; kingdom Metazoa; phylum Chordata; class Mammalia; order Lagomorpha; family Leporidae; genus Oryctolagus; species Oryctolagus cuniculus. The sequence goes on from NC_091443.1 coordinate 106,336,817, forward strand.
CTGTTAAGAATGTCCAGGGCCACGAATACATTCTTTCTTGCTATTTTTTTCAAGGTTCCATTGTATAGGGTGGTGTGTTTGGATATTATCTTTTTTTTTTTTTGACAGGCAGAGTGGACAGTGAGAGAGAGAGACAGAGAGAAAGGTCTTCCTTTGCCGTTGGTTCACCCTCCAATGGCCGACACGGCTGGCGCACTGCGGCCGGCGCACCGCACTGATCTGATGGCAGGAGCCAGGTGCTTCTCCTGGTCTCCCATGGGGTGTAGGGCCCAAGCACTTGGGCCATCCTCCACTGCACTCCCGGGCCACAGCAGAGAGCTGGCCTGGAAGAGGGGCAACCGGGAAAGAATCCAGCACCCCAACCGGGACTAGAACCCCGTGTGCCGGTGCTGCAGGTGGAGGATTAGCCTAGTGAGCCGCGGCGCCGGCCTGGATATTATCTTTCTTGGACCCTTGGGAAGTTGTAGGTAGAAATTAGTAGCTCTGCAAGTGAATGTGTGTGTGTGTGTGTGTGTGAGAGAGAGAGAGAGGGAGGGAGGGAGAGAAAGAGGGAGAGAAAGAGGGAGAGAAAGGGAGAAAGAGGGAAGGAGGGAGGCAGGGAGGCAAACACAGAGAGGCTGAGGGTGCTCCCTTCTACTGGTTTACTCTCCAAATGCATACAACGACCACGAGCAGACCTGGCCAAAGTTGGAAGCTGAGAACTCAATCCGACCTCTCATGTAAGCGGCAGGAACCCAGATGGCCTCGCATCCCCACGGCCATCCCCACAGCCATCCCCGCGGCCTCCCAGTTCCTGCATTAGCAGAAGCTGGAGCTGGATACTGAGCCCAGCCCTCCCATAGGGGACCCGGGTGGTTTAGCCAGCATCTTTCCTGCTAGGTTCACGGCTGGCCCCTGTGCTGATACCTTGTGGATTTGCTGATGGAGGTCACCAGTTACTGTGACTTCAGCAGTCATCCGAGGAGCACTAAGGGGAACCCTGACTGGCGCGTGGGCGCATTTTCAGTTAATCTGCATAGCAGCCTCGTAAGGAGGGTACTGTGTACTGTCGTCATGGGTGAAAGACTGATATGCCGAGAAGCTGAGTCACTTAGCTTCAGGTCACACGTGAGTGCGAGGGGCTGTTGAGAGCCAACCTGTCAGTCTTCACACCCTGAGTTCTTCACCAGCTTGTCTGTTACTTCTGCCTGTATCTGCATCTGACTAAGACAAGATCACTATTTTTCCCCCTTGTGTCGGTGGTTTGTTTTGAAAAAGCAGTACCCCGCGATAACACCGTCTTTGTCCATCATTTTCCTTAATAGAAGTTACAGAAAATGGGGGATGTAGTATCTTTGCAGGCTGGCACATTGCAGAGCCATCACGAATAGTAATGATTCAAAGCTGCTGGTTTATCCTGAGTCAGGCAAAAAAATCTAAGAACAGATTCTGTTTACAGCGAGATCGTGAGACAGCCTTGAGTTATGATAGTACAGTGGTTGTAGGTAAGTTTGCTATGGGGTATTCTTTTTTTTTTTTTTTTTTTTTTTTTTTTTTACAGGCAGAGTGGACAGTGAGAGAGAGAGACAGAGAAAGGTCTTCCTTTTGCTGTTGGTTCACCCTCCAATGGCCACTGTGGCCGGTACACTGCGGCTGGCGCACCGCGCTGATCCGAAGGCAGGAGCCAGGTGCTTCTCCTGGTCTCCCATGGGGTGCAGGGCCCAAGGACTTGGGCCATCCTCCACTGCACTCCCTGGCCACAGCAGAGAGCTGGCCTGGAAGAGGGGCAACCGGGACTAGACCGGGACTAGAACCCAAACACCAAAGGAACATCACCCGAGTGCCTGCAGCCAGTGTTCCAACAGCAAGGACCAGCAAGGCTTCGGCTAATCAGCAGTGAGTCCCGCACGTGACCTGCGCCCTCCCTTTGAGTCTGGGTCTTTTCATCCGAGAGGGCTTTCTGGATTCTTGTACCAAATCCCCATTCTGGTGCAATTGCAGGAGAGTGTTGTAGCCTCTCCCCTTGCCACGCCCCACTGCGGTGCACTTCCGGGCTGTGGGCCAGTCGGAAGAGGGCTGGATGCCCTGTGGGAGGTCCAGCACGTTGCAGGCCACATAGTCGCTGACGCCCTGCACCGCGGCAGGGGGCTGCCCCCGTGTCTCCCTGGGGAAAACCAGCATCCCATTCTTCATCTCCAGCGCATCCAGGTGCTCCCCTGAGCCGCCATCACCCACGCGAGAGCTGGCTGTCTTCATGCCTAAACTCTGCAGGCCACTGCCCCGTGTCCTGGGGACCCACTCATCCCTACACGCTTGCTGGAGCCCGAAGATGGCTCATTTCAAGAAGCTGAGTGTAGTGACTCATGAATCCTTGTGAGCAAATCTGTATAGCTCTTTGGACAGCTGCTTCACAACACATGATAGAATTCTGAATCAGTACAGGAAAGTGGGAGTGTTTGTTACTGACTCATTTGTCCATTCATATATATATTCATTCAAGAAACCAAGCACCTGCTATGTGCTTCCACTACCGGGCACAGGGATAGAATGATGACCGGAATGTTACACCTGCTACTGTTGGTTCACCCCATCGTGGCTGTAATCAAATGCACCACACACTGTGTGCAAGTGAGCTAAGGAGCACGGTTCTGTGCAGAGGAGGCCAAGAGAGCCGTCGGGGACAGGGAGCCGAGATGAGATCCCAAGGGTGAGTGGGACCCAGCAGGGTGAAGAGGGAGGGTGAGCTTTGCTCACAGGGGAGCATCGCCTTGTAGGGAGGAAGCAGACGATGCGTGTGAGAAGCTGGACCATCAGTGTGGACTGGAGCAGCCAAGCCACGGTAGGGCTCCCAAGAAATGCAGGGCCAGAGTGGGGCGTGGGGGGCACAGACTGGGCAGCACCTGGGTTTTAAGGATTTTAGTTTAATTAGCAGAAAGTTGCAGAAGGGTTTTAAGGAAGAGGATGTTAAAACACAAATTGAGATACCAAGAAATGCTTGAAATTAAAGAGTTGAAAAAAAAAAAAAGGTTTGGGTGCTGGTGTCGTGGCTCAGTGGGTTAAGCTCCCTCGGAACACCAGCATTGCATCAGGTCAGACTGCCGTTTGAGTCTCTGCTGCTCTGCTTCCAATCGACCTTCCTGCTAATGTGCCAGGGAAGGCAGTGGAGGGTGGAGCTCCTGGCTTCCACCTGGCCATCATGCCATTTGGGGAGTGAACCAGTGGATGGAAGATCTCTCTGCCTTTCAAATACATTTTTAAAAGAGAAAGGAGAGGTTTTATTGAGCTAGCTGAAACAAAGGCTAGGTCCCGGGACACAATCCGCCAGCAGCACGGCAGGTAGCGTGTGGAGAGATGCCCACTGTGTCGGCAAAGCCAGGGGATTTCGCTGTGCAAATGTGGGGAGAGGAAAACACACACGCTGCACCCACACTGGCTGCAGATAAGAGAAGGGGACACCGTGGGGCAAGTCCTGGGAGAGGAGGAGAGTCCACAGGGAGCAGTGCGTGCTGCCGCTTGCTCGCTGGTTCTGTGTGGACGCCAGTTGCCTTGACAGTGAATCCTCCACAGGCAGGAGGGCAGTGAGGAACAGTTGTCCCAGGTGGGACTCCAGCTTCAGTAAATCTGCAGCAGGCCAGTTTTTAAGCTGATAATGTTGTACAGCCCTCAAATGATGTCATAAATATCCAAATGGCTCTCGGCAGAAAGAAGGTCCCCCACCTCCACCCGGACCTTAGCCCAGAGCGGTCAGTTTTGTATAAACTCCTATCTCTTCCTTCTCTCCGTCCTCTGGCCTGTAACTTCATTTAGGACATCTCAGGATTCTGTGCTTACCTCCCCCTCCCCCACCCTCTCCCCCTCCCTCCCTCTCCCTCCTTCCCCTCCCCTCCCTCTCTCCCCCTCTCTCCCCCTCTCTCCCCCGTCTCCCCCTCCCCTCCCCCCTCTCCCTCCCTCCCTCTCCCTCCTCTCCCCCTCCTCTCCCCCCTCTTTCCCCCCTCTGTCTCCATCCCTCTCCCTCTCCCCTTCTCTCCCCCCTCCCTCCCCCCTCCCTCCCTCTCCCCCATCCCCTCTCCCCCCTCTTTCCCCCTCCATCTCCCTCCCTCTCCCTTCCCCCTCCCTCTTCCTCCCCTCCCTTTCCCCCTCCTCCTCCCTCCCCCCTCTCCCCCTCTCTCCCTCCCTCTCCCCCTCCTTCTCTCCTTCTCTTCCCCTCCCTCTCCCCCTTTCTCCCCCTCTCTCCCCCTCTCTCCCCCCTCCCTCCTTCTCCCTCCTCCTCTCCCTCCTCCTCTCTCCTTTTCTCTTTTTCCTTAAATATTTTTCAGTTATAGCTTTGAGAGTGTCCCTTTGGGATTTTGTTTTAAATAAATAGAACAGGATTTCTAGAGTCTGACAGTGAGTCTTGGGAGCTAAAAGAATCCCTGAGATCGGTCAGGTGGTCTGCACTCAACGACTTTTTTTGGCATACATTTTAAAAACTTGAAATGTGAGATTGTGATCTTTTTGGAAATCTCGGGTGTTGTTAATATTTACCTTCTTAAGAAACCTGCATCTAATTTGACTTGGATGTCTCAGTTAACACGTTCACCTAATTTGAGTGTTACTAATAGTGACTTTTTTTTTAAAAGATTTATTTATTTATTTGAAAGTCAGTTATGCAGAGAGAGAGGTCTTCTATCCAGTGGTTCACTCCCCGATGGCTGCAACGGCCGGAGCTGCGAAGCCAGGAGCTTCTTCTGGATCTCCTGTGTGGGTGCAGGGGCCCAAGGACTTGGGCCATCTTTTATTGCTTTCCCAGGCCATAGCAGAGAGCTGGATTGGAAGAGGAGCAGCCGGGACTAGAACTGGCACCCATATGGGACGTCGGTGCTGCAGGCCAGGGCGTTTACCCGCTGTGCCACAGCACCGGCCCCAATAGTGACTTTTGTTACCATGTTGCATATCCCTCACTTAATAAAAATGGATCCCTGACTCAAATAGCGATGATAAGTAACAATGTATACTTCAGCATTTCCCCATAAATACCGTGTGCATTCAGAGTGGAAACTGCAACGCCCTAAGACAGGAATTTGCAGCTAGGAGGATTTCAGGATCTGTAAACCGAATGTCACCCCGTGGGCGATGCAGCCCCTGCTCCCCGGGGTGGTTCTGTGGTGAAACGTTGTCAGGCGCCGGCACCCGGGAAGCATCTGCTTTGTTTTCAAACGCAGCACAGTGGCTCGCTGATGAACCAGCTATTTCTAGGACAAATGTACAATGATACTTTCCAGTAGAAAATTAATGAATCTCGTTGCTAAAAACAGAAGGCCCGGAATCCAGAGACATCGTTCAGAATAGGACGAATCCTGGGCAGCAGATATGGGTTGAAGGCACGGCACTGGCAAGCAGCTTGGAAAACCAGGCACAAATTACTGTGCTAGAGGAGAAAGAGGAAAAGATTATTAGCAAAATTACTCTATTTATATTTATTCAAAAGGCAGAGAAGCAGAGAGAGGGAGGGAGGGAGGGACGGAGGGAGGGAGGGATCTATCTTCCATTTGCTGATTCACTCCCCAAATGCCCAGAGCAGCTGGGGCCGGGCCAGGGGAAAGCCAGGAGGTGGTGATACAAACCAGGTCTCCCAGATGAGTGGCAGGGATGCGCATTGTCGGGAAGCTGGGGTTGGCAGGGGGCTGGAACTGAAACCCTGGCACTCCTGGCTGAGCCGTGGGCATCTTAGACACTGTCTTAACTGTAGCCCAAAAAACCTGCCCCCAAATGCACTTCTTAGATGGCAGTGTTGGCTGTCACGTGACATTATTAGCACGTGTTCTGGCATTTTGCTTTGTTGTTGGACAGAATTGCCAGTGCAGGTTTAGAATCGCTGTTTGCTTCGTGCCTGATAAATACAGTGCATATGAGGGAGCTGTGCCCGCCAGCGTCTTATTTTTTGTCACTGAGAATTCCGTGTTATTGAAGAAGAGATTTAAACTTTAGCGAGGGTCATTTCGTGGTAGAGACTGGAAAAGTGCGTCGAGAACACTTCTGGTGGAGGGCCAAGCGTGTGGCCCGTGGGGAAGCGGGTGGCGATGCAGACCAGGGGCTTCCGATGATAGACAGATGTAGGTGGGGACCCGTGTGCCTGCTGGGCTGCGTCCAGACCTGAAGGGGAAGTTGCAGGCATCAGCTGTGTCTCCAGCCTGTTGTGCGGAGAACGGGCACTGTGCACACACTCTGCAGTCCACACGGAGCCGGCCTGGCTCTCCCCGGGGAACGTGCACCCCTGAGTGCCTAAACTCACGGGGTGTGAGAGAAGCATTTCTTCATGGCACTGATACAACCATAAACCTGGGGCCAGCGCTGTGGCATAGTGGGTAAAGCCGCCACCTACAGTGCTGGCATCTCATATGGGCGCCAGTTCGAGTCCCGGCTGCAAGGGCGGAGTTGGGCCGGGCCAAAGCCAGGAGCCTGAAGCTTTATCCAGGTCTCCCAGATGGATGAAAGGGGCCCAAGCACTTGGGACATCCTCCACTGCTTTCCCAGGACATTAGCAGGGAGCTGGATCTGAAGTGGAGCAGCCAGGATTCAAACCTGTGCCTGTATGGGATGCCGGCACTGCAGGCAGCGGCTTTACCCGCTACGCCACAACACAGGCCCCTCAAAACAACTTTGAACAAAGAAACATGCCGTTTGATGCAGTTGATTTAGAATTCACCTTATGTGTATATTATGGTGCACGTGGTGTCAGTTTTTCCGTGAGCCCTCTGTCCCAGAACCCATCTGGTATCTACACGCCATGAGCCCTCTGTCCCAGCACCCATCTGGTGTCAGGTGTGTGTCCAATAAGTGCTGAATGAATGAATGAACAAAAATCAACGTGGGCTGGAGCTCTGAGGGTGTGTGTTAGTGAAGTTCTTTCAGGAAGTCGTCACAAAGATGGGAGACGTTAGGGTGACAGGTGCCACGGATGAGGTGTGTGGCGCTGGCCTTTCTGGCCGTATGCATTGGCTTGTCTGCTTCTCAACATTCTGAGGCTATGAGTAGCGCAAACTTAAAGCACTTAGAGGCAGCTATGAAAGCATGACTGCTGGGGCTGGCGCTGTGGTGTGGTGAGTTAATGCCCTGGCCTGAAGCACCGGCATCCCATATGGGTGCTGGTTCAAGTCCTGGCTGCTCCACTTCTGACCCGGCTCTCTGCTGTGGCCTGGGAAAGCAGTAGAAGATGGCCCAAGTCCTTGGGCCCCTGCACCCACGTGGGAGACCCGGAGGAAGCTCCTGGCTCCTGGCTTCAGATTGGTGCGGCTCCGGCAGTTGCAGCCAATTGGGGAGCGAACCAGTGGCTGGAAGACCTCTTTGTCTTTCTCTTTGCCTCTCCTCTCTCTGTTGTGGCCAACTGAGGAACAAACCAGCAATGGAAGACCTCTCTCTTTCTTTCTGCCTCTCCTCTCTCTCTGTAACTGACTTTTAAATAAATAAATCTTTAAAAAGTGTGACTACTAAGTAGGATTTGACTGCACCATCAAGGTTCTGTGCTAAATACCACCAAGCGCACCTGCCATCCCCATAATGTGTGCTAGGAATGCCCAGAGGATTTCTAATGTTGCATGTATTACAAAGATATTCACGAAGTCATGCCTTAAGGTTCTCATTAGGTAGAAATTTATATTATGTGATCTATGCCTTACCTGTTCTCTTCCAAACAAAATTTGAAATGACTGTTGAAGCTAATATTCTCCCCTGCTGCTGCTATTGAAAGACATTTATTTTTTATCTTTTAAATCTTTTTTTTTTTTTTTTTGACAGGTAGAGTTAGTGAGAGAGAGAGAAAAAGATCTTCCTTCCATTGGTTCACCCCCAAAATGGCTGCTACGGCCAGAGCTACACCAATCGGAAGTCATGAGCCAGGTGCTTCCTCCTGGTCTCCCATGTGGGTGCAGGGACCCAAGCACTTGGGCCATTCTCCACTGCCTTCTCAAGCCATAGCAGAGAGCTGGACTGGAAGAGGAGCAACCAGGACTAGAACCCAGCACCCATGTGGGATGCCGGTGCCACAGGCGGAGGATTAACCAAGTGAGCCACAGTGCTGGCCCCTATCTTTTAAATCTTAAATTTCATCATTTCAGAGGCTATAACATGTTTAGATATTAAAAGAGGAAAAATGGTTCAGCAGCACCCCTTTAACTTGAAGCTCTGAAATTAACAACCTCTAAACATTAAGAATGGTTTTTAAAAAAAAATTATTTGAAAGGCAGAGTTAGAGAAAGAGAAGAGTCTTCCCTCTGGTTCACTCCCCAGATGGCCGCAATGGCCAGAGCTGAGCCGATCCAAAGCCAGGAGCCAGGAGCTTCCTTGGGTCTCCCACGCGGGTGCAGGGGCCCAAGGACTTGGGCCATCTTCTACTGCTTTCCCAGGCCATAGCAGAGAGCTGGATCAGAAGTGGAACAGCCAGGACTCGAACCAGGGCCCATATAGGATGCTGGCGCTGCAGGCAGCTACACCACAGCACCCGCCCCCAGTGTACCGTATTATTAGAATCTGTTTGGCATCTGTTTGTCCAGTGCTATGCGTGTCAGCCTAAGGAGACTTGTATGAGTGGCATGGCACAAACTCGATTGTAGATTCAGTCAGATATCTCCCTCTGCTCACGGGAGCGGACAGAGACCCTGGGGCTGCTTTGTAACTGCAGGAACAGGGTGGGGGGCAGAGAGGGAGAATCAGAGCGCCCGCTCTACCCTCACCTCCGCAAGGGAAGAGGAGGTTTTTGGAAGTGCCCATTTCTTGTCAAATCGAAGCTGTCTCCAGCTGCTGCCATCCCTGTGTGTGCCCTTGCTGAAGACGCCAGTGGCGTTTGGGCTCAGTACGTGCTTTTTCTTCCCAAGATCCTTAGTCCTGAGTCACCCTCATGTTTGAATTTCGCGCGTTTTAGGTCTCCTTACCTACTCTGGTCCAGGAACTCGGAGAGTCTCGCCGCTGTCAGAGGCGCATTTAAGCTTGGGAGGAGTGTGACTGTGACGCGGAGCTGGCCAGACTTTGGCCTTGGTGTCTAACACTTTAAAGCTTCTGTTTTTCTTTCTTTCTTTTTTTTTTAATAGTAAATAAACTTTATTTATCTTTTCCTCTGAGATGACGTTGCCAAGTCACAGATTTGCATACAATAGTTAGGTATTGACTATGTACAATTTACAGTAGTATTTTCCTCTGAAAAATATAAGTACAAAAGCTAAGTAAACAATGAGGTACTGCCATCTGCGATTTATCATATGTCATAGCTTAAAGAACTAGTCTTTAGCAAATATTCAAAAATTAATCTGGGTAAAATAGTCAATTAAATGCTCTGATTCATCAGAAAAAAATCCACTAAGTTTTCACCTCAAAATGTTTTTCTAAGACTTGGGCCCTAAAGTAGTTTTAGACACTTGTGCAGCCAACGAAACCATGACAAATCTACATAATCCGTTGAGTACTTGATGTATGCTAATATTATGTAAATGAAAGCATGCTTATTTACATTTCCAGTGATAAACAGGCTTTGCTTCCCTGTATCTGTTTTCTAGGCTCCAAAGTGTTTTTGAGAAGTAACTCCCCTATCCCTGGCAACTTAAAAGCTCTTATTTCTTGTATTTTAATTGCTGTCTTGACTGCTGAATATTTCTTTGGGAACTCGGCATATTCGTACAGTAAGTGGTCTGATTTAATACAGGATTATATCGGAGCCAGAGTGTCTCTTATTTGAGTGCAGATATTCAGATCAGTATTTCATTCAAAAAGTTACAGTCATAATGGCCCAAATTTTAATTTGGTTCATTAATAATATTGGATTTTTTTTCTTTTAAAAAAATGTTTAATGGGAGAAAAGCCAGTGCGCTAACTTTTAAAAATTTGTTAATAGGATTATCTGAACCATCCTTTGTGGCGAAACATGAAGACAGTTTGTTTAAGGATTTATTTCAAGACTATGAAAGATGGGTTCGTCCTGTGGAGCACCTGCATGACAAAATAAAGATCAAGTTTGGCCTCGCAATATCCCAGCTCGTGGATGTGGTAGGTGTGCTGGGTACGCGAGTTCATTTCCCGTGGGGGCGGTGAGCCAGCACCATGGCCCACCTGCTGAAGGAGACGCAAGCCATTCCCTCAGGGACCTCACCAGTGTCACAAAAGGACACTTGCCCGCTGCTGGCTAGCTCAGAACTAGGCGATCACACTCCCCTGCTGTGTCCCCAGGATACTCAGCAGTGTTTAAATATATATATATAGAAAGTATTACTTATAGACACGCCTTTGTTTTCTGATTAAAGCAGTGGTGCGTGATTTTTTGTAGAGAATTTAGAAAGTGCAAAAAATGAATAAAATAAAAATGGATTCTAATTCTACAACCCTCAGATGACTAATGTTAACATTTTATTGCATTTCTTTCCAGTTTTTCCTTTGTGTGTATGTTACAAATTGAAAGAATGTTAGGTATAATTTCCGTTGCTGGCAACGTTTCCCACTACTGTTTACATGATAAACATTTTCCTGTCATTACATAGTCTTCAAGTATAATTTTAATGGCTATGTGATATTCCTTTTCTAACTTTTAAGTCTTCAACTTATTTATTTGAGAGACAGATGGACAGTCAAAGGGAGACGTTAAACAAGTAGAGAGAGAGAGAGCTCCAGTTTGCCGATTCACTCTGCAGTTGCCGGTACACAGAGCCAGGAGCCCAGAGTTCCGTCTAGTGGATGTCAGGAACCCACCCAGAGCCGTCACCTGCTGCCTCCCGGGTCCACACTGGCGTAAGCTGGAGTTCAGAGCTGAAGCTGAGAACCCAGCCCAGCACTCTGGTCATGGAACGCAGGCATCAGACTGGCATCTTCAATCACCAGCCCCTTTACAATTTATTTAACCATTATCCTATTGTGCTTTTTTGTTTGTTTGTTTTTAAAGATTTATTTATTTACTTGAAAGTCAGAGTTACAAAGAGAAAGGAGAGGCAGAGAGGTCTTCCATCCACTGATTCACTCCCCAATGGGCCATTAACGGCTGGAGCTGCACTGATCCGAAGCCAGGAGCCAGGAGCTTCTTCCGGGTCTCCCCCATGGATGCAGGGACACAAGGACTTGGGTCATCTTCTGCTATTCCAGGCCATAGCAGAGAGCTGGATCAGAAGTGGAACAGCCAGGACTCGAACCAGTGCCCACATGATGCTGATACTGCAGGCAGCTGCTTTACCCGCTACGCCACAGCACCGGCCCCTATTATCCTATTATTGGCAGAAGATTGTTCCCAGCTTTATTGCTCTAAGTGACCATGATGGATATGTACATACATTGTCTGACTTTCTCCTTTCCTTAAGGCAACTGAGTCCGAGGATATATGTGAATCTGTGGATGTCGCCTCACTGTACCAGAGAGGCCAGTGAGTAGACATGGTTGTGTCCCCAGCCCCTTGGGGATGCTGTAAATAAAGATAGGCAAGTGGCCGGCGCCGCGGCTCACTAGGCTAATCCTCCACCTAGCGGCGCCGGCACACCAGGTTCTAGTCCCGGTCGGGGCGCCGGATTCTGTCCCGGTTGCCCCTCTTCCAGGCCAGCTCCCTGCTGTGGCCCAGGAGTGCAGTGGAGGATGGCCCAGGTGCTTGGGCCCTGCACCCCATGGGAGACCAGGAGAAGCACCTGGCTCCTGCCTTCGGATCAGCGTGGTGCGCCGGCCGCAGTGCACCAGCCGTGGCGGCCCTTGGAGGGTGAACCAACGGCAAAAGAAGATCTTTCTCTCTGTCTCTCTCTCTCACTGTCCACTCTGCCTGCCAAAAAAAAAAAAAAAAAAAAAGGCAAGTGGAAGTAGGGAGAGTGGGACGTGTGCCCAAAGGTCTTTCCAGCTGGGGCTATTGGCACATAGAGCACGGTGCCACGGTCCTGATGACCGAGAGGATCAAAGGCAGCAGGGGTAGGGGAGGTGGCCCTGAGCTGGCCTTGTAGGACGAGTGGAGTTTGTTGTGACACAGAGGAGACCTACTTTAATAAGGAGGAACGATACGACCCTGAGCCTTTTTGTGGTGCTGTTGGAAGCCCTGCTGCCTAGGAGCGGTCTGGCTGGGCTGCAGGGGAGGCGGGGAATGCACCTGCCTGCCACTTCCTAAGCTCTTGTGCTTGGAGAGCTTTCCTTCTGGCACAGAAGGCCAAGTTCATCTATCAGACTTTGTGAAATGGTTGCAGACTCCTGACAACAGGGTCTCCCCGACTCGCTCTGGAATGCAGTGCCCGGTCCTCAAGCGCTCCCTGCCTCCCAGTGTCCACGTAGCACGCATCTTGTCCTTTTGTGTCCATCCCAGAACCTAGCGTGGTCTCTGGCACTTAGTGGATGTTCTACAAGCGATCTAATAGGGAAAGCACCACAAGGATAAATAAGGGGTCGCCTACCTGGTGTGGAGGGGGCAGGAGGTGTAGGAGTTTGAGAAGCGAGTTAGATGACCACACAGAGGAAGGGACAGGACCTGACCCTGAGGCTGGAGGCGTCCAGTTTTGAATCCCGAGTGATGAGAAGGGGAGAGCAGCAGGGATTTGGAAGATGCAGATAGTGGTCATGGAGCCGGGCGGAGGGGTTGGCGAGTTGGCTGTGGTTTGAGGTGGCCATCGCAAAGCAAACGTGCACCAGCCCTTGGGAAGTGGGCACTGACGCAGAGCTGAGAGGTGAGCCCGAGGTCGGCTTGGAGTCGCTGGCCTGGGGCGATGCTGAAAACCTCGAGGTGGGAGTTTTTAAAGCCGGAAGGGACAGCGGGAGCAGATCTTTGAGGAACATTCATGGGCAGTGGTGGAAGAAGGAGCTAACCATGGACAGGAGTGGGGCAAGGGCGGCGTCCTGAGAGAAAGCCCCAGAAAATACAAGGCGTGCGAGGGAAGATGGGGACCCAGGGGCCGGGGCCTGCAGATGGAACAGGAAAGTCAATGAGATGCTTCCAAGTTGTTTTAGGTTCTTTGTATCCCTGAAGTAGCCTCTACCCTGTAGTCTTTTATGTGGGTTTTCCCTGAATTTCTTCTGAACTCCACCTTATTTCCTATATGTATGACTCTCTCTCTCACCTCCCTTCCAAATAAGAGAGAGAGACAGAGACAGAAAGAGAAAGAGATTTTCCATCTGTTGGTTTCCTCCCCAAATGGCTGTGACAGTTGGGACTGGGCCAGCTGAAGCCAGGAGCCAGGAACCCCATCCGGGTCTCCCACGTGAGTGGCAGGGGCCAAGGACTTGGGCCATCTTCTACTGCTTTCCCAGGCACATTAGCAGGGAGCTGGATCAGAAGTGGAGCAGCTGGGGCTGGTGCCGCGGCTCACTAGGCTAATCCTCCGCCTAGCGGTGCCGGCACACCGGGTTCTAGTCCCGGTCGGGGCGCCGGATTCTGTCCCGGTTGCCCCTCTTCCAGGCCAGCCCTCTGCTGTGGCCAGGGAGTGCAGTGGAGGATGGCCCAGGTGCTTGGGCCCTGCACCCCATGGGAGACCAGGAAAAGCACCTGGCTCCTGGCTCCTGCCATCGGATCAGCGCGGTGCGCCGGCCACAGCGCGCCAGCCGCGGCGGCCATTGGAGGGTGAACCAACGGCAAAGGAAGACCTTTCTCTCTGTCTCTCTCACTGTCCACTCTGCCTGTAAAAAAAAAAAAAAAAGAAGTGGAGCAGCTGGGACTCAAACCAGCACCCACACGGGATGCTTTCATTGCAGACAGCAGCTTTACCGGCAACACCACAGCACCGGCTCCGGCAGTGTGGTTGCAGCCAAGTCGCCTCCCTGGCTCCGTCTCTGTGTCTGTAGGATAGAAGGACTGCGGTGGATGGTACCGCGAGGTCCTCTCCAGCCCCAGGGTTTGAATTGGGGAAGACTGCCCTTGGGGACAGCAGTGTGGGCGGGACGGCCTGACCTTGCTGAATTTCCGGGTCCTCCTCCTTCCCCCAAGGGGAGACCTCCCAGGGCTGCCTCCCTCCCCAGGGGTGTGCTCCCTCCGTCTCCACCTCTCCCAGGCCCTTCACTCTTGCTGGGATAGGGGAGGGGTCACCCCCACTTGGCTGAGCTGGCTGCCTCCTCCTCTCTCCCCAGTCTGTGGGCTTCACCCCGTGTCCTGTGCGTGGTGTGCTTGTGGTTGGGTGACTGCCATGGCCTTTAACTGGGGCACTTGGCTCCACCATGCTTCAGTAGAATTTAACGGAAGGAATGTCACTTCAGTTAGGCCTTGAACATCTGGGAAAAGACTGGCATAGCAAAGACAGGACAGCAGGAAAGGATACGTGACACATCCTGAGGACCCTCGAGACGTAGGATCTAAAAGCATCCAAGGCTGTGACTCCAGGACTTTTTCTACGTAGCAAACCCATGGGGAGATTCAAATTCTTGCCTTAGCAGAGGCAAATACTGTAAGGAAGAGTCCCCGAGGAGTGCTCACACGTGCTGTGTCCCCGACCCTGGGACAACGTGGTCCTCCACGCTAGCCCCTCTGCAGTCCAGGTGTGTCCTGTAGAGCGCAGTGGGTTCAGCTGCCACCTGCAGCACTTGTCCCATCTTAGCACACTGGCCGGGTCCCAGCTGCTCCACTTCCCATCCAGCTCCTTGCTAATGTGCCTGGGAAGACAGCGGGTGATGGCCCCAGCGCTTGGGCCCCTGTACCCATGTGGGAGAGCTGAATGGAGTCGCAGGCTCCTGGCTCAGCCCTGGCTGTTGTGGGAATGGAGAGAATAATCAATCAATCAATCAATATCTCTCTCTCTCTCTCTCTCTTTCTGCCTTTCAAATGCTTAAATAAATCTTAAAAAAAGGAACAAGATGTGACCTGGGATTAAGGATGGCTCACGATTCACTGGCAGGCTTTCTCCCCCTCATAGTACTGAACACATAAAACAGTGGAGTTGGCTGGAGGAAATGTAGTAGTTGAGACTGGGAATGTTAAATCTAAGACTGCCAACAGTGTGCCTTAGAGCAGTTTATCTGAAATGCAAATCAGGTTGAAACGAATCTGATAGGGGCTGGCACTGTGGCGTAGTGTTTAAAGCCACTGCCTGCAGTGCTGGCATCCCACGTGGGTGCCAGTTCCAGTCCCGGCTGCTCCACTTCCAGTCCAGCTCCCTGCTAGTGCAGCTGGGAAAGCAAAGGTAGATGGTCCAAGTCCTTGGGCCCCTGCACCCACATGGGAAATCCAGAAGAAACTCCTGGCTCCTGGCTTCAGATCAGCCCAGCTCTGGCTGTTGCAGCCATTTGGAGAATGAACCTGTGGATGGAAGAAGACCAGTCTCTCTCTGTCTCTGCCTGGGCCTGTCAGTAACTCTGCCTTTCAAATAAATAAATAAATAAATAAATAAATAAAGGAATCAGCTAGGCTGGGAACAGATCCTGTTTTTCCAGAACACGAGACTGACACACACAGCGTGGGCACTCCAGGGAGAGGCGTGTTTGTATAAAAATGTGAACATTCTAATTTAAAGAATGACTGTGTCTTTAATTGAAATAAGCAATCTTATTTCATCTTTATCTTACAGGATGAGAAAAACCAGTTAATGACGACAAACGTGTGGTTGAAACAGGTGTGTACCGGCACCACTGGTCACCACAGGGCTTTTGGCACAAAGGGACCGAGTATGTGGGGTGCAGAGGGGGCCAGGGTGGATGTGGTCCTTGTATTCATCCAGTTAATGTTTTCTGAGTGTCTGCGCTGTGCAAGGCCCTGGCAAAAGAGCAGTGAACAAAACAGACCCTGCCCTCAGGAACTTGGACTGAGAGGGAAATGAACGGGTCAGTCGGATGGCACCTTAGAGCTGGATCAGCCTGCAGAAAAACACGTTGGAAAGAGGACAGGGAGTGCTGGGGGCTGTGCTTAGAGTGCTCACTGAGGAGGTCGGGGGTGAGCAGAGACCGGCAGGAGAGGAGGCGAGCCATGTGGCCATCTGGGAAGGATCCTGCAGGTACAAAGACGTGTGCCTGCGGGGTTCAAGGCGCAGCAAGGAAGCACTGTGGCTCGGGGTGGGTGGGCCACGGGCCACGGGTGGGTAGAGGAGGAGGATCAGCTGCACAAGAGGAAGCTGAGGAGTGGGGCACCTGGGCCACCACGAGGGCTCAGCTTTCCCCAGGGAGACGGGCACGAGCAGGGAGGTAAGGGGTTACTTCAGTGTCCTGAGCCCCTTTTATATCAAAGCCTTTTTGTGAGGGACATCGTACGTGTGCCTTCAGCTGTTGGCAAGTGTTGCTGTGTCCTTGTCATCCCTAATTGTCAGACCTGCTGCCGGTTCCCTAACCCAAACCCCGAAGCACTGAAGACAGGTGTGCTTTTCTGGCGAGGCAACTCTTGCTTTTCTTTCTTTCTTTTTTTTTTTTTTTCCCAAAGATTTATTTATTTATTTCAGAGGAAGAGTTACAGAGAGAAAGAGGGAGAGACAGGAAGCAGAGAGAGAGAGGTCTTCCATCTGCTGGTGCACTCCCCAAATGGCTGCAATGGCCAGAGCTGAGCTCATCTGAAACCCAGAGCTTCTTCCAGGTCTCCCACGTGGTGCAGGGGCCCAAGCATTTGGGCCATCTTCTATTGCCTTCCCAGGCCACAGCAGAGAGCTGGATCATAAGTGGAGCAGCCAGGATGGGAACCAGTGCCCATATGGGAAGCCGCGCTACAGGCAGAGGCTTGGTCTACTATGCCACAGTGACCGGCTGTTTTTCTTTTTTTCTAAATTTGTATCTATTTTATTTGAATGGGGTAGGTAGGTAGATATAGATAGGTGGGTGGAAGGAGGGGTAGAGAGAAAGCAAGCACCCATCCACTGATTCACTGTATGTCTGCAATAGCCAGGGCTGGGCCAGGCCAAAACTGGGAGCCAGGAACCCAATCTCGGTCTTCCAAGTGTGTGCAGGAACCCAGCTACTTGAGCCATCACCCACTGCCTCCTAGGAAGACATTAGCAGGACGCTGGAATTTAGAGAACTAGGACTTCAATCCAGACTCTGTGCTATAGGAAACATCTCAACTGCTGTGCCAAATGCCCGCCCTGGCTGCCACTATTTTTTAAGGAGTACAAATTTCATAAGTACAACTTTAGGAATATAGTTATTTTTCCTACCGTACTGGCCCTCCCACCCATACTCTCACCCCTCCTTTAACTTTGTACACAGAAGACCAACTCTATACTAAGATTTCAACAATTTGCACACATACACAAACTGTTTGAAAACTAGTTTTACAGTTAAGTCTCGTAACTCACTGAGGACAGAGATCCTGCATGGGGAGTTAGTGCACAGTGACTCCTTTTGTTAATTTAACAGTTAACTCTTATCTATGGTGTCAGTGACCACCCAAGGCTCTTGACATGAGCTGCCTAGGCTATGGAAACCTCTCTGATGGCCACTTCTTTCCATTGGGATCTCATTCACAGAGATCCTTCATGTAGAATATTTTTTTGCCACAGCATTTTGGCTTTCCATGCCTGAATTGCTCTCGTGGGCTTTTCAGCCAGACCAGGAAGCCTTAAGGGCTGATTCTGAGGTCAGAGTGTTACTTAAAGCAGTTGTCACTGAGTCTGCTGTGTGGACTGTTTCCCATATTGGAACATTCTCTCCTTTTTAATTCTATCTATCATTACCAGGCACTTGATCCTATTTATTATAAGACTTTAACACTTAATCCTATCTATATGTTCACTTTAACACTTAATATCATCATTTTAACAATTACGATGGCATTTTTACCACCAAGCTTAATGGGATTTGGAGTCCTATGACAAGTTTTTGAACTGTAGCCTTAGAAGTAAGTCTGTAGGAATGTATGCAGACTATACAGCTTTACAGTTACAAACTTTCTCCTCCCTCTCTTAGTCCCACTCTTATTTTTTACTGAGATATGTTTCAATCAATTTTGTACACATATGATTAAATCTATGTTAATTAAAGAGTTCAACAAATAGTATGAATGAGAAAAAAATGGAACTGATCCTCAACAGGCAAGACAAGGGCATCTCAAGTCATTCCTTCTCAAAGTGTCAATTTCACTTCTACAGATTTCATTTCAGGTGCCCTATTAGTTATCACAGATCAGGGAGAACATATGGTATTTGTCCCTTTAGGACTGGCTTATTTCACTAAGTATGATGTTTTCCAGACTCTTCCATTTTGTTGCAAATGACCAGACTTCATTTTTTTTTACTGCTGTGTAGTATTCCATAGTGTATATATCCCATAATTTCCTTATCCAGTCTTTGGTTGATGGGCATTTAGGTTAATTCCATGTCTTAGCTATTGTGAACTGAGTTGCAATAAACATGGAGGTACAGATAATTCTTTTGTTTACTGATTTCATTTCCCTTGGGTAAATTCTGAGGAATGGGATGGCTGGGTCATATGGTAGGTCTATATTCAGATTTTTGCGGTATCTCCATACTGTGTTCCATAGTGGCTTTACCAGTTTACATTCCCACTAATAGTGCATTAGTGTACCTTTTCCCCCACATCCTCACCAGCATTTATTGTTAGTTGATTTCTGTATGAAAGCCATTCTAACTGGGATGAGATGAAACCTCATTGTGGTTTTGATTTACATTTTCCTGACAGCTAGTGATCCTGAACATTTTTCATGTGTCTGTTGGCCATTTGGATTTCCTCTTTTGAAAAATGTCTGTGTAAATCCTTGGCCCATATCTTAACTGGGTTGTTTGTTGTATTGTTGTGGAGTTTCTTAATCTCTTTGTATATTCTGGTTATTAATCCTTTATCAGTTGCATAGTTTGCAAACAATTTCTCCCATTCTGTCGGTTGCCTCTTCACTTTCCTGAATGTTTCTCTTGCAGTACAGAAGCTTCTCAACTTTATGTAATTGTTAATTTTGGCTTTGACTGCCTGTGGCTCTGGGGTCTTAAAAGAACTCTTTGCCTGTGCCAGTGTCTTATAGGTTTTCCCCAATGTTCTCTAATAACTTGATAGTGTTGGGTCATAGATTTGGATCTTTAATCCATGTTGAGTGGATTTTTGTGTAAGGTGTAAGGCAGGGGTCTTGCTTCATACTTCTGCATGTGGAAATCCAGTTTTCACGGCACCATTTGTTGAAGAAACTGTCCTTGCTCCAGGGATTGGTTTTAGCTCCTTGATCAAATATAAGTTGGCTGTAGATGTTTGGATTGATTTCTGGTGTTTCTAATCTGTTCCACTTGTCTATCCATCTGTTTTGTACCAGTACCAGGCTGTTTTGATTATAACTGCCTTGTAATATGTCTTTTTTTAAGATTTACTTATTTATTTGAAAGAGTTAGAGAGAGGAGAGGTGGGGGGGGCGGTGTCTTCCATTCACTGGTTCACTTCTCAATTGGCTGCAATGGCTGGAGCTGTGTCAATCTGAGGCCAGGAGCCAGGAGCTTCCTGCAGGTCTCCCATGTGGGTCCAGGGGCCCAAGGACTCAGGCCATCTTCTACTGCTATCCCAGGCCATAGCAGAGAGCTAGATTGGAAGTGGAGCAGCTGGGTCTTGAACCAGCACCCTTATGGGATGCTGGTGCTTCAGGCCAGGGCATTAACCCGCTGTGTCACAGGGCCGGCCCCTTGTAGTATGTCTTGAAATCTGGTATTGTGATGTGATGTCTCTGGCTTTTTTTTTTTTTTTTGTATAAGATTGCTTTAGCTATTCGAGGTCTCCTGTGCCTCCATATGAATTTCAGCATCATTTTTTCTAGATCTGAGAAGAATGTCTGGTATTTTGATTGTTATCACATTGAATCTGTAAATTGCGTTTGGAAGAATGGACAGTCTGGTGATGTTGATTATTCCAATCCATGAACATGGAAGATTTTTCCATTTTTTGCATCTTCTATTTCTTTCTCTAATGTTTTATAATTTTTTAAAATTATTTATTTGAAAGGCAGAGTTACACACAGAGAGGAGAAGCAGAGAGAGAAAGAGGCAGAGAGAGAGAGAGAGAGAGAGAGAGAGAGAGAGAGAGGTCTTCCATCTGCTGGTTCACTCCCCAAATGGCTGCAACAGCCAGAGCTGGGCCAGTCCAGAGCCAGGAGCTTCCTCCAGGTCTCCCATGTGGGTGCAGGGGCCCAAGGATTTGGGCCATCTTCTACTGCTTTCCCAGGCCATAGCAGAGAGCTGGATGGGAAGTGGAGCAGCTGGGACTCGAACCGGCACTCCTATGGGATGCTGGCACTGCAGGTGGTGGCTTTACCCACTAGGCCACAGTGCCAGCCCCTAATGTTTTATAATTATCATTGTAGAGATCTTTGACATCCTTGGTTAAATTTATTCCAAGGTATTTGATTTTTTTTGTAGCTGTTGTGAATGGGATTGATTGTAGAAGCTCAATCTAAGCATTGGCAGTGTCTGTGTATACAAAGACTGTTGATTTTTGTGTATTGACTTTATATCCTGCGACTTTACCAAACTCTCTTTGAGGAGTCTTTTGGACCCCCTATATATAGAATCATGTCATCTGCAAATAGGGATAGTTTGACTTTCTCCTAAAATTTATATCCCTTTGATTTCTATTTCTTGCCTAATGGCTCTGGCTAAAACTTCCAGGACTATATTAAATAGCAATGGTGAGAGTGGACATCCTTGTCTGGTACTGGATCTCAGTAGGAATGCTTCCAACTTTTCCCCATTCAATAGGATGCTGGCCGTGAGTTTGTCATAAATTGCCTTGATTGTGTTCCTTCTATATCCAATTTGCTTAGAGTTTTCATCATGAGAGGGTGCTGTATTTTATCAGATGTTTTCTCTGCATCTATTGAGATGACATCGTTTTTGTTCTGCAGTTTATTAATGTGATGTATCACTTTGATCAATTTGTGAATGTTGAACTGTCCCTGCATACCAGGGATAAATCCCACTTGGTCTGGGTAGATGATCTTTCTGATGTGTTGTTGGATTTGATTGGCTAGAATTTTGTTGAGGAATTTTGCATCTATGGTCAGGGAAATTGGTCTGTAATTCTCTTTCTGTTGAATCTTTATCAGGCTTAGGAATTAAGGTGATGCTGGCTTCATAGAAAGAATTTAGGAGGATTACCTCCCTTTCAATTGTTTTGAATAACTTGAGAAGAATTGGAGTTAGTTCTTTTTTTTTTATCTTTTTTTTTTTGACAGGCAGAATTAGTGAGACAGAGAAAAAGGTCTTCCTTCTATTGGTTCATCCCTCAAATGGCTCCTATGGCTGGCGTGCTGTGTCGATCCGAAGCCAGGAGCAAGGTGCTTCCTCCTGGTCTCCCATGCAGGTGCAGGACCCAAGCACTTGGGCCATCCTCCACTGCCCTCCCGGGCCACAGCAGAGAGCTGGACTGGAAGAGGAGCCACCGGGACAGAATCCAGTGCCCCAACTGGGACTAGAACCCGGGGTGCTGGTGCCGCAAGCAGAGGATTAGCCTGGTGAGCTGTGGCACCAGCAAGTTAGTTCCTCTTTAAATGTCTGGTAGAATTCAGTAGTAAAGCCATCTGGTCCTGGGCTTTTCTTTGTGGGGAGGGCCTTTATTACTGATTCAGTTTCCATCTTGGTTATGGGTCTGTTTAGGTTTTCTATGTCTTCATAGCTCAATTTAGGTAGGTTGTATGTGTCCAGGAATGTACTTCTGCTAAGTTTCTCAGTTTGTTGCCATAGAGCTCTTTGTAGTAATCTCTGATGATTCTTTTTATTTATCTGGTGTCTGTGTTACATTTCCTTTTATCTCCAATTTTATTTATTTGGGTCTTCTTTCTCCTTTTTTTGTTAGTTGGGCCAATGGTGTGTCAATTTTATTTTTTTCAACAAATCAGCTCTTTGTTTTGCTGATCTTTGGGATTTTTTTTTGGATTTAATTTTGTTGATTTCTTCTCTAATTTTAATTGTTTCTTTTCTCCTACTAGGTTTGGGTTTGATTTGCTGTTGCTTTTCTAGATCCTTGAGATGCATTGATAGCTCATTTATTTAATGTCTTTCCAATTTCTTGATATAGGCACCTATTGCTATAAACTTTCCTCTTAACACTGCTTTTGCTGTATCCCATAAGTTTTGATATGTTGTGTTGTCATCTTCATTTGTTTCCAGAAATCTTTTGATTTCTTCTATGACCCACTGTTCATTCAGGAGCATGTTGTTCAGTCTCCACGTGTTTGAGTGTGTTCTAGATTCCTGAGTTGCTGATTTCCAGCTTCATTTCATTGTGGTCTGAGAAGATGCATGGTATGATTTTGATTTTTTTTTTGAATTTTCTGAGACTTGCTTTATGGCCTAGTATGTGGTCAATCCTAGAGAAAGTTGCATGCACTGCTGAGAAGAATGTATATTCTGCAACTGTAGGATGAAAAGTTCTGTAGATATCTGTTAGGTCCATTTGGTCTATAGTGTCGATTAAATCTGCTGTTTCCTTGTAGATTTTCTGTCTGCTTGATCTGTCCATTGCTGAAAGTGGGGTATTGAAGTCCCCCATTACTATTGTATTGGAGTCTAAGTCTCCTTTTAGATCCCTTAACATTTCTTTTAAACAGCCAGGTGCTAGGTAATTAGGTGCATATACATTTGTAATAGTGACATCTTCCTGTTGAATTGATCCCTTAATCATTGCACAGTGCCCTTCTTTGTCTCTTTTAACAGTTTTTGTGTTAAAGCTTCTTTTGTCTGATGTTAGGATGGCTACACCAGCTCTTTTTTGGTTTGTGTTAATGTGGAATATCTTTTTCCATCCTTTCACTTTCAGTCTGTGTGCATCTTTGTTGGTGAGATGTATTTCTTGTAGGCAGCAAATAAATGAGTTTTGTTTTTTAATTCATTCAGCCAGTCTCATTTAACTGGAGCATTGAGGCCATTTACATTCAAGATGACTATTGATAAGTAATGACTTTGCTCTGCCATTTTTCCAAAAATATTCCTTTTTTTTTTTTTTTTTTTTTTTTTTTTTTTTTTTTTACTTTGGGTTTCCTTGTACTTTTACTGAGAGATTATCTTCTGTTACCTTCTTTCATAGTGATGACCATGTTTCTATTTTTCTGTGTGCAGCACATCCTTAAGCATCTTTTGTAGGGCTAGATGGGTGGTGATAAATTCTTTCAATTTCTATTTGTCATTGAAGGTCTTTATTTCACCTTCATTCATAAATGAGAGCTTCGCAGAGTATAGTACTCTGGTGTGACGGGTTTTTTTCTCTTAAGACTTGAACTATATCTTACCATTCTCTCCTAGCCTGTAGGGTTTCTGATGAGAAGTCTGCTGTGACTCTAATTTGAGATCCTCTGAAAGTAATCTGGCATTTCTCTCAAGCACATTTTAGAGTCTTTTCTTTATGTTTTACGTGGTGAGTTTGATGACAATGTGTTGTGGTGAAGATCTTTTCTGGTCATGTCTATTAAGAGTTCTATATGATTCCTGTACTTGGAGTCTCTCTTTTTCCAAATTAGGGAAGTTTTCTGTTATTATTTCACTAAAAAGGCCTTCTAATCCTTTCTCTCTTTTCACACCTTTGGGGCCTCCTGGAATCCAGATGTTGGGTCATTTTGATAATATCCTGTAGATTCCCAACAGTGATTTTTAGTTTGCTAATTTCTTCTTGTTTTTGGTTTGACTGTTTAATTTCCTGTGCTTTGTCTTCTAAATCCGATATTCTTTCTTCCGCTTCACTGATTCTGTTGCTAAGGCTCTTGACCCTAATTTTTGTTCTATTGAATTCTTTATTTCATTTTGATTTCTATTTCAGATCTAGATTTCATGGGAGAAATTTTCTTTCATGTCCTGTACAGATTTCAGTAGTTCATGGATTTGCTTCTGATTACTTCTATGTGATCTTATGATCAATTTTTTGAATTCCATTCTTGTATTTCTTCCATCTCACCATCTTCACAATCTAGTATTGAAATGTTGCATTCTGGCCAGCGCTGCGGCTCAATAGGCTAATCCTCCACCTGCGGCGCCGGCACCTTGGATTCTAGTCCCGGTCAGGGCACCGGATTCTGTCCCGGTTGCTCCTCTTCCAGTCCAGCTCTTTGCTGTGGCCCAGGAGTGCAGTGGAGGATGGCCCAAGTGCTTGGGCCCTGCACCCGCATGGGAGACCAGGAGAAGCTCCTAGCTCCTGGCTTCGGATCAGTGCAGTGCGCTGGCCACAGTGTGCTGGCCATAGTGGCCACTGTGGGGTGAACCAATGGAAAAAGGAAGACCTTTCTCCCTGTCTCTGTCTCTCTCTCTCTCTCTCTCTCCACTCTGCCTGTCAAAAAAAAAAATGTTGTGTTCTTTTGGGGGCATCATGTTGTCTTATTCTTGTTTCTTGAATTGGTGCATCTGTTCAGCATTTGTGGAGATACTCATTTGTTTCTTCGGGTGCCACTCTTAACTTGATCACTGTTACTGTGGAGTTGGACAGGCGTTTAAATATATGCAGTGTGTAATAAGTCCAGCTCTACCTTGCATGAACCATCCCAGTTCACAGAGGTGGCAATGCAGGTGCAAGTGTTCCCCTTGAAGCTTAGGGTCCTGAGCCTTCAGGTCCCTGGGTGGTCAGTTGGTAGGCAAGGGCCTGAGCAAAGCCATGGGCACACCCAGCTGTGGTCCTTACCAGTGTGTCCCCAGGACCATGGCTCGCGTCACTGCAGGAGGGGACAGGGGCTTGCCCTTGGGCCATCAGAAAGACGCAGGGCGAGTTTGGAGGGAGAGACGGTTTCATTTCTAAAATGTCTGTTTTGACCAAAAAAAAAGTGTGCTTTTCACTCTGTACCACTTCTGTTGGCACTGAGGCAGGTTTCTGTTTTAAAGCAATGGACAGACGTAAAACTCAGGTGGAACCCCGAGGACTACGGAGGAATCCAGGTGATCCGCGTCCCCTCGGACTCCCTCTGGACCCCAGACATCGTCTTGTTTGATAAGTAAGTTCCGCCCTAAATGCATCCGGTTGCATCCGACTTGGGTACTAGCAAGGTTTCTCCCTTTTGCAAACGTCAGCTGTAGTGTCAGACCTGATCTTGCATTTGCTGTCATGAGCCTCCTAGTGGGTTCTGTGCATTTCTTAAAGTTGCAAAAGACATGGGGTGGGGGTACAGGGGGGTGGAAGGCCATTGGGGAGGGGTTTAGCCTGCAGCGAACCCTCGTGGCGGCCCTGAGAGGCAGCCACTGAGTTACATGGCTGGCCACTCACACGGTGGCTACGTCTGTTTCCCAGACAAGCAATCAGAGGCCCGGGGTGGCTGCACCTTCTGCACGCTCACGCAGCTGGCATGTGAGGGGATGGCCATGGATGCCCTGTGTGCCCACTTGGGTACCAGACATCGCCTTCCAGCTCTGGCCGGGAGGCGTATTTTAAAAAGTTGACTTCGTGTTTTATGTTCAAACGTGCATCTTTGCCGCTGTGTTTAAATGCAGTATTGGGAGGAGTGAAGATCAGTTACAACCTGTCTTTGTGAGTTTGGAGGATAGATTTTTTAACTCGGGGAAGGGGATGGTTCTGGGCCCCAATTTTGTTATTTCTGTGACCACCCTGGGTGTACTGGGGAATTTGTGCTTATCCTAAAGCCCTTTATGTGCCAGAGGCATTTGGCATGCAAATGGAGCAAATATTGTGCAAAGTTCTCCTTTAAAAACCTTTCCTTAGGGACTGTGGATAGTGGGCTAAGCCTCTGCCCGTGGTGCAGGAATCCCATATGGGCACCAGTTCCTGTCCCGGCTGCTGCTCTTCCCATCCAGCTCTCTGCTGTGGCCTGGGAAAGCAGTGGAAGATGGCCCAAGTCCTTGGGTCCCTGCACCCACATGGGAGACCTGGAAGAAGCTCCTGGCTCCTTCAGATCAGCTCAGCTCTGGCCATTGCAGCCACTTAGGGTGTAAACCAGTGGGTGGAAGACCTTTCTCTCCATCTCTCCCGCTCTCTGTAACTCTACCTCTCAAATAAATAAAAATATTTAAAAACAAACAAACTAATTTGAAAGGTAGAGTTATATAGAGAGATGGGGAGGGAGGGAGGGAGATTAGCAGGGAGCTGGATTGGAAGTGAAACAGCCAGGACTTGAATCTATGCTTATATGGGATGATGGCATTGCAGGCAGTGGCTTAACCCACTGCACAATGCCAGCCACACAAAACTTTTTTTTTTTTTTGAAGACTTTTACCTCTGAGCCTCTCAATCTGAAAGAGGTGAATAAGCTAGGAGGTCACATGGTGCACCCCCTGGAGCGGAGCTTTCTCCTCAAACGCCTGGGGAAGCAGCAGAAGATGGGCTAAGTCCCTGGGCCCCTGTCACCCACGTGGGAGGCCCACATGGAGCTGCTGGTTCCTGGCTTCGGTCTGGTCCGGCTTCAGCCATTGCAGCCACTGGGGAGTGAAGTAGCAGATGGAAGCACCGTCTCTCTCATTCTCAGTAATGGATGACTTTTTTTTTAAAGGATTTATTCATTCATTTACTAAAAAGTCAGAGAGGAAGAGAGAGAGAGAGAGTTTCCTTCTGCTGGTTCGCTCCCCAGATGGCTGCAACAGCCAGGGCTGGGCCAGGCAGGAGCCAGGAGCCTGGAGCTCCACCTGGGCCTCCCACATGGGTGCAAGGACCCGAGGACCCAGGCCATCTGCTGCTGTTTTTCCAGGTGCATGAGAAGGAAGCTGGATCAGTTGTGGATTAGCTGGGTTTTTTTGTTTGTTTGTTTGTTTAGATTTATTTCATTTATTTGAAAGGCAGAGTGACACACGGAGGAGGAGAGACAGACAGGTCTTCCTCTGCTGGTTCAGTCCTTGAATAGCGCAATGGCCAGGCTGATGCCAGGTGCCCAGAACACCGTCCAGGTCTCCCATATGGAGGGCAGGGACACAGCACGTGGGCCGCCCTCCGCTGGCTTCCCAGGCACGTTGGCAGGGAGCTGGATCAGGAGCACAGCAGCTGGCATGAAACCAGTGCTCCGGCAGGGCTGCCCACGGCTCATGCGGCAGCTTCACCCACAGTGCCGTCACACCTGCCCTTGGAGCTTTGTCAGTCCAGGGCTGGATGTGGAAGACGGGGTTCCGTGGAAAGGAGGTGTGGCTAGGGCAGGGTGCCCTGAAGTGTCGTCATCTAGAAGCAATGCCATCAGTATAGGACTGACGTCATGCCAGGCTTGTGAGAGGCATGCTTGGGTTGTCCACTTTCCAGTAGTCACCGTGGGTGTGTGCATGTGTGTGTGTGTGTGTGTGTTCTAGCGCAGATGGACGTTTCGAAGGGGCCAGCACTAAAACAGTCGTCAGATACAACGGCACGGTCACCTGGACGCCCCCGGCCAACTACAAGAGCTCCTGCACCATAGACGTCACGTTTTTCCCGTTCGATCTGCAGAACTGCTCCATGAAGTTCGGCTCTTGGACCTACGACGGCTCGCAGGTGGACATCGTCCTGGAGGACCAGGACGTGGACAAGAGGGATTTTTTTGATAACGGGGAGTGGGAAATCGTGAGCGCCACGGGGAGCAAAGGCAACCGAAGCGACAGCTGCTGCTGGTACCCTTCTGTCACCTACTCCTTCGTCATCAAACGCCTGCCCCTCTTCTACACCCTGTTCCTCATCATCCCCTGCATCGGGCTCTCCTTCCTCACTGTGCTGGTCTTCTACCTGCCCTCCAACGAAGGCGAGAAGATCAGCCTGTGCACGTCCGTGCTCGTCTCGCTGACGGTCTTCCTGCTGGTCATCGAGGAGATCATACCGTCCTCCTCCAAGGTCATCCCCCTCATCGGCGAGTACCTGGTGTTCACCATGATTTTCGTGACCCTGTCCATCATGGTGACCGTCTTCGCCATCAACATCCACCACCGCTCCGCCTCCACGCACGACCCCATGGCGCCCTGGGCCCGCAGGGTGTTTCTGCACAAGCTGCCCAAGCTGTTGTGTATGCGCAGCCACGCCGACCGCTACCTCGCACAGGAGGAGGAAGAGGAGGAGGAGGAGGAGGAGGCGGGCAGCGGGCGCAGGCCCCGGGCTCCCAGGAACACGCTGGAGGCCGCGCTGGAGTCTGTCCGTTACATCGCCAGGCACGTCACCAAGGAGAGCGCCGTCCGTGAGGTCTGTGGTGTGGGTCTCCTGATGCAGGCCTGCTGCTCCTCTAACTCAGACGTGACTTTCAGGGTCCAGGGCGCAGTGAGCAGCGTGGCCCTTGAGGTTAAGCGTAGAACGAGGGCCAGTCGACACTTTTTTTTTTTTTTAAGATTTTTTTTACTGGGGCTGGTACTATGGCGTAGTGGGTAAAGCCACTGCCTGCAGTGCCAGCATCCCATTTGGGTGCTGGTTCGAGTCCTGGCTGCTCCACTTCCGATCCAGCTCTCTGCTATGGCCTGGGAAAGCAGTAGAGGATGGCCTAAGGCCTTGGGCCCCTGCACCCACATGGGAGACCTGGAGGAAGCTCCTGGCTTCAGATTGGTGCAGCTCCAGCCATTGTGGCCAATTGGGGAGTGAACCAGTGGATGGAAGACTTCTCTCTCTCCCTCTCTCTCCCTCCCTCTCTCTCCCTCTCTCTCCCTCTCTCTCCCTGTCTCTCCCTCTCTCTCCTTCTCTCTCCCTCTCTCTCCCTCTCTCTCCCTCTCTCTTTCTCTCTCTCTCTCCCCTTCTCTCTCTCTCTCTGACTCTCCTTCTGTGTGTAACTCTGACTTTCAAGTACATAAATAAATCTTTAAAAAAAAAAAGATTTATTTATTTATTGAAAGGCAAAGTTGGAGGGAGGGAGAAATAGAGCTTCCATCCACTGGCTCACTCCCCAGGTGGCTGCAATGGCCGGGGCTGAGCCTGCTGAAGCCAGGAGCTTTATCTGCATCTCCCACGTGGGTGCAGGGGCACAAGCACTCAGACCATCTTCTGCTGTTTTCCCAGGCACATTAGCAGGGAGCTGGATCGGAAGTGGAGCAGCATCCCTGAAGAGTGACATAGAGGGAGATACAGAGATGGATCTTAAATCCACTGGGTCACTCCCCAAATGGCCACAACAGCCAGGGCTGGGCCAGGCTGAAGCCAGGAGCTTCCTCTGGGTCTCCCACGTGGGTATAGGGGCCCAGGCACATGGGCCATCCTCAGCTGCTTTCCCAGGTGCAGTAGCAGGGAGCTGGACAAAGCTTGAGGAGGCTGGGTTTGTAACGGGACTGGCTCTCAGCTGCACTCGGCACTGGCAGGCAACAGAGGGAGGCAGACATGGAGGTGGCCAGCAGCTCAGCCGGCTGTACCTTACACTATGTGCAGTGTTACCCATGTGCCTAACGTGTTTCTGTTTTTCTGTGACAGGTGGTGGAAGACTGGAAGTTCATAGCCCAGGTGCTTGACCGGGTGTTCCTGTGGATGTTCCTGCTGGTCTCAGTTGTGGGTTCTCTTGGACTTTTTGTTCCTGTTATTTATAAGTGGGCCAATATAATAATACCAGTTCATATTGGAAACGCAAATAAGTGAAATTGCTGAGGAGTGCTAGGTTGAATTTGGTTATCAAACATAGATCTTTTGGCACCAGTAGAACTATGAAAAGTGGAAACTGTTTAAAATTTTTAAAAATTATTTTGAGGGGCCAGTGCTGTGGTGTAGCGGGTGCAGGGCCAGCATCCCATATGGGTGCTGGTTTGAGTCCCGGCTGCTCCACTTCCCATCCAGCTCCCTGCTAATGTGCCTGGGAAAACCTAAGTGTTTGGGTCCCTGCACCCATGTGGGAGTCTCAGAGGAAGCTCCTGGCTCCTGGCTTTGGTTGGAACAGCCCAGCTCCAGCTGTTGCAGCCTTCTGGGGAGTGAACCAGTGGATGGAAGACCTCTCTCTGTCTCTGCCTCTCTCTGTAACTCTTTCAAATAAAATAAACCTTTAAAAAATCATTTTGAGAGGAAGAGGTAGAGAGAAAGCTCTCATTCACTGATTTATTCCCCAAATGCCCATAACAGTTTGCAAGACCAGAACAGGAGGCAGGAACTCAGTCCAGGGTGGCAGAAACCCAACCACTTAGAGCCACCACCTGCTGTCTCCCAGGGTTGCATTAGCAGTAAAGTGGCCTTGGGAGTGGGGCTGGGATTTAAACCCAGGCACCCCAACAGGGCATGTGGGTGTCCTAAGTGGTACCTTAACCACCAGACCAAACACCTGCCCCCGTGATTAAAAGCAGATGCCAGCTTTTAAGTAGACTTGCTAGCATCAGCGAATCCCGGATGCTCCCTCAGCACACGGCCTGCACGGCTGGAGTAGTACCTGGCCCAGCCCCACTGGACCTGCCACATCCTCCCTCTCTGAGCCGTGCCGGTGGAGGCCCACGTCTGTATCCTAGCCGACAATCCTAACTTTAATCAGCAGCGAAGTCTGTGTTGATTGTGCTGAAAGGCGCCAGCTGTACTTGGAGTCATTTTAAAAGCTCTGCCTGCACGTGGTACAAGTACACATTCTGAAATTCTGCCCTGGACTCCCTCACAGCTAATCTTTAGCATAATATTCCACTGCTATGCTAAGTAAGCTGGCTACATGATAGAAAAGCAGTATCCCAGTAATTCATTTTTCTATCACCAACATGAGAACTGGGCACTCCTTTTAGGCTCACTTTTAGATGCTTAAGCTGAATGTACTGTTGTATTAACATTTAAAAAAGTGTAATGTACTTACCTTCAATTTATTTGAAAGCGAGAGAGGCAGACATCTACTGTTTGATCCCCCAAACACCTGCAACAGCTAAGGCTGGGCTAAATCCTGAAACTCAGTCTGGGTCTCCCACGTGGCTGGCAGGAAACCAGCGCCGGGAGCCATCGCCTGCTGCCTCCCAGCGTGCACGAGAGCAGGAAGCTGGACCCGAAAAGGAGGAGCCAGGACTCGAAGCAGGCACTGTGGGAGGTGGGTGCATCGGGTGATGACTGAGCTCCGTCCCAGACGCCTGCCCCCGAGTTGTCACCTACCTTGCCCTGTACCGGCCGGTCCTGTGCACGTGCAGCCGGTTCGAGCCCTGGCTGCTCTGCTTGCGGTCCAGCTCCCTGCTAACGTGCCTGGGAAGGCAGCAGCAGAGGACGGCCCAGGTGCTTGGGCCACTGCACCCACGTGGGAGACCCGGATGGAGCTCCGGGTCCTGGCTTCAGGCCAGCCCAGCCCTGGTCTGGGGAGTGAACCAGCAGATGGAAGATCCATTCTCTCTCTTCTTGAATTCTTTAAAATAAATTTTAAAATCTTGGAAAACAAATTTCATCTCTAAGTCTTTAATGCAGCTATAACCAGGAAGGACACACCATTGGAAACCTTTGACTGGGACCTCGTAGCTCCTGAGAACAGCTGTAAGCCATCCAAATTCAGACGGCAGAGGGCACCTGTCTAACTTCCGGGCTACTTAGAGTTTAATGCCACTTTACGAATGAAAGTGTGGCTGGATGAATTTAACCTGCCTTTAGCTGTCTGAGCCGGTATACGCCCCCTTACTGTGGCTGAGGCTTTTGTACATAAAGAAATGACATGGAACAAAGCTGCCTTCAACTGTTTGAAACGGGAGTCGCAGTGGGTTGCGAAACTGTACGTTTTTATTTTTGCACAGGAGAAACACTGCCTGGTGAGAGGGTGGTCGGCTCCGTGGGGGGCTGGGGTTGTAGGTGTGGCGCCCAATGCGCTTTCCTGAGACCCCCATCTACGGAGGGGACAGGGAACTGCGGACATGTGTGTGTGTGGTCACAGGAGGCGGTGAGTGGCGTCCTGCCATCGGCGGGCAGATCTGGGGTGCTGCCGAAGGTGCCACAGTGCCCAGGACATCCCCCCTGCACCCCAACACTTACCCAGCCCAAGGGGTCAACAGCACTGAGGCCGGGAAACCCAGTCCTACAGGTTCATGCTGTGGCCTGTGTGTTGTGTCCGCCCAGAATTCACGCGGGTGGGGGTGGGGGTGGGACTGGACCCTTACCCAAGAGGCCGCAGAGCGCCGACTGGTCCCTTTGTTCACATGGGGATGGGGCTGGAAGCTGCCCCTGGCCAGACACTGAGTCTCGCTGGCTCCTTGTGAGCGGACCTTCCCGCCTCCAACACAGCCGTTAGAGCTGCGAGCATGCGGCATCCCCTTAGAGCCGCCCACGCACCATGGGCCGTGCGTGGGCAGCCACCGCGCGCCCAGGCAGGAGCCATCCGCGGGCCTGAGGCTGGCCAAACGGTTCCGAACAGAAACGCACGGCCGAAACCCTGAAGCAGCTCAAGCCGGGAGCAGACTGTGGGCGGAAAAAGGGCAACCCCCGGGCTGTGCACTGCGAGGTCGCGCAGAACGGATGCTGACACGAGGGCTACCCAAGGTCAAGGTTTGCAGCTCAGCCACTGGGACGTGGGGAACACTTCCGGCTCACAGCCCGACTCTACGCAGCGCTGTGGACGGTTCCATCCCTCATCACCAAAGCTCGTTCGGTGCTCATTTAGCCGTAATAAATGCTCTGGCCATTTTTTATTTCGACAAAAAAACACAGGACAACTGGAGACTAAGGAAGCCTTGCAATGCCAAAGACAGCAGTGGTAGGCTGGTAACAGGACGTAGGTCACAGCCGAGAGACGGCGCTCAGGCGTCATCCCTGGCCATGAGCGGCTGCAGGAACAAGCCCGCCGTGCCTAGAATGCACACCAGGATGAAGACCCACAGGAAGATGCGGTCGATCACCATGGCAACGTACTTCCAGTCGTCTTGGATCTGCAAGACCAAAGCCAGAGAAAGCAGTCAGAGAAAGGGCAGGGTGGTGCAGCCTCCGGAGTCCGTCTCTAATCCATCAGCAGGAGCAAGGCCACCGAGCGTCCAGCGTGCAACAAACCAGGCGTCCTGGTCCTCTGGGGAAGCTGACCATCTCAAGTGCCTGGCTACTCAGGAGACAAACAGGTACTTGCACGGTTAGCTGTGTTTCGAATCAGAAAGGTCCGAACGTGTGTGTCACAGCTTTTCTCCATCAATTTTGCTTTTACGAAGTCACACAGCTCCCCTGCTGGGAATGAGGGGCCTGCCTTGCCGTGGCTGACCCAGTCCCAAAGTCCTTGTGCTTTAGATACTGGTTTCCTTGTAGCACCTGCTCCAGGAACTCCGAGAGCTCCTGGATGCGAGCTTACTCTCCCACCGCCCCTCCACATCGCCCAAGTGCCACAGAGTGAATACCAGCCCACCACCAAGCGCCCTGCTGACGGTGAGACTAATTGCATATCGTGGGCTGGGCTCGGGAAGGAGAACTGCACGGCCACCTCCCTGCGAGACAGTCCAGAGAGCAAGGGAACCGTAATCAGATTGAGAAAGACAAGACCTATGAATCAGTGGCTGAGAAGCCGTAATCACATCACAAAGGCAGGCGTAATTTCGTGATTTAATTTAGGGCGCTGCGGCAGGACTCTGCCGCCATTATGAACTGGAGTAAGCCTGACCTCTGGGTGACACCCAGAAGCACTGGGGAAGTTAGAGTTACAAAGGCCACTGTAGAATCCCGAGAGCCGTGGCTCCTCCTCACCCTCACGGGCAGAACCTGAGAGTCACGGAGTCAGAGGGTGGAGAGGCAGCGTCCCAGAGACTCTGCTTACAGTCCCAGCCCTGAGCATCTGGGTAAACTGTCCCTCCCCCAGCCTCGACTGCCGCGCCTGCCTCCGGGGCTGTTTCAGCGCAGTGCTGAGCGGACGGGACCCCTGGGTAGTGATGTCAGTTTTAAAAGTGACCCTGCTCCAAGCTGGGGTCTACCTTCCCCTGACAGCTCTCACCACTGACCCTCCTGAGAGATGGCACTGCAAAACGTCCATGTGAAATGAAGCAAAAGGTACACTGTGTTGCAAAAAAAAAAAAAAAAAAAAAAAAAAAAAATTGAATTCAAGCATAAGGAGTCTATAGAAAACTCATAGAGGGGCCAGCCATGTGGCACAGCAGGTAAAGCTGCCACCTGCAACCCCATGCTGGTTCGAGTCCCGGCTGTTCCACTTCTGATCCAGTTCCCTGCTAATGCACCTGGGAAAGCAGCAGAGGCTGGTCCAAGTGTTTGGGCTCCTGTACCCACGTGGGAGACCTGGATGGAGCTCCAGGCTTCAGCCTGGGGGGCTCTTTCTGTCTCTCCCCTCCCCTTTCTGTAATTCTGCCTTTCAAATAAGTAAATATAAAAAAAATTATTTGGAAGAGTTACACACAGAGAGATTTCCATCTGCTGATTCACTCCCCAAATGGCTGCAGCAATAGCCTGAGCTGGGCTGATCCGAAGCCAGGAGCCAGGAGCTTCTTCCAGGTCTCCCACGTGGGTGCAGGGGTCCAAGCACTTGAGCCATCTTCCACTGCTTTCCCAGGTGCATTAGCAGGGAGCAGCCAGGTCTTGAACTGGTACCCATATAGGATGCTGGCACTGCAGGCGATGGCTTTACCCACTATACCACAGCACCAGCCCCTCAAATAAGTAAATCTTAAGATTTTTTTTAAAGGACACAGAAGTCACATTTTAAAAAGTTCACAGAATGTACCTTTTATGAAAAAACATAGATTTCCATTTTTCTGCAACAAAATAAATTGCATTTTACGATGATTTTTTAAAAAATTATTCAAAAGGCAGAGAAGATGATCAGAGGTCTTCCGTCTGCTGGTTCACTCTCCAAGTGCCTGCAACAGCCAGGGCTGGGCCAGACTGGAGCCAGGAGCTCCACCCAGGTCTTCGGGCCCAAGCACTTGGACCAACTCGTGCTGCGATCCCAGGTGTGTTGGCAGGGAGCTGGATCAGAAAGGGGAGGAGCCAGGACTTGAATCAGTGCTCCTGTGGGCTGCAGGAGACAGTGACACAACGTGGTCCTCCAGAAACATCTGGAAGCGCCCTGGTACAAACAGGACTGCACAGAGAGGCGAGAGGACTCGCGTTTTCCCTCTGTTGTTCAAGCTGCCCAAGCACCGTGGTCCTGGCCGTTCTCTGGCCACTGGAGCCCCGGCTGCATTGTGGGTGAACTCGCCCAGCCCCCTCCTGGAGGCAGCCAGAGAAGAGGCTCGGAAGCCTTTGGGGCTTGGGATGCGTGGGTCAGTGCGAGAGGCCCTGCGCCCTGGTAGTCTTTCCTGCAGCTGGCTTTCCCAGCCTACCCTGTGCAGCCCAGAGACTCGGAACCTGGGGGCCACGGTGAGCCTGGCTGGAGGTGGCCCAGGGCCACCAGCAAACAAAGGCTCTGCAGGCCCATAGAGCTAGAGGTTCCCTCCCTGCCTCCCCACCCCCGGCAGCACTCAACCTCCGAGGAGATGTGGCTGGGAGCCAGCTGGGCCCTCAGCCATTTGGCAAGGCTGGCGGCCCCAGGGAAAAGGAGTTTACAGTCCCCCATACACGAGCCCAGCGCTCTGAAGGCAACGGAGATGGCAGCCAGGTGGGCCACGGGAAACACAAAGCAGGAAGCCGCTTCCTAGAGCCAAGAGGAAAAGGTGAATAACAGCAGGTGCAAGAAATAGGTCGTAGCAGAGAGCCAGAGACCAGCAGGTGGCGCGATGGAGCAGCTGTGCCCAGGCAGGCAGGGGTGGAGACAGGAAGCACCAGGAGGAGAGGCCGCACCCCAGGAACGGCAGGCGTTGGGGGGGACTCGGTAGAAGTCATCACCTGGGATGTCCCGGAATTACAGGAAGAGGCAAAGTGCAGGAGAGGACCCCACTGCGCATGAGCTCCTAGACAGAACGAAGGCTCGCAGAGAGCCGCGCTCAGATGTGCTCCAACCATCCGAGGCAAAACGACTGGGCAGCAATGCTTGCTAAGGCTGCAAGGAAAAAGAACGTTGCCCTCTGCCAGGTGCAGGCAGGACAGAGGAGGGCTTCCAGGAGGCGGCAGCACCCGCAGGCCAAACGTCAAAGGCGAATACATCTAGTGACCAAAACCAGAAACGGCCACGGCGGAAGAGGACATGCCTAAGACTCCGGAACGCTCGCTCTGGTGCCCCCCAGAGCGGCAGGGTGGGTGAGGGCGGGGGGCACAGGAGTGGCGGGAACGGAGTAGTTGAGTCCCTACTCAACTGCAGGAAACCTGGATTGAGTTCCAGGCTTGGACCTGGCCCAGCCTTGGCCAACGGAGGCATCTGGGGAGTGAACCAGCAGTGGGGAGTGCTCTCTCGTTCTCTCTCTGCCTTTCAAACAAAGTTAATAAATGTGTATTATGGAAAACTGCGCCTGGATTTCCAAAGTTTTCTTGGCCAATGTAAACTAAGCTTTTGATTCTGTGTTCTGTAAACTTTCTGAAGCCCCCTTGTGTCTCTATTTACCTAGCAACCAGAAAACTTGTCTCAGATTTACTGGCTCAAAAGACGCAGCTGTGAGCCACACACACAGCTCCCAGATCCACCCAGCAGCTCGTGCGTGGGACCTAGCACGGCCCGAGTGGCCATCGAGACTCCTGGCCCACCCAGGGCCCTGCCGCCAGCCAGACTCCTGCTCCGGTCCGGGGCCCCAACCCCAGCCCTGACTCTGAACTGCAAGATCACTGCTCCTCCAAAGACCAAGTGTGAGCTCACGGCAGGGAACGGCCGGGCCACGCCTCTCCACCACCCCTTAGGACCCAGGGAGCCCCTACAGGGGGGGTCCTTCATGGCTGTCCCACCCTCAGGAGCTGGCCCCAGGGACACAGCCTGGGCTGAGAACAGGGGCTGCAGCCATGTGGGAGCCAGAGAGTATGAAGCAAACACACCTCTGGAAAGCTGAGCTAATGCCAGAGCGGCCACGACTCCGACACGGGAGCAGGGAGTCCTCGGGCAGCCGCCTGCCTCCCTCCAGGCACCGAGGAAGCACCTGCCTCCCAGCACCATGCAGTCCAGGTGCCGGTCGGATCTCTGCTTTCCCTGGACTGTCTGGAGGACCCAGCAATACTGGGCCCACGCTCCCACATGGCAACAGAAGACTAGAGGGGAGCTGTGGGTTGACCAGTAGTCTAGACCACCTGCCACGAATGTGCCACAGACCCTACCCCTGCCATGGTTCCGCTCTCACCTGCATCCCGTGAAGGCCCATGGCCTCCCTTTTCATAACTGCTTACAGAACTAGCTCCACGGCTCAGACCCTCCT